>NC_092384.1:1517476-1843995 GCF_030028105.1 Mobula birostris | reverse complement strand
AACTCACACTTCAGGACCTCATCCCTCTTCCTGCCTATGTCATTGGTACCAACATGTATCACGACTTCTGGCTGCTTTCCCTCTCGTACCAGGATATCGTTCACCCGGTCAGAGACATCCCGGACCCTGGCACCCGGGAGGCAACAAACCATGTGGGTGTCCTTCTCACGTCCACAAAATCTCCTGTCTGCTCCCCTGACTATAGAGTCTCCAATGACGACAGCTCTCCTCTTCTCCGTCCCACCCTTCTGCACCACCGGGTCAGACTGAGTGACAGAGGCCCTGCCACCGTGGCTCACACCTGGTCGGTCGTCCCTGCCAACAGTATCCAGGACTGTTGACTTATTATTCAGGGGAATGGCTACAGGGGTGCTCTGCACTACCTGTCTGCTCACCTTCGCTTTCCCCCTCTGACTGTCACCCAACAACCTGCTTCCGACAGCCTAGGTGTGACTACCTCCCTGTAGGTCTCATCTATGACTGCCTCATTCTCCCTTATGAGTCGAAGGTCATCCAGCTGCTGCTCCAGATACCTTACACGGTCTTCCAGATCGCCCAGCCGCATGAACTTCTGGCAGATGTGACTCTGCGGGAGAGGAGCATTCCCCCAAGACTGCCACATTTCACATGAGAGGCACATCACCGTCTCAGGAGGCATTGTAAAGACGAACTGCGAGGAAGCTTGTCCTCCGCCTCTTCTCGTTGAAGCCCCTCGAGTCAAAGCCTCAAAGCTCCACTCCTTCACTGGCCCACTCACACACTGGCCGCTTTCCACAGGCCGCTCCGCTACAAAGCTGTGCCGAACATGTTCTTACCCTAGAAATTACGTAGGGTTACACATAGCCCTCTATTTATCTAAGCTCCATGTACCTATCCAACAGTCTCTTAAAAGACCCTATTCAATCTGCCTCCACCACTGTTGCCGGTAGCCCACTCCACGCACTCACCACTCTCTGAGTAAAAAACTTACCCCTGACATCTCCTCTGTACCTACTCCCCAGCACCTTAAACCTGTGCCCTCTCGTGCTAGCCACTTCAGCCCTGGGAAAAAGTTCTAACTATCCACACAATCAATGCCTCTCATCATCTTGTACACCTCCATCAGGTCACCTCTCATCCTCCGTCACGCCAAGGAGAAAAGGCCGAGTTCACTCAACCTATTCTCAAAAGGTATGCTTCCTAATCCAGGCAACATCCTTGTAAATCTCCTCTAGACCCTTGATATGGGTTCCACATCCTTCCTGTAGTGAGGTGACCAGAACTGAGAACAGTAATCCAAGTGGGATCTGACCAGGGTCCTATATAGCTGCAACATTACCACTCAGCTCTTAAACTCAATCCCACGGTTGATGAAGGCCAATGCACCGTATGCCTTCTTAACCACAGAGTTAACCTGCGCAGCAGCTTTGAGTGTCCTATGAACTCGGACCCCAAGATCCCTCTGATCCTCCACACTGCCAAGAGTCTTACCATTAATACTATATTCTACCATCATTTTTGACCTACCAAAATGAACCATCTCACACTTATCTGGCTTGAACTCCATCTGTCACTTCTCAGCTCAGTTTTGCATCCTATCAATGTCACACTGTAACCTCTGACAGCTCTCCACACTATCCACAACCCCCTCCCCCCAACCTTTGTGGGATCCTGTAGCAGTTTAACTTAATCTGATTAGTTATACAGTCACAATCAAGTGGCAAATATCATTCACCAAAACCTTGCTTTAAAGTACAAACTCATAAAAACCATACCTTCCTATAAATACAAGCCTGATCCAGTTCTAGATCAGAGTCCTATAAATTATATTACAACTGAACCTTTATTATAGATAGGACAATCCGTAATAACCATCCAGATATATTACAGGATAAACAAGCAAGAACAACTTACTTAATAGTTATAGCCCTTCCAAACACACATACCATATAGTCATCAGAAAGTGAAAAACACCAGAAACATGCTAAATTTAAAAAAGGAAATTGAAAGACAATAGAACCTGAACTATTGTTCCAATAGTAACATCTATAACTGGTATCATCTCAAAGTCACTACACAATAGCATTAAACAATTAGGCCTACACTCAATATTAACGTAAATCTTCAGAAAGCCACAATATAAACAGCACTAGAACAGTCTGAAAATTTCTGGCAATTGAGAAATATGTGTACTTGGCTATGCCCGTACCACAGGTTTTACCAGCTTGCGGAAAAAAAAAGCAATAAATGTCGAGATCATGAGACGAAGAGTCCTTGAAAGTGAGTCCATAAGTTGTAGTAACAGTTCAGTCATGGGACGAGTGAAGAGCCTGATGGTTGAGGGGCTGTTCCTGAACTTGCTAATGTGGGTCCTGAGGCTCCTGTAGCTTCTTTCTGATAGTGAGAATAGAGCATGGCCTGGGTGGTGGGGGTCCTTGACAATGGATGCTGCTTTCCAGTGACAGTGTTCCGTAGAGGTGTGCTCAACTGCTGACACTGAAGCGAGAGGTTGTTCCTACGGCACCAGTCAGCCAGGTTTTCAATCTGCATTTTACCTGCTGATTCATCGCCACCTTTGATTCGCCAACGACAGTGGTGTCATCATCAACCTAACACCAGGCTGACAACCTTTGAAATTCATACCTGCAGGATGGACACACAGCTCAAGCCTCTGGAGAACTAGACAATGATACCACTGCCCTTCCCCTCCCCATTACCAGACATGCTCTTCCAGTCAGGACAAGGGCAGGAAGATCAATTATGTGCTTGCCCCAATGCTGACTAACAACCTGCGGAGTCACTGGAACTGAAAAGACACCCGAGCAGGAAAGCACTCAGACTGGAGGAGTCGGGAGTTGGAGACTGAGGCTCCAGTTATGGTGAGGGGATGGGCAGTGGGAATGTGTCCCTGTGGGGAAAAGAGAGGGTGGACTGAAGGTGCTGGGGAAAGAAGCGGCTGGAACAGTGTGTAAAAAGTAGAAGGATGAGGCAGCGGCGCATGTGGGGGGAAAGGGAGCACGCAGTTATGGGGTGGGGGGGGGGACTACTAGTTAAAATACTGGGAGACAACTACTTAAATAAAGTACGGGTGTGGGATGCAGGATGTGGAACCACTGGGCTTCCCACTGATCACATCTGCAGCAAGTGTTGGCTGCTCCAGGAACTCAGGCTCAAAGTAGATGACCTGAAATCTGAGCTTCAAACCCTGCAGTAGATCAGGGAGGGCGAGAGTTACCCGAGTACTGTTGCAGGAGGCAGTCACACCCATTAGGTTAACTGCTTCTGAGATGGTCCATGGCCCGGGACAAGTGGGTATGATGGTGAGTGAGGCAGGTAGGGGGCTCCCGGAGAAACCTCAGCCCTTGAACTTGCCAACAGGTCTGAGATTGTTCTTCTCTGACAGTATGAGAGGCTCTAGAAAGGATGAGCAGCTGAACCGTGGCACTGTGGTTCAGGGAGCCATTCAAAAGTGGGGAGAGAAGAGAAACGTAGTTACAATTGGGGATAGTACAGTCAGAGGAATAGACCAATTCTCTATCACAACGATTGAGAGTCCTGAGGGCAGTATTGTCTGCCAAATATCCAGATTCAGGACATCTCATTTGACTTGCATAGGAATATGGAGTGGGAGGGGAAACATTTAGTTGTAGTTCATGTGAGTGTCAATGACACAGGGTGAACAAGGAAAGAGGTTCTATAGAGAAAATTTGAGCAGCCAAGGACCAAATTAAAATGCATAACCAAAAAGGTAATAATGTCTGGTAAATCACGTGGTAAATGCATGGCTCAAAGATTGGTGTGGGTTAAGTGGGTTTGAATTTGTGGGATAGTGGTGCCATTGTTGGAAAACAGGAAGCTGTTCTGAGGGGGTCCTGGTGAATGACATAACCAGGGCTGTGGGTAGGGAATTACATTAAATAGTAGGGGTGGTTTCAACAGCTTGGAAAAGTGAGTGAGAGGTGGTGAGGAAGGCAAATGCAATGTTAGGATTCATCTCAAGAGGTCTAGGATGCAAGAAGCAAGAATGTGATTCTGAGACTGTAAGACACTGGTGAGGCCTCACCTTGAGTATTGTGAACAGTGTTCGGCTCCTCATCTGAAAAAAGAAATGCTGGCATTGGAGAGGGTTCGGAGAATGTTTACAAGGATGATTCTGGGAATGAAAGGGTTATCATATGAGGAACATTTGATAGCTCTGGATCTGTACTCGCTGGAATTTAGGAGGATGAAGAGGGATCTCACTGAAATCTTTTGAATGTTGAAAGGCCAAGACAGAGTAGTTGTGGAAAGGATGTTTCCCATGGTGGGGGTGTCTAGGACAAGAGGGCACAGCTTCATGATAGAGGGGTGTCCATTTAAAACAGCGATGAAGAGAAACTTCTTTAGCCAGAGGGAGGTGAATTTGTGGAATTTGTTTCCACAGGCAGCTGTGGAGGCCAGGTCGTTGGGTGCAGTTAAGGCAGAGCTTGATAAGTTCTTTATTGGACATGGCATCAAAGGTTACGGGGAGAAGGCTAGGGCGAGGGTTGAGGAGGGAAAAAAGGATCAGCTATGATTGAATGGTGGAGTAGACTCGACGGGCCAAATGGCCTAATTCTGCTCCTATGTTTTATGATCTTATGGTCAAACTGGGGAAAGGATCACTCATCCTTTCATTCTTTCAGGACATCAGCTGAGACCTGTGACATCAGGAAATACACTTCACCTTTTAGTTATTAATACTGAGGTCAAGCAGCGATAATTGAATGTACGGGGTCTTTTTTTGTATGTTAAATTTAAAATGGCTTCTTTGTTATGTTATACTGGGGAATGCTTCTTTGTTATGTTAAATGCTGAGAAAGTCTCTCGTTAGACAGTTGCTTGGGTTAATACAGACAGCAGGTTGCTATTAGCCAATGGATATTCATGTTATGTGATAATGCTGTCTCATATGACTGGGAACAGGGGTTTTTGGTGGGGAGTCGGAGAAGAGACGGGGAGGACGGTGGACGGGTTTTTGGGGGGGAGTCGGAGGAGAGACGAGGAGGACGGTGGACGTGCGATACCACACTGTATCATATGACTGTGGACGGGGTTTTGGCGGGGAGTCGGAGGAGAGACGGGGAGGACGGCGGACGTGCGGAGAGGCTCCGGTCAATCACTCCGGGTGGTCCCGAGCCGTGAGTCAACAGGATCCGGGTGGTCGTCAGGAATCGATTAAGCTCCAACGGTTGTGCACGAAGAACTTGGACTTTGATAAGTCTGGTGCCTTTTTTTTCTATTACTTCCTTTTCTGTATCGAATTCATATTAACTTCATAGGCTTAGTAACATCTATAAAGTGTACTGGGTAAAACGTACTGGGTGTGCTGGCTGATGATCGATGTTTGGGATTGATTCGGGCGGCAGTGGTACAGCGACCGACTCCGTGGGAAGCGTTCAGGCCGGTGCTGGGCGGGATTTCCCCCAGACATATACGAGCCAATATAACTGAGCGTTACAAGAAGAATACAGAAAGCAGGTTCTAATGATAGTGATGAACTTGGACCCAAACATTAACCCCATATCTCTCGACAGATATCTCTGACATTCTTTCCAACATTTTATTCAATTTGATTCCTTTATTGTCACATATTGCACACCAGTCTGCAATGAAATTCTTTATGTTAGCATAAAACTCAGAGTACACATAACGTAATAATAATAAATACAAAATAGAATGGTGCAAAGAATCAAACAGGGAAAGGTAGTGGGGACTGAGGGATCTCACCACATTGAACAGGGAAAGGTAGAAGGGACAGAGGAATCTCACCACATCATCATCATTCATATCAGTAGCTGACAAGGTCCAGGCCTTTGCTGTATTGGGGTCCAACTGTGGCCTCTCTGGAATAGCAAATTCCATCAGTTAGTTCAACTGTCTGTGGATACTGTCCCTACCATCTCTTGAAACAATAAAGCTAGTCACAATACCTTGCATGTATGTAAACTTCATGAGTAGAAGAGGGAAATCTATTCCACTGCTCTCACTTCTTCAGTGAATACTCTTACTTATCACCTTCACATTCTCAGAACGCCCTGTGAAGTGCCCCATTGGTGATAGGAGCTATACAGAATTATAACTGTCCTATGGAGTACATTGTGACAGGTATACTTCAATTTCACTTATTCTGCATGTTTCAGATCACAAACCCAGCCAACACTCTGCTCAGGGATCAATCAGCAAACAGTTCTAACATGGTTTAATGACTTCCGGTGGTGATCCCGTCCCCCTTGCCATACCGTACATACTGTGTGATTAGATCAGTTCTTCCTCTTCAAACACTGTCAGTGCTAACTCAGCTCTCTGGCCTGTGCGAGCTCACTACCTGTCTCTACGTGCATCACACTGGATCTAACAACAAGGAGACTGGGTGTCTGAACCAAGCCGCAGTGAGTACAGCCAGCCAGAGGCTCTCATGAAAATTCCAAAACTAGGAATGAAACGGATGCAAACTCCTGAGCTTGTTCCTGTGCTGTGCTATGCTATATTTTAACTTCTACCTTTTCTCAGTTACAGTGACAATTGAAAGCGCATGGACACAAACCTCTTTAAATGGACAGAAAGAGCCACAGAGAAGGGAACAACCGAAACATGCATTCACACAGGCAGCACCCTCAGCCAAGGAGGTGTTAGATGTATTGGTGCACACCCGAGATTGATTTGGCACAATTTCACTAGATTTCAGCACCTTGTATCACTACCAGAATGGTACTTGATCTGTAAATGGATTTAAGATCTTGTATACAAACTTAATAAACTCTATTGTGGTTAACTCAAAGCATGAAAACATGACACCGGCAAACATCCAAACAACAGTACAGAAGGAGAGATATCACTCAAACTGGGAACTGCCTTCTGATCAAACCTGTGCTGGACTTAAATACAAGAAATTCAACATGTGGTAAAAATCCTGATGAGGGGTCTAGGTACAAAATGTTGACTGATTATTCCCCTCCATATGCTGCCTGACCAACCAAGTTCCTCCAATATTTGTGTGTATTCCTGCACCTATGCTGGCTGAGCATTGACCTTTCATCTTACCAGTGCCACGACTGTTAGCCCCTCGTAACCTTAAACCTATAAAGTGACCCTTCCCCGGCCTGCTCACCAACACTCACCTGGTGCCGGGTTTACTTTTTTCACAAAGGACAGTGAGAGTTGCGAAGAAGATCCGATTTCAAAGTTTGGTTTCTCAGCCTTTACTGCCAGTTTTATCAGGTTGCCAGCTGGAAAGCCGATGGCCTGGTTCATGGAACCCAGCTGTTCAGCAGTTAAAGGTTCCTTCTCAATCTGTGTCAAAGAGGCAGAGATATAGTCATGTCTGAACAGGATGCAAAGTGCAGCCAAAACAATCCACAGCAAATGAACTAGTACCGATGCCAAGGACCACTGCTACTGGTTTAGTGAGCACGTGTACCTGGAGCACTAGCAACCAAGTGACCTGGTTGTATTTCTCTAAGCCCTGCCCCTCCAAGTGCTTCTTAAATGATATTATTGTACTTACTTCAACACCTCCTTCCATATACTCATCATCCTCTGAGTGAAAAAGTTGCCTCTCATGTCCCACTTAAATCTCACCTCTCTCATTCTATATCTATGCTCCCTAGTTTTGGACTCCTCTATCTAGGGGAAAGACTGTTACCATCCACCTTATCTATGCTTCACATTATTTTAAAGTTTTCTATAAGGTCTTCCCTCAGTCTCCTGTGTTCCAAGGAATAAAAACCTAGCCCGGCCAACTTCTTCATATAACTCAAGCCCAATACTTCCAGTAACATCTTCATAAATCATTTCTGCACTCTCCAATTTAACCACACCTTTTCCATTACAGGGTGACCAAAACCAAACACAATACTCCAAGTGCAACCTCACCAGGGGAGACATCCAAACGATATTAAAAAAGTGAAAAGGAAAGGGCTTGTTAAAAACCAGGACTGTAACCTAAGCGAAGCCATGAATTTAACCCAAGTAAAATACCATACTAATCTGTCTAAAAGACTGGGCACAGATTCTGAAGTTAGGGAGTAACCCTGTGATGTACTGAATGTGATTTAAACATAGCCTCTCCCCTTTCATCCAACCCTCAGCAGCCTAAGGCCTCTCATTCACTCATACACCTCCACTTCTCATAATGCTTCCATGGGAGTTCCCTTAGCTCCTCTCTCAGATCTTCCTCTCACTCAATAGTAACCCAGACATCCCACCCAGAGCCATTTCACCCCACAATCTTAGTATCTCCTACAATGAATCTACTGCCCTTAGACACCCCAACCGTATACACTGTATGCCATCCCTCCCTGTACAATACAAGACAATGCTCTCCTCAATAATACTCCAAGCTCACCCTTCTCCCCTCTGCACCTCCCAATTGCCCTTCAAAACTGCTCTCTTTTCAAAGACACATCATACCAAAATTCCTCCCCCCAGTGACATTGCTGGCTCTCCCCAGCATGAACCAAGATGCCAGTTTTATCACTGATTAGACAGCGCCTAGGCTCAGACATACCTCACAGACCTCCGTAAAGCCAGCCAGTTTCAGTAGAGAGATGAGCTGTGATGCAGTCTTCAATCTGCCGTTGTCACCTAATATGGATGCAACAGTGTCACAAAAAACTCTGGGTCAATTGTTTAAGAAAAGTAACAAGATGGCTTGAGTCGCAAAACTAGATTGAGGTGCTTTTATCTACCTCAAAACAAGACAAAATCTGGAAAAAAAAACAATATATATAGCTACCCTCAGACTAAACACAAAAGAAAACTAACCCCAAAGCCTTGGTAACCTGAGGCTTATAACTGCTAAGCCCCTTCCCCTAGACCAACCAAAAGCTAATTAACTCAATGATCCAATTAAAGATGGTATCCTCCACCATCAGCACGCCTGTGCAGGTTGCTGCTGCCTCTGTATGAAACGGCTCCACGCAGCAGCTCTGGTTCAGACCCAGTCACTATTACTGCTGGGGATGAGTGCGCCATGTGCCGTCCATAGTCAGTGACGGACCTTCGTCACAAACAGTATATTGGGTCAGGGAGAGGTGCTGTCCATGTTAGTGACTGATATAATGCTCCTAGGACCAGGTTATCAGTTTAACCCTTTTCTACCATGTGTTGATACTTGAAACTCTTGGTGAGAGAATGACAACAGACTTACAAAAACAGAGTGAATACCCAACAACAGGAACCATGTTGGAAACTCAAATGTCAGCAAGCTCACTGTCCTGGTGTCCTTACACAACAATGATTTGGAGAGTCCAATGTGCATGGTCGCAAGAGGATGCAGAGGATTGTAGATTCCGCAATCTCCATCAAGAGCATAATCCTCCTCACCATCCAGTATCTCAATAAGGGGGCACCATCATTAAAGAGCTTCACCATCCAGCACAATTGAGGAAGTCAAACATTTAACATTTTAGGAATAGTTTCTTCCCTTCAGCCCTCAGATTTTTGAATGGTCCATGAATAGCACCCCTTTTGCACAATCAATTGATTTAGTTTTTGTAACTTATATTATTGTTTATGTGCTGCACCATACTGCTGTTACAAAACAGCAAACTTTGCATCATAATCAGTGATTATAAACCTAATACTGATTGTGAAATATTACTTGCTCTGACAGGAAAGCTGTTAATTAACTAGAATGTGATATCAACACTCCATGCAATGCAGGCACTCTGAAATAAATGTCAACATAGCAATCACCTTCCTTTCACACACAAGGACACCTGGATCCTTTGTTTACAAAGAATCTCAACTTTCTACTGAAAGTTAGTCACCTTACATTTTTCAACATTATAATCCATCTAGAACTTCCTACTCACTCACCAAACTGAGTGAATAGTCCTTTGCAGAACCCTTGGATCCTCCTTAGAAATTTACTTTCCCACCCCAGCTTTCCAGCAGTCAACATCAGGGGGACAGACAGGATATTCTGTGACGTCAGGATGGTGTGATGCCTGCCAGGTGCCAAGGTCAATGTCATCTCAGAGCAGCTGCAAAATATTTTCACGGGGAGTCAACTCTCAGCACATCACGGAAACCAGCATTCCCTCCATGGACTCTGTCTGCACTTTTTGCTACCTTAGTAAAACATCCAGCATAATCAAAGATCCCATCTACCCAAGACATTCTCTCTTCTCTCCTCTCCTGTTAGACAGGAAGATACAAAAGCCTAAAAGCACATATCACCAGGCTCAAGGATAGCTTCTACCCTGCTATTTTATGAAAATTAAATGGTTCCCACGTATAATAAAATGGATTCAACCTCACAGTCAGCCAGATGTTGTGATGCAGGTAGAAAGGGGGATGCTCTTTACCGACTACAGCTCAGCATTTAATACCATCATCCTTTCAAAACTAATCAATAAGCTCCTGGACCTTGACCTCAATATCTCCTTGTGCAATCAGACCTTCAATTTCTTCACTTGCAGACCCCAGTCAGTACGGATTGGCAGCAACATCTCCTCCACAACCACTATCAGTACAGGTTCACCACAAGGCTGTGTGCTTAGCCCCCTCCTCTACTCACGTTACACTTACGACTGTGTGGCTAAGTACCGTTCCAATGCCATATTCAAGTTCGCTCACAACATCACTGTCATAGGCCAAATCAAAGGTAGTGATAATACAGCATACAGGAGGGAGACCGAAAATATGGCTGAGTGGTGCCACAACAACAACAACCTCTTATTGAAGGCCAGCAAGATCAAGGAGCTAATTATTGAGTTCAGGAGAAAGAAATAAGAGTTTCATAAATCAGTCTACATTGGAGGATCGAAGGTGGAAAGGGTCAACAACTTTAAATTCCTCGGTGTTATTTCAGGGGACCGATCCTGGGCCCAGCATGCAAGTTCAATTACAAAGAGAGCACAGCAGTGCCTTTACTTCCTTAGGAGTTTGCAAAGATTCAGCATGACATCTAAAACTTTGACAAACTTCCATAGATGTGTAGTGAAAAGTATATTGACTGGCTGCATCACAGCCTAGTACAGAAACACCAATGTCCTTCAATGGAAAATCCTACAAAACTAGTAGATATGGCCTAGTCTATCAAAAGTAAAGCCCTTCCATTGAGCACATCTACATGAAACATTATTGTAGGAAAGCAGCATCCATCTTCTGGGACCCCTAACACCCAGAAGATGTTCTCTCCTTGCAGCTGCTCTCAGGCAGATGTACTCACACCACTGGGTTCAGGAACAGTTATTACACCTTAACCATCAGGCTCTTGAACCAAAGGGAATAACTTCACTCAACTTCACGCCTCATCATTGCTATGTTCCCTCAACCTCTGGATTTACTTGTAAGCACTCTTCCCCTGATGTTCTTAATATTTTTGGCTTATTAATTATTTGTTTTTTGTATTGGCACAGTTTTTTGTCTTTTGCACACTGGTCGAACACCCAGGTTGGTGTGGTCTTTCACTGATTCTGTTATGGTTATTATTCTATTATGGATTTATTGAGTATGCCCGCATGAAAATGAATGTCAGAGTTGAATACATACTTTGATAATAAATTTACTTTGAACTGGAACTTTGATGTCATAGAAAGATAAATGCCCCGATCTGATTTTATTTGACACTTCATAATTTTTTTACCAGAAATCCAAATATCCTGCATAAGCTGGGTATCCCTCCTCATCACTCTCCCTCTGATAACTGTTCTTGCAAAAAGTTTCATTATTTTAAACCCAGTTTGACCTTTCAGTTTCCTATTGTTTTCTCTCTAATGATGGAAAATACGATAGCATGGAGTTACATTTCTACTGTCACGAAGCATATAGCAAAGGGTTAATCTGCCTCTCTGAGGAGAGGCATTGAGTTGCTGTGAAGACTACCATTCGAAACTCAGTCCTAGTGGACTGGCACCAATACCAGAACAAGCCACATGATAGCATTGGGGGCTTTTTCCATTGGTTTACTAGTTTTGATTTAGGTGCTGGAGCACGAATGTTCATGGTAAAATTTCACACTTTAGTACAAAATGGGAGCCTCCAAACTCGTTTTCCAACAATACCCTTTCACTGCTGACAGGTCCCTCTACCATGTCTCTCCCATCCCCTCCAATTCTGCTTTCATCCTTCCCTGAATCTTGGACCTACAATGGAACCACAACAGGTCCCAGATCTCACATCGTGATCTCCTTGCTTTATGTTCAACAGACCAAACCCTGTCTTTTACACCATCCATTACCACACCACTCCTTACCATTACCAAGAGTACCTGACATCATTGACAATGATCCTGCTCCCTCGTCACCATGGGACTCGCTGCCTCTGTTTACCTTGCACTATCATTCCCCACCATTTAATGCCCTTCCAGCCAAGTGCAGTGTTGCCCTCCCTGCCTCTATACTCACTGAAACATTTCCCAGTTCCATTGAAGGGCCATTGACAATGTCAACTGTGTTTCACTGCCCACAGATGCTCTCTAACCTCAGCATGTCCATATTTTGCACATTTACTTTTTCAGCTTTGTATAGTTCACATTCTCATCAGTGTCTGCATTTTACCACTTCTCCATTCTATAAACATTGCACCTGTAGTAGATTACAAAATCTAAAGTAAAATGCCACCTGATATACACACGGGCTCCTTGAAGTAAAATCTTCCTCCAGGTTTCAGAACTCGAGCTATTTCAGCAAAGGTGTCAAAAGTGTGTTGACTTGCAGAGCCTGGCACGACACCAGAGAGCACAACGTCAAAGCTGGACTTCTTGTGAGCAGCTGGAAAGAGAGAACAGTAACTGATTCGCACTGACAGGAACCTGCAGGGTGCAGCCGGGAAGCAGCCACTATATAATCAACAGATCCTCAGCACAGTGACCCAGCATCAAAAGCAACTTACTTATTAGAGCATGTAAATATAAATAAAGACAAGAATCTTACGTTAGGCAGAGAAGTTTGTGAACTGTGGAATATGCCACCAGAGTTAAGAGACCACATAGAAGTGTGCAGGTCTCTGCTGGTGAGGAAGGGATGTGGATCAAGGCAGGAAATCATGTAGAGTACTCATGTAGAGGATAGTGACTGAATTTATAAAATCTCCTTTGCTGTTTTTCTACAATATTGGTAGCAGACCAGCAGACTAGAGAACCTACCTGATTTCAGCCAGGTACAGAACCAGTACTGGGTGAGTGTCAAAGCAACAATCTATGAACAATTTAGACCATAAGACCATAACACATAGGAGCAGAATTAGGCCATTTGGCTCAGCTAGTCTGCGCCACCATTCAATCATGGCTGATCCTTTTTCTATCTCCTCCTCAATCCCAGTTCCCAGCCTTCTCCCGGTAACCTTTGATGCCATGTCCAATCAAGAACCGATCAATCTCTGCCTTAAATACACCCAACGACCTGGCCTCCACAGCTGCATTTGGCAACAAATTCACCATCCTTTGGCTAAAGAAATTTCTCCGTATCTCTGTTTTGAAAGGGCGCCCCTCAATCCTGAGGCTGTGCCCTCTTGTCCTTTCCACATATACTCTGTCTAGGCCTTTCAACATTCGAAAGGTTTCAATGAGATCCCCCCTCATCCTTCTGAATTCCAGTGAGTACAGACCCAGGGTCATCAAATGTTCCTCGTATGATAACCTTTTCATTCCTGGAATCATCCTTGTGAATCTCCTCTGAACCCTCTCCAATGCCAGCACATCTTTTCTAAGATGAGGGGCCCAAAACTGTTCACAATACTCAAGGTGAGGCCTCACCAGTGCCTTATAATGCTTCAGTATCATATTCCTACTCTTGAATTCTAGACCTCTTGAAATGAATGCTAACATGGCATTTACCTTCCTCACCACCAACTCGACCTGCAAGTTAACCTTCAGGGTGTTCTGCACAAGAACTCCCAAGTCCCTCTGCATCTCAGATTTTTGAATTTTCTCCCCTTTTAGAAAATAGTCCACACATTTATTTCTACTACCAAAGTGCATGACCATGCATTTTCCAACAATGTATTTCCTTTGCCACTTTCTTGCCCATTCTCCTAATCTGTCTGAGTCCTTCTGCATCCTACCCGTTTCCTCATCACTACGTGCCCCTCCACCAGTTTTCGTATCATCTGCAAACTTGGCAGCAAAGCCATCTATTCCATCTTCCAAATCATTTGTATACAGCATAAAAAGAAGTGGAATACCAGCAGTCACTGGCAGCCAACCAGAAAAGGATCCTTATATTCCCACTTGCTGCCTCCTACCAATCAGCTACTGCTCTAAACATGTTAGCAATTTTCTTGAAATACAATGGGCTCTTAACTTGGTAAGCAGCCTCATGTGTGGTATCTTGTCAAAGGCCTTCTGAAAGTCCAAATATACAACATAAGTTTGTCGGGAAGTTGATCAGGGCCACACTCTCATTGGACAGGTCTCTCGACTGGGGCTTGAAGCTATGAACTTCAGATTCAAAGGTGAGCATGTCATCACTGAGGCACAGCCATCTTTGATTTCAGGACTTTGCACACACACACCTGGCTCAAATTAGCTCAATAGCAAATAGTGATTGACAGTAATGCTGTCTGGACATGAACCACAACCAAATGGGCATAAGTCAGCAGAGTGGTGCAGCTAGTAGAGCTGCTGCTTCACGGCACCAGAAAGCTGGGCTCAATTTTCAGATGCTATTGGTGTGGAGCTTGTACATTTTCCCTGTATCACATGGATTTCCCCTGGTTGCTCTGGTTTCCTCTTACATCAGTGGTCCCCAACCACTGGGCCGTAAAGCATGTGCTACTGGGCTGCGAGGAAATGATATGATTTGGCGATATGAAACGATATGTGTCAGCTGCACCTTTCCTCATTCCCTGTCACGCACTGTTGAACTTGAACACGCGCGAGGTCATCAGTGACCCAAGACGTGCAAAGGAATGGGTCCATGACCCATTTGTGAATGTCCCCGGTGAACCATCCATGTCAGCGTGGGAAAAAGATCAGCTCCTCGAGCTTGCAAATGACGGTGGGCTAAAAAGTATGTTTGACATAACATCTCTGCCGGCATTCTGGATCAAAGTCAAGGCTGAATATCCTGAGATAGCCACGAAAGCACGGAAAACGTTGCTTCCATTTCCAACATCATATCACTGCGAAGTGGAGTTTTCTGCAATGAATGCAATGAAAACTAAATTGCGGAATAGACTGGACATAAGGAACCCCTTCGAGTATCACTGTCTCCTATCACTCCTCAATAGGACCATTTTGTTGCAGGAAAACAAGCCAAGGGCTCCCACTGATTCGGCGTATTGGTGTGTTGCAATGATTTTATATGTTCATATGGGGAAAATACGTGCTGTGTTTAATATCCAAATGTTACTTAAAACGTTGTGATACTATTGACTAATAATTGACTTATCAATATTCATGCGAGGAAAATATGCGCTGTGTTTAATATTAAATTCGTTAGATAAACCCTTTTAGAAACGAAATTGAGTGTATTAGCCACTTATAAGCAACTTATAGTTGACTTACCACCTATGTTCCAGTCATGATTAACACCCCTCCCGCCCCCCCCCACCCCCCGGTTGGCCAGTCTGCAAGAATATTGTCAATATTAAACAGGTCCGTGCCCCTGTCCTACATCCCAAAGATTCGCTAATGGGCCAATGTAAATTACCCTGTGTACACAGTGGGAAATTCTGGGGAGAGTTGGTGGGAACATGGGGAAAATACCAAATGGGATTAATATGGGGATTAATAATTAGTGTAAATGGGTGTTTGAAGTCAACATTGTCGCAGTGGGCCAAATAGCCTGATTTTGTGCTATGAGGCTCATTGGTCAAGAAGCAGTCAGGGATATCTGACTACTTGAGCAATGGGGATGGCATAGCAGTTTGCATAACACTATTTCAGTGCTAGCAACCGAGGTTCAATTCCACTGCTTCTGTAGGGAGGCCATGAATAAGGACCTGATGACCAGTGGCTGTGCAGTGAATTGTGGGGAAAGGTAATCATGAGTGGCTGTGCAGTCAGCAGGGGTCTAAAGCCTAATGGTGTTGTAGAGAGTTAGGATAGTGGGATTAATAGCAAGTGAGGATCTCACATCCATTGGGTGAGCAGGCAGGCAGAGACTGATGTGTAGTGTGAGACTAAACGCCTTATGGCTGTAAATTGGTGACAGACACTCGGGAAGCAAACAGTGAATACAGGACAGAGGTTAATGATTAAGCATTAGGGTTAGGGTTAGCAACACATTTTTTGACATATGCTGGTGATATTAAACCTGATTCTGATGTATGGGATAAAGGGTTGCCACCCAGAAGACCGATGGCCTGTGCTCAGCAATTGGTTCCAAGGGGCCTGAAATGAGACTGATGGCCATTGACCGTACCAGAACATAAGAAAATAGGAGGAATAGGCCTGCCAGAGTGTTCAATATGATCATAGTTGATCTGCCACAGGGCCTCATTTCATCTTTTGTTCCAATCCCCCATTGTTCTCAATCCCTGGATCTTCCAAAAATGTACCTACTTCCTCTGTACTCAGTCTCCACAAAACTCTGGGATAAAGATTTCTACACATTTACCACCCTCTGCAAGAACACGTTCCAGCACACTTCAGCTTTAAATGTTAATTCCTAATCTCATAACAATGTTTCTTCCTTTGAGATAGTCATACTTTATTGATCCCGAGGGAAATCCGGTTTCGTCACAGGATCAATAAAGTATGACTACGATTACGACTGTTCTTTCATCAACAGGAACATCTCAACATGTAGTCTGTTATGCAACCTTACAATCTTATGTTTCATTAAGACCAGACCTCATTTCTTAACTCTAGAGAATATCATTAGACAAACTTCTCATTCCAGAAATTAGCCTGGTGAATCTATTTTGGCCTGTCTCATGTACCAGTATCTTCTTTAATAAATAAGGAACAAAACTGCACAGTACTCTAGGCAGGGCACCATGTGTACCCTGAACAACTGTACAATACTTTATACTATGTGCCATCCTGACCACTTGTTGTAACTGATACAACAGGAATTCTGCAGATGCTGGAAATTCAAGCAACACACATCAAAGTTGCTGGTGAACGCAGCAGGCCAAGCAGCATCTGTAGGAAGAGGTGCAGTCGATGTTTCAGGCCGAGACCCTTCGTCAGGACTAACTGAAGGAAGAGTGAGTAAGGGATTTGAAAGTTGGAGGGGGAGGGGGAGATCCAAAATGATAGGAGAAGACAGGAGGGGGAGGGATAGAGGCAAGAGCTGGACAGGTGATAGGCAAAAGGGGATACGAGAGGATCATGGGACAGGAGGTCTGGGAAGAAAGACAAGGGGGGGGGACCCAGAGGATGGGCAAGAGGTATATTCAGAGGGACAGAGGGAGAAAAAGGAGAGTGAGAGAAAGAATCTGTGCATAAAAATGAGTAACAGATGGGGTACGAGGGGGAGGTGGGGCCTTAGCGGAAGTTAGAGAAGTCGATGTTCATGCCATCAGGTTGGAGGCTACCCAGACGGAATATAAGGTATTGTTCCTCCAACCTGAGTGTGGCTTCATCTTTACAGTAGAGGAGGCCGTGGATAGACATGTCAGAATGGGAATGGAATGTGGAATTAAAATGTGTGGCCACTGGGAGATCCTGCTTTCTCTGGCGGACAGAGCGTAGATGTTCAGCAAAGCGGTCTCCCAATCTGCATCGGGTCTCGCCAATATATAAAAGGCCACATCGGGAGCACCAGACGTAGTATATCACCCCAGTCGACTCACAGGTGAAGTGTTGCCTCACCTGGAAGGACTGTTTGGGGCCCTGAATGGTGGTAAGGGAGGAAGTGTAAGGGCATGTGTAGCACTTGTTCCGCTTACACGGATAAGTGCCAGGAGGGAGATCAGTGGGGAGGGATGGGGGGGACGAATGGACAAGGGAGTTGTGTAGGGAGCGATCCCTGCGGAATGCAGAGAGAGGTGGGGAGGGAAAGATGTTTTTATGCATTCTTTCTCTCACTCTCCTTTTTCTCCCTCTGTCCCTCTGAATATACCTCTTGCCCATCCTCTGGGTCCCCCCCCCATCTTTCTTCCCGGACCTCCTGTCCCATGATCCTCTCGTATCCCGTTTTGCCTATCACCTGTCCAGCTCTTGGCTCTATCCCTCCCCCTCCTGTCTTCTCCTATCATTTTGGATCTCCCCCTCCCCCTCCAACTTTCAAATCCCTTACTCACTCTTCCTTCAGTTAGTCCTGACGAAGGGTCTCAGCCTGAAACGTCGACTGTACCTCTTCCTACAGATGCTGCTTGGCCTGCTGCGTTCACCAGCAACTTTGATGTGTGTTGTTGTAACTGATGCTAACTTTCTGTGATTTGTGCACGAAATCCCCTCAGTTCCTCTGTACTACACTCATTTACAAAACATTTAGATAGGGGTTCCCAAACTTTTTATGCCATGGACCAATGCCATTAAGCAAGGGGTCCACAGACCCCAGGTTGGGAACTTCTGACTTAAATATCGATTTCTCTTACAGAGTTGCACAACCTTCTGCTTGGCCACATAAAACTTTAATTGCCAACTTCTGACTCATTCACTCACACTATCTTGACCCATTTGCAGCAAATGTCCCAACATTTTCATGCTATCATCAAACCTTAATTCTCTACATTCTGCCCCATCCTCATTAATATCATCAGCAAATTAGACTTCATTGCAAGATAACATACTTCTCCTCATCCTATCAGCTCTTATCTTGTTCACCACATTTTGACAGGGCTCCTTACTAAGTGGAAAACAGGCTGATTGGCCTAGTAGTGAGCGGGAAGTGGAACAGTGCATACAGATTCACTCTGAGGGGAACTAATCGCTATTAGCCAGACAGCACTGGTGGGCCAAGTGGAGGATAACTGCTGCCACTGTCCAGAGAACACGTCTGGGACCACAGTCCATGAGGGAAAGGCATTGGTGGGAGCCCATGGCCAATGAATGTGTAGTATGACAGCAACTGATGCCTTCTGGTCATGCAGTCAGTGGGGAAAAATAGCTGCTAGCTGGTCAATGAGAACGAGAGCAATGCTCATCCAGTTCACAGCAGATGAAGTCTATTGGTCACTGTGAGTCATGTCAGTCTGAAGCTCAGCAGGTCAAACTGTGTATGATGCAAGTCTGGACCCTAGTAGGTCAAGGACTGAGTGGTCTGGGTCTGAGGCCAGTAGAATGAGTGTTAGTAATCGATTGATCAAGCAGTGAGTAGTCTGGGTCTGGAGCACATTGATTCAACAGTGCGTGATGTGGGACCATGGATCAGTAAGATGAAGAGGCATGTAGTCCATTGGTTAAGTAATGAGAGATGTGGTTCCGGAGCCCACAAAGTGCCAAGTGTCTGAGGCCCATTAGACAAGCAGTGAGTGGTATTGGTCTGAAGCCCTGGTAGATGAGAATGGATATTTTTTCTCATTGCATGTGCTTATGACATTGCAAGAATTCTCAGAGCACTTTTGCCTTGTCTATAGAAAGACTTGACTGAAAAAAATAGACAGCAAAATGTTGTCACAGTAGTTCATGCCTCTGCCCTTCAACTCCAGAGGCCAAGGTTCATATCTGACCTCATTAGCTGCCACGGATTGTTCCTGTACCCTGGACAGAAATCTACCCTAGGAAGGCCAAACTTTAAGGACGATCTAATTAAGTATGGCAGGATCCACTCCTAATTATTTTTTATTGATTTGTTTGTTTGTTTGTTTATTTAGAGAGACAGTGCAGAACAGCCCTTCTAGCCCTTCAAACCACACTGCCCAGCAACAAACAGATTTAACCTTTGCCTCATCATAGGGTAATTTACAATAACAAATTGACCTACTAACCAGTTTGGACAATGGGAGGAAAATGGAGCAACCACAGGAAACCCACGTTGGCATGGAAAGGAGCATTGAAACTTGCTTACAGAGGACACAGGAATTGAGCTCTGAACTCTGACGCCCCAAGCTGCCATAGCAACACGCTAACCGCTACACTACCAGAACCCACTTCTCTGGCAAGAATTCCCCACTCTGCATCGATAACTCTTCCTCCCATCTTCAACCACCCACCTCTTCTTGGACACCCCACTGGATCTCTGCCTCCTCTGCATCTTTTTATCTCTAATTGTCAATGAGACATCAATGTTCTCTTCTGCACTCCTCTCCCCTCCTCAAACCTTACCCCCTCTGAATGCACTGCTCTCTACACCAATCCCAAAGCTTACCATTAAACCGCAGACAAAGGGGATGTTATTGTAATGTGGGGGACTGACCTCTAACTTGCTGAGGCCAATCAACAGCTCCTTTTACTTATCCCTTGCAAGAATCCAAGGACCATTCAGAAATTGTCTCCGACACCATTAATAGCTTCATCAGCTCTGAAGAACACCCATCCACTGAGGCAAAACATAGTTTCCTTTACCCCACACTTCTCATTCCTACCTCGTACCCATGATCCACAAACCTGACTGCTCGGGTAGGCCCATTGTCTCTGCTTGCTCCCGCACCACTGAATTCATGTCCACATACTTTGACTCTATTCTATCCCCCTTGGTTCAGTCCCTTCCCACCTACATCCAAGACACTTTACGTGTTCTTGATCTCAACACTTCAGATTTTCTAGCCCCGACTGCCTCATTTTCACCATGGATGCCCAGTCCCTAAAAACTTCTATCCCCCATCAAGAAGGCCTTGAAACTCCCTGATTCTTCCTCCACAAAAGACCCAACCAGTTCCCCTCTACCACCACCCTCTTTTGTCTAGCAGAAATGGTCCTCATTCTCAACAATTTCTCCTCCATTTCCACCCACCTTCCCCAAATTCAAGGGATAGCCATTGGCCCCAGCAATGCCTGCATTTTCACTGGCTACAAGGAACAGTCCATGTCCCAAACCTTCCTTAGTAATGCTCCCCAACCCTTCCTGCGCAATATTGACAAATACATTGGTGATGCTTCATGAACACTTTACCTCCAACCTTCACCCTGCCCTTAAATTCACGGTCTATTTCTGATTCCTCTCTCCCCTTTCTCAATCTGTCTCCATCTCTGTAGACAAACTACCTACCAACATTTTTTATAAACCTACCGATTCCCACAGCTATCTTGACTATATCTCTTCCTACCATCTCCTGTAAAAATGCCTTTCTCAGTTCTTTTGTCTCCACAGCATGTTTCCAGAATGAGGCTTTCATTTCTGGACACCAGAAATGTCCTCTTTCTTCAAAGAATGGGGTATTCCTTCCTCTACCATTGATGCTGCCCTCCCCTGTATCTTCTCCATTTCCTGGACATCTGTACTCAACTAGTCTTCCTGCCGCTTTAACAGGGACAGAGAAACTCCTGTCCTCACCTATCACCCCATCAGCCTCCACATGCAACACATAACTCTGTGCAACTTCTGCCATCTTCGATGCCATTCTAACACATCTTTACCACTTCCCCCACACTCCCCCACCACTCTAAGCTCCCAGTGTGATTCCCTTTTCCATTCGACCCTCAGAGAGTCAGAGAATCAGAGAATGAGCAGCATCAAGTTCCTGGGTGTCAAGATCTCTGAGGATCCAATCTGATCTGAACAAATTGATGTAGTTATAAAGAAGGCAAGACAACGGCTATACTTTATCAGGAGTTTGAAGCTATTTGGCATGTCAACAAATACACTCAAAAACTTCTATAGTTGTACCATGGAGAGCATTCTGACAGGCTGCATCACTGTCTGGTATGGAGGAGCTACTGCACAGGACCGAAAGAAGCTACAGAAGGTTGTAAATCTAGTCATCTGCATCTTGGGCACTAGCCTACAAAGTACCCAGGACACCTTTAGGGAGCGGTGTCTCAGAAAGGCAGTGTCAATTATTAAAGATCTCCAACACCCAGGGCATGCCCTTTTCTCACTGTTACCATCAGGTAGGAGATACAGAATCCTGAAGGCACACACTCAGCGATTTAGGAACAGCTTCTTCCCCTCTGCCATCTGATTCCTAAATGGACTTTGAAGCTTTGGATACTACCTCACTTTTTTTAATATACAGTATTTCTGTTTTTGCACATTTTTTAATAATCTATTCAATACTCGTAATTGATTTAGGGTTAGGGTTATTATTATGTTGTATTTTATTTATTATTATTTTTTCTCTCTCTCTGCTAGATTATGTATTGCACTGAACTGCTATTGCTAAGTTAACAAGTTTCACGTCACATGCTGGTGATAATAAACCTGATTCTCTTCAGGCGCATATCCTTAAAAGCAACAGGAATGTTACACATGTCTGTTTACCTCCTCCCTTAGCTCCATTCAGGGCCCCAAACAGCACCTGTGAGTCTCTTGTATCTGGTGCTCCTGATGCAACCTCCCTTACATGAGTGAGAACTGACTTTAATTAGGGACCTCTTTGTCAAACACCTCCGCTCCATCCACCAAAAAACACAACTTTTGATTTTAATTGCTATCCTCATTCCTATTCTGACATGTCGGTCCACGGCCTCCTCTTTAGCCACAATGAGGCCATTCTCAAGGTAGAGAAGCAACAACTCATATTCCACCTAAGTGGGCCTCCAGCCTGATGGCATGAACTTCTTTTACTCCTCTCGATAATTTTTCCCCTCCTCCTTCCCTCTTGTATTCCCTATTCTAGTCTCTTACCTCAACTCTTCATCTGTCCATCTCCCCCCCCAGTGTCCCTCCTTCTTTCCTTTCTCCCATGATCCACTCTCCTCACCTATCAGATTCTTTCTTCTCCAGACCTTTCACTTTCTCACTTTCCCACCTGGTTTCACCTATCACCTACTAGGTTGTCCTTCTTCCTACCCCCTGCCCCCACCTTTTTACTCTGATGCCTTTCCTCTTCCCTTCTGCCGAAAGGTCCTGCTGAAGAGTCACGGCCCAAAACATCAACTGTACTCTGCTGAGTTCCTTCAGCATTTTGTGTGTGTTGCTTGGATTTCCAGTATCTGCAGATTTTCTCTTGTTTGTGATATTGGCTGTAAGGCCATAAGACATAGGAGAAGAATTAGGCCATTCAGCCCATCGAGTCTGCTCCACCATTCCATCATGGCTGATCCCAGATCCCACTCAACCCTATGCACCATCCTCGCCATTTTCTTTGCCTTCCCCCAGCATTCTTCTAAATTCCAGTGAGTACAGGACCGAAGCTGCCAAATGCTCCTCATAGGTTAACCCCTCCTTTCCCAGAATCGTCCTTGTGAACCTCTTGTGGACTCTCTCCATGACAACACATCTTTTCTGAGATATGGGGCCCAAAACTGTTGACAAGTGCGGCCTGACTAGTGTCTTAGAAAAGGCTCAGCATTATCTCCTTGCTTTTATATTCTATTCCCCCTGAAATAAATGTCAACAATGCATTTGCCTTCTTTACCACAGACTCAACCTGTAAATTAACCTTCTGGGAGTCTTGTAAAGGGACCTCTGCACCTCTGATATTTGAGCCTTCTCCCCATTTAGGTAATAGGGCTCTCAACAGTAGCTGAGATGTGGACCACAGATTACAACAGGAAATAGAAAAGATGTGTTGAAAGGGCAATGTGATGACAGTCATGGGAGATTTTAACATGCAGGTTGATTGGGAAAATCAGGTTGGTAATGGATCTCAAGAGAGTAAGTTTGTTGAATGCCTACGAGATGGCTTTTTAGAGCTTCTTGTTGTTGAGCCTACTAGGGGATCAGCTATAGAGGATTGGGTATTTAGGAAGCTTAAGGTAAAGAGTGTTAGGTAATGAACTGGAGGAGATTAGGAGCTGGTGATAATGTGATTGAATTCAACTTGAAATCTGATAGGGAGAAAGTTAAGTCTGACATAGCAGTATTTCAGTGGAGTAAAAGAAATTACAGTGGTGTGGGAAAGTAGTTGGCCAAAGTAAATTGGAAGGAGATGTTGGCAGGGATAACAGCAGAGCAGCAATGGCGTGAGTTTCTAGGGAAAATCAGGAAGCTGCAGGACAGATATATATCAAAAATGAAGAAATACTCAAATGGCAAAATCCATGGCTGAGAAAGGAAGTCAAAGCTAATGTAAAAACAAAAGAGAGGGCATACAACAAAGCAAAAAATAGCGGGAAGATAGAGGATTGGGAAGCTTTTAAAAACTTAGAGAGCAACTAAAAGAATCATTAGAAGGGAAAAGATGGAATATGAAAGAAAGCTAGCAAACAATATCAAAATGGACAGTAAATGCTTTTTCTAGTATATAAAAAATAGAGGTGAGAGTGAATATAGGACCTGTAGAAAATGAGGCCAGAGATATAACGGGGGACAGGGAGATAGATGGCAGTTGAACTAAATGAGTATTTTGCATCAGTCTTCACCGTGGAAGACACTAGCAGTGTGCCGGATGTTGTAGTGTGTGAAGGAAGAGAAGTGAGTGCAGTTACTATTACAAAGGAGAAGCTGCTCAAAAAGCTGAAAGACCTATGAGTACATAAGTCATCCAGACCAGATGAACTGCACCCTAGTGTTCTGAAGATTATTAAAGCATTAGCAATGATCTTTCAAAAATCATTGGACTCTGGCATGGTGCCAGAGGACTGGAAAATTGCAAATGTCACTCCTCTCTGTAAGAAAGGAGGAAGGCAGCAGAAAGGAAATTGGCCTGACCTCAGTGGTTGGGAAGACGCTGGAGTCAACTGTTAAGGATGAGGTTATGGAGTACTTAGTAACACAGGATGCAGAGGATGTTGTATACTTAGACTTTCAGAAGGCCTTTGACAAGGTGCCACACATGAGGCTGCTTACCAAGTTAAGAGCCCATAGTATTACAGGAAAGTTACTAACATGGTTAGGGCATTGGCTGATTGGTGGAAGGCAACAAGTAGGAATAAAAGGATCCTCATCTGGTTGGCTGCCAGTGACTAGTGATGTTCCACAGGGATCGGGTCGGTGTTGCAACGTTCCTTTCTATGCTGTATATCAATGATTTTGATGATGGAATGGATGGCTTTGTTGCAAAGTTTGTGGATGATACAAAGACTGGTGGAGGGGCAGGTAGTGTTGAGGAAACAGGTATGATACAGAAAGACTTAGATAAGGAGAATGGGCAAGGAAGTGGGAAATGAAATACAATGTTAGAAAATGCGTGGTCATGCACTTTGGTAGTAGAAATAAATGTGCAGACTATTTTCTAAACAGGGATAAGATGCAACAATCTGTGAAGCAAAGGGACTTTGGAGTCCTTGTGAAGAACACTCTAAAGGTTAACTTGCAAGTTGAGTCAGTGGTGAGGAAAGCAAATGCAATTTTAGCATTCGTTGCAAGAGTTTTGAATATAAGAGTTTTGATGTGATGCTGAGGCTTTATAAGGCACTGTTGAGACCTCACCATGAGTATCGTGAACAGTTTCGGGCTCCTCGTCTAAGAAAAGGTGTGCTGACATTGGAGAGGGTCCAGAGGCGGTTCACAAGGATGATTCCAGGAAAGAAAGGGTTATCATACGTGGAACTTTTAATGGCTCCGGGCCTGTACTCACTGGAATTGAAAAGTATGAGGGTGGGGGCAGGGGGGGTAATCTCACTGAAAGTTGCAAGGGCTAGACAGAGTAGATGTCGAAAGGATGTTTCCCATGGTGGGGGAGTCTAGGACAAGAGCCTCAGGATAGAGGTGCATTCATTTAAAACAGAGATGCGGAGAAATTTCTTTAGCAGACAGTCGTGAGTTTTGTTACCACGGGCAGCTGTGGTGGGTGCATTTAAGGCAGAGCTTGATAGGCTCTTAAATAGACATGGCAACAATGTTTACAGTGAGAAGTCCGAGGGATGGGGTTGAGGACAAGAACAAAGGATCAGCCATGAGTGAACGGCGGGGCAGACTCGAAGGGCCAAATAGCCTAATTCTACTCCTATGTCTTACGATCTTATAGTCTGCAGTATTGTTCTTTTTACCAAAATGCATTATTGTACATTTCCCAGCACTGCATGCCATATGCCACTTTTTGCCCATTCTTCCAATTTGTCTAAACCCTGCTGTAATCACATTGCTTCCTCAGCACAACCTACCCCACATGTACATACTTTGCCACAAAGTCATCAATTCCATTATCTAAATCATTGATATACAATGTGAAAAGTACTGGTCCCAATACTGACGCCCTAAGGAACACCACTAGTCATCGGCAGCCAACCAGAAAAGGCCAGTTTTATTCCCACTCGCTGCCTGCTGTCAGCCATTCCACTACCAATGCCACTGTCTTCCCTGTTAACGCCATAGAATTTTATCTTGTTAAGCAGCTTCATGTGTGGGACCTTACGAGATGCCTTCTGAAAATGCAAGTAAATGACATCTACTGGCACCTCTTTGTCCACCCTGCTTGTTATTTCCGTGAAGAACTCTAACAGATTTGTCAGGCTAGATTTCCCTTAACAGAAACCACGCTGACTTTGATTAACATACACAAACTGCTGGAGGCAGCATCTATGGAAAAAGGTACAGTCGACATTTCGGGCTGAAACCCTTTGGCAGGACTGGAGAAAAAAAAGCTTGGAGTAGATTTCAAAGGTGGGAAGAGGGGAGAGAGAAACACCAGGCGATAGGTGAACCTTGGAGGGGGAGGGATGAAGTAAAGAGCTAGGAAGTCGATTGGTGAAAGAGACAGAAGGCCATGGAAGAAAGAAGAGAGGGCGGGGGAGGAGCACCAGAGGGGAGGCAATGGGCGGGCTAGGAGGTAACATGAGAAAGGGACAAGGGGATGGGAAATGGTGAAGGGGATGGGAAATGGTGAAGGGGAGGGGAGATGGTGAAGGGGAGGGGAGATGGGTGGAGACATTATTGGAAGTCTGAGAAATCGATGTTCACGCCATGCAGGTTGGAGGCTACCCAAACGGAATATAAGTTGTTGTTCCTGAAACCTAAGTGTGGCCTTATCCCGACAGTGGAGGAGGTCATGGATGGATATATCAGAATGGGAATGGCAAGTGGAATTAAAATGGGTGGCCACTGGGAGATCCTGCTTGTTCTGGTGGACGGAGCGTAGATGCTTGGTAAAGCGGTCTCCCAATCTACATCGGGTCTCACCGATATACTAGAGGCCACACCGGGAGCACCGAACACAGTATATGACCACAAAAGACTCACAGGTGAAGTGTCGTCTCACCTGGAAGGACTGTTTAGGGCCCTGAATGATAGTGAGGGAGGAGGGGTAGGGGCAAGAGAATCACTTACACCTGGCCCTCAAATTTACCTGGTCCATTTCTGACACTTCCCTTCCCATTCTCGATCTCACTGTCTCTATCTTTGGAGACAGCTTATCCACCGATGTCCATTATAAACCAACAGACTCTTACAGCTACCTGGACTACACCTCATCTCACACTTCTACTTGTAAAAACACCATCCCCTTCTCTAAATTCCTAAGTCTCCGCCGCATCTGCTCTCAGAATGAGGCTTTTCATTTTAGAACAAAGGAGATGCTCTCCTTTTTCAGAGAAAGGGGCTTCCCTTCCTCCACCATCAATGCTGCCCTCATCCATATCCCTTCCACTTCATGTACGTCTGTTCTTACCCCATCTTCCCACCACGCGACCAGGGACAGGGTTCCTCTTGTCCTCACCTACCACCCCACCAGCCTCCTTGTCCAACACATAATTCTCCGAAACTTCCGCCACCGCGAACTGGATCCCACCACCAAACACGTCTTTCCCTCCCTCCCACTTACTGCTTTCCAGAGTGATTGCTCTCTACGCAACTACCTTGTCCATTCGTTCCTCCCCACTGATCTCCCTCCTGGTACTTATCCTTGTAAGCGGAACAAGTGCTACACTTACCCCTACACCTCCTCCCTCACTACCATTCAGGGTCCCAAACAGTCCTTCCAGGTGAGGTGAAACTTCACCTGTGAGTCTGCTGAGGTCATATACTGTGTTCGGTGGCCTCTTGTATATCAGTGAGACTCAATGTAGACTGGGAGACCACTTCACTGACCACCTACGCACTGTCAGCCAGAATAAGCAGGATCTTCCAGTGGCCAAGCATTTTAATTCCACTTGCCATTCCCATTCCAACATGTCCACCCACAGCCCCCTTCACTGATAAGGCCACACTCAGGTTGCAGGAACATCTTATATTCCGTTTGGGTAGCCTCAATCTGATGGCATGAACTCAAACTTCCAGTAATGCCTCCACCCCTCCCTTCACTATTTCTCATCGTCTTGTCCCTCTCTCATGTTATCTCTCTGCCCGCCCATCACCTCCCTTATCCCCCACCCTTTCATCTTTCTTCCATAGGCTTCTGTCTCTTTCACCAATCAACTTCCTAGCTCTTTGCTTCATCTCTCCCACTCTGTTTCACCTATCGCCTAGCGTTTCTCTCTCCCTTCCCTCACCTTTCAAATCTACTCCTCAGCTATTCTTCTCCAGTCTTGCCAAAGGGTTTTGGCCCAAAACGCTGACTATACTTTTTTTCATAGTTGCTGCCTGGGTTGCTGAGTTCGTCCAGCAATTTGTGTGTGTTGCTTGGATTTCCAGCACCTGCAGACTCTTCCTTGTTTCTGACTTCGACTAATTTATTATTAGTCTCCAAGTACCTTAAAACCTCATCCTTAATAGACTCCAACACTTTCCCAATCACTGATGTTAGGCTAACTGACTTATAGTTTCCTTTCTTTTGCCATCCTCTCTTCTTAAATAGTGGAGTGACATTTGCAATCTTCCAGTCCTCCAGGTCCATGCCAGAATCAAATAATTCTTGAAAGATCATGACTAATGTGTCCATTATCTCTTGAACCTCTCTGAGGACTCTGGGATGTCATCCACCTGGCCCAGGTGACTTCTCCACCTGAAGACCTTTGAGTTTGCCAAGCACTTTTCCCTTTGTAATAGCAATGGAACTCACTCCTGCACTGACACTCACAGACCTCTGGCACACTGCTAGAGTCTTCCACAGGAAGACAGATGCAAAGTACCCATTCAATTCAGCCACCATTTCTGTGTCCCCCATTACTACCTCACCAGCATCATTTCCCAGCGGTCCAATATTAACTCTCACCTTCATTTCACTCTTTATAGAACTGAAAAAACTTTTGGTATCCTGCTTTATATTTTTGGCTAGTCCATCCTCATATTTCATCTTTTCCCTTTCCATCGCTTTTTTAGTTGCCTTTTGCTGGATTTTAAAAGCTCTTAACTTCCCACTCACTTTTGCTACCTTATATGCCCTTTCCGTGGCTGTTACGCAGTCCTTACCTTCCTTTGTCAACCACGGTTGCCTACCCCTGCCATTTGAGAACTACTTCCTCTGTGGGACATATCTATCCTGTGCCTTGTGAACTATTCCCAGAAACTTCTCCCATCTCTGCTCTGACGTCATCCTTGCCAGTATCCTCCTCCAATTCACCTGGGCAAGCTCCTCTCTCGTGCCTCTGTAATTCTTTTTATTCCATTGTGATACTGATGCATGTGAGTATGCTTCTCCATCTCAAATTGCAGTATGAATTCAATGATATTATGATCACTGCCTCCTGAGGGTTCCTTTATGTTGAGCTCCTGAATAAGATCTGGTTTATTACACAACACCCAATCTGAGAAAGGCTTTCCCCAAGTCGGGGTCAAGCACAAGCTGCTTTGAAAAGCCATCTCGTAGGCATTCAACAAATTCCCTCTCTGGCGATCTGACACCAACCTGATTTTACCAATCCCCTTGCATACTGAAGTCGCCCATTACAATTATGTCAGTACCCATATTAAATGCCTTTTCCAGCTCCCTTTGCAATCTCAACCCCACATCTTGGCTACTGTTTGGAGGTCTATATATGATTCCCATCATGTTTTTTGCACCTTTGTAATTCCTTAACTCCACCCATGAAGATTCAACATTCTCTGACCCTATATCTCTGTTTCTAAAGATGTAATACCATCTCTTACCAACAGAGCCACACCACCTATGCCTCCCTGTCTGCCCTCTTGATACAACGTATATCCTTTGATGTTAAGCTCCCACCTACAGCTTTCTTTTGGCCCATTCAGTCTGCTCCACCATTTCATTATGGCTGATCCAAATTTCCTGTCAGCCCTAATCTCCTGCCTTCTCACCGTATTCCTTCATACCTTGACCAATCAAGAATCTATCAACATCTGCCTTAAAGACCATAAGACAAAGGAGCAGAAGTCGGACGTTCGGCCCATCGAGTCTGCTCCGCCATTTTATCATGAGCTGATCCATTCTCCCATTTAGTCCCACTCCCCCACCTTCTCATCATCACCTTTGATGCCCTGGCTACTCAGATACCTATCAATCTCTGCCTTAAATACACCCAATGACTTGGCCTCCACTGCCGCCCGTGGCAACAAATTCCATAGATTCACCATCCTCTGACTAAAAAAATTTCTTCGCATTTCTGTTCTGAATGGGCACCCTTCAATCCTTAAGTCATGCCCTCTCGTACTAGACTCCCCCATCATGGGAAACAACTTTGCCACATCCACTCTGTCCATGCCTTTCAATATTCGAAATGTTTCTATAAGGTCTCCCCTCAGTCTTCTAAGCTCCGAGGAATACAGTCCAAGAGCGGACAAATGTCCTGATATGTTAACCCTCTCATTCCCAGAATCATTCTAGTGAATCTTCTCTGTACCCCCTCCAAGGTCAGCACATCCTTTCTTAAATAAGGAGACCAAAACTGCCCACAGTACTCCAAGTGAGGTCTCACCAGCGCCTTATAGAGCCTCAACATCACATCCCTGCTCCTATACTCTATTCCTCTAGAAATGAATGCCAACATTGCATTCGCCTTCTTCACTACCGACTCAACCTGGAGGTTAACCTTAAGGGTATCCTGTACGAGGACTCCCAAGTCCCGTTGCATCTCAGAACTTTGAATTCTTTCCCCATTTAAATAATAGTCTGCCTGTTTATTTCTTCTGCCAAAGTGCATAACCATACAATTTCCAACATTGTATTTCATTTGCCACTTCTTTGCCCATTCTTCTAATCTATCCAAGTCTCTCTGTAGACTCTCCGTTTCCTCAGCACTACCGGCCCCCTCCACCTATCTTCGTATCGTCAGCAAACTTAGCCACAAAGCCATCACAATATACACAAATACTTGGCTTTACAGCTACCTGTGACAAAGAATTCCACAGATTTGCCATTCTCTGGCTGAAGAAATTCCTTCTCATCTTTCTAAATTGACGTCTCTCTGTTCTGAGGCTGTATCCTCTGGTCTTAGACTGTGCACTTGTAATGCTAAGATCAATAAAGTTATCTTTGACCCATACTGGTTCTTATGTATCTATCATAAGAAACATCCTCACCACATCTACTACATCAAGGCCTTTCACCATTTGATAGGTTTAATGAGGTCACCCCTCATTCTTATTAATGCTAGTGAATACAGGCCCAGAGACATCAAAAGCTATTGAATCGGGGAATCATTTCTGTAAATCTCCTTTGAATCCTCTCCAGTTTCAGCACGTCATTTCTAACAGAAGAGGTTCAAACCTGCGCACAATACTGCAATTGAGGCCTTACCAGTGCTTTATAAAGGTTCAACATTACAACCTTGCTTTTATATTCTGGTCCTCTTGAAATGAATGCTAAAAATGCATTTGCCTTCCTTACACAGACTTAACCTGCAAATCAACCTTTAGGGAATCTTGCCTAAGGACTTCCAAGCCCTTGCAGCTCAATTTTTTGTATTTTCTCTCCATTTAGAAAATAGAGTACACTTTCATTTCTTCTAGCAAATGCATAACCATACAATTCCCTGCGCTAAATTCCATCTGCCATTTCTTTGGCCATTCTCCTAATCTAAGACCTTCTGTAGCCTCTCTACTTCCTCAAAACTACCTGCTCCTCCACCTATCTTCATATCATGAGACTTTTTTTTACCATGTCCATGGTCTGCTCTTTATCAAATTACAGTATTGCTTTGCACTGTTGTAACTATATGTTATAATTATTTGGGCTTTGTCAGTTTTAGTCTTGGTTTCTCCTGCGTTTCTGTGATATATTTCTGGAGGAACATTGTATCATTTTTTAATGCATGCATTTCCAAATGACAATAAACGAGGACTGAGTGTCCTCATAATCTAATCTAATCTTCAAATTTTGCAACAAAGCCATCAATTCCATCATCCAAATCATTGACATTTAATGCAAAAAAAATCGGTACCAGTATAGACCGGTGTGGAACACCACTAGTCACCAGCAGCCAGTCAGAAAAGGCTCCCTTTATTCCCACTCTTTGCCTCCTGCCAATCAGCCACTGCTTTATCCACCCTGGAATCTTTCCTGTAATACCACGGGCTTGTTTGTCTTGATGAATAAAGACTTTCATGCCCACCATACTTCTCCAGTAACTTAGGTACCGTCACAATTATTACTTCTTCTGAAGAGTGGACAAATGAATTAAGCTGGTGTTGATTGATAAGTTTGAGGGAATAAAGTAGCAGGGTTAGAGGGGAACAGGGAAAGGGAGGGATTGGACTGATGGGATTGCTCTTCTTAGAACCAGTATGGGTCAAAGATAAAAATTAGCTTTATTTGTTACACATACATCTAAACATCAACATATACAGTAAAATGCATCATTTCCGTCAACCACCAACACATTCCATGGCTGTGCCAGGAGGCAGCCTTCAAGTGTCACCATGTTTCTGGTGCCAACATAGCATACCCAAAACTCACTAACTATACATCTTTGGAATGTAGGGGGAATCCCATGTGGTTACAGGGAGAATATACAAATTCCTTACAGAAAACAGCAGGAATAAAACTCCTATCTGTGAACACTTGCGCTGTAAAGCATTGTGCTAACTGCTACGTTACCATGCTGTCCAAAGAAAAGTTATGCTCAGGCCACGAAAAGTCTCCCCGAGAGCCTCTCTGCATACTCAAAGGTATGGTAAGGTAAACCGCAAACAATCATTGTTCTCAATACCTACATATCTGCAACCTCTCAATGTTCTCCATTGCCACGTGTGTTGAAGAGCCAGTAACTGTCCGAATATCCTGCACCAGCTTGGAGTTAGATTCAGCTGTGGTCACGTTGTCCCAGATCACTACCACATTGTCTCCTGGTTTGATATCAAACAGATCCATTGCAAACCTGCTTTGGAACAGATGGGAAACATTAGAATGCTGCCTGGGAGTAGAATTTACAAGATTATTCACCACAGGAGGGTAGAATACTGAAGGTGGCTTAAAGATTGTGCTGATTGGGAGAAAAGAGCTGGGTCCAGGGAACGGTGGGAGGAAGCTGTAGAGGTGGCAAGGTGGAGGGAAGGTAGAACACAGGTGGTTGGGGCGAGATGGAGAAATTTTCTCTGCAATAAGAATAGCTCCAACTTCTTCCAGTCAGATACACACAGCTAAACTTCACCCTCAGCAACGTTGTAAACCCCTTCTGTACCTCCTTTTAAGTCTCAACATCTTCAATGTCCCAAAGAGAACATAATACTATTATGGCAGTCGTCAATACCAGTTTTATATAGAAGTGGGATCAGCCTTGCAGCGATTTCCTTACTTTCATTTCCGATTTCACAATCATCCAAACACCCTGTATATAGCCTCTAACAGCCCATGATGTCGTGTATCAAACTCTGCTTTTGCACTTTCAAGTGTCTCATTCCTCTGACCAAAATCATTTTGGTATCTTTGTACATTTGTCATAGTTGACAAGCTAAAACATGACATATGAAGGCAAGTTATCCAATAAAATAAAAGGGGATACCAAAAGACTTCTCATTTATATAGAGTAAACGAGAAGCAAGAGTGGATATTGGATCACTGAAGACCAAAGGGGGACAAAGAAATGGGCAATGAACATAATAAGTAATTTGTGCCAGTCTTTATTGTGGAAGACATTAGAAGTATTCAAGAAATTTGAGTGTCAGGAGGCAGCAGTGAGTGTTGCTATTACTAAGGAGAAGGTGATTGGCAAGCTGAAAGGCCCAAGTCACCTGGGACAGATGGACTACACCCCAGGGTTCTGAAAAAAGTAACGGGAGAGTTTATGGTAGCATTAGTAGTGATCTTTCAAGAGTCACCACATTCTGGAATAGTTCTGGAGGACTGGAAAATTGCAAGTGTCATGCCATTCTTTAAGAGAGAGACAAACCATCATAAGTGCTCTCCACTATTGAGAACAGCTACACAGAGTGCTGTCTCGGGAAAGCAGAATCCATCAACAGGGACCCCCAACACCCAGGACATGCTCTTTTCTCACGCTGCCATCAAGAAGGTAAAGGAGCCTCAGCACCCACACCTCCAGGTTCAGGAATAGTTGTTTCCAGTCCACCATCAGGCACCTGAACAAGAGATGATAACTTGACTTACCCCAACACTGAAATGCTTTTGCATTTGCAGGTTGTTGTCTTTTGCACACTGGAAGTCCACCTTGTGCGGTTTTCACTGATTCTATTGTGTTTCTTTAAATTTATTGTGAATTCTCGAAAGTAAATGAATCTTATGGTGAGAAATGTGTCTTTTGACAAAGAATTTACTCTGAACGCCCATCACCGTGTGATACGACTGGCAGCGAACTCTCCTCAAACACCACCTCACTCAGTGAGCCCACCCTCACCTCTAGACTCCACGTCTCCACCATTCCCAAACCCCGACCCCCACTTCCAGACACTTCTCAGCACCGTTCTCCAGAAACTATCCCACTCACTCGCAGGCTCGGGCCCGGGCCTTCTCCTCGACCGGTCGGGGACGGTCCGACGCAAACGAACCCAGGCCGTGCGCACGCGGACGGGAGTGCGGAGTTGACGTCAGCGAGCGGACGGGAGCGCGCTGATGACGTCAGCGAGCAGGGGGGAGGCGTGACCGCAATGGCGCTTCGGTGGAGGTCCGCTCAGCGGCTGCTGTACCGAGTGATCGCTGGCGGTTGGTCGGCGCCGCATCGCCCTGCTGAAGGCGGGCGAGGGTTCGAGTTCGCGGGTACGACGGTGTTCAAAGGTCGGGGGGGGGTTGGAGCTCGGCGATATGGGGGTCTGGGTCAGGTGTGTGCGGGAGGCGGTAGTGGACGGTGTGGAAGGTACCTGGGTATGTTCGAGAGGTGAGTATTGGGGTGAGGGCGAGAGTGGACCCCCTAACTGTCTGGTGGGATTGGGTGTTTGGACCTCTGGCTTGATGCCAAGCTACAGTGATTGTCCCAGTGATGTTTGGGGAGTTTCTTTCTGTGCGGAACCTTATCCGAGGAGTCTGAAGAATTGACCTCTGATGTACCTGTGCTGTGCTTGATGTGAATGGTGCGTTTTCTGTGTTCCTTATTGACTGGAGAGGATTGATGACCTTTCTCTCTCCTGCCAGCTGGATTCTGTTTCCAGAACAGACTGCACAGGGGTCTTCTGCATACATCAGTACAATTAAGAATGGTTAGTGGGGAACACTCCCACAACACCCAGACAGACAGTGAGCATCAAGACTTCCACTCCAGGTAAGCTCAACTGCTGCAGTTCCACACAGTAAAGTCATGTTATTTGCTATAGCAGGAATATAGGTTCTGGGGTTTTAACAGCTGCATCTTGTGAAGGAGGCCAGGGAAAAGTTAGTAAGTTTTTTTTGTCAAGTGTGGATTGTAAAATTTCTGTCAGAAAACAATGGTTAATTGGAGTTGATTGTTCAGGCATTTGTGATTTGTGAAACCGTCTATAAAGAGTGGTGCAAGTTATTGCTGCCAAAAATGAATGTTCACATAAATGATTCGTTGTCAGGAAAATGTAGAAAGTTCAGGAAATACAACTGACTGCATTGTTCTTTCAAAAAGCTGAAACCTCAGAATATAAACAAGAGAAAATCTGCAGATGCTGGAAATCCGAGCAAAACACACAAAATGCTGGAGGAACTCAGCAGGCCAGGCAGCATCTATAGGCCTGCCAAAGGGTTTCAGCCCGAAACGTTGGCAGTACTTTTTTCTATAGATGCTAACTCTTCCTGAGCTGTCGATTGCTGAACTATTCATTCAGATCTGTATGGAAATATGAAGAAAAACGGATTGTCTTTTGTTACAGCAGATAATTGAATGGGAGTCTTTAAATTATGTTAACCTAGAAAAAGTATGCATCTGCTGACTGTTTACAGAGTTAAAAGAACCATAACCATTGAAGTATGCTTACTTACAGCTCCAGAGACATGAATTCAATCCTGACCTTGTGCTTTCTCTGTATCAAGTGTGCATGCTATTATGACCTTGAAGGTTTGTCCCTGGGTATTTGCAAAGTTGTACTAATAGGTTGATCAGCAGCTTTGAATTGCCTGCAGTATGTAAGTGAGTGTAAATTCTGGGGAAGTTGATTGGGGTGCATTTGGATATTTTATGATCGCCATGGACAGTGAGCTGAAGAGCTTTTTTCCATGTGGGATCTCTACAAATGTAACAGAAAAGTTATGAAACTGTGTAATTACTAGGCTGAATGATTGTGTCAACATTTTAAGTATTATTTATATACCTGATACAGTTGATTGAAGGAACGGCTGACAGTGAAACTGGGAGCATCAGATGACTAATCTCAGAGAGTAAACCCAGTCTGGTCATGCTTGGGTGTTTGGGCTGTTTGGGTACTATGGTTTTAATATCCTACTGATTTCCTCGGCTATTTTGACTATACCTCTTCCCACCCTGTCTCCCGTAAAAGTGCTATTCCCTTTTCTCAGTTCCTTTGTTTCTACTGCACCTGTTCCCAGGATGAGGCCCTCCTTTCCAGGACGTCAGAGATGTCCCCCTTCAAAGAATGGAGTTTCCCTTCCTCCACCATCGATGCTGCCTCATTCGCTTCTCCTCCATTTCTCAAATATCTGCGCTCACCTCATCTTCCTGACCCCTTAATAGTGATAGAGTCCCTTTCGTCCTTACCTACACCCCATGAGCCTTTACATCCAACACATTTTCCGTAACTTCCACCATCTGCAAAGAGATCCTATTACCAAACACGTCTTTTCTCTCCCACTCTCTGCTTTCTGCAAGGATCAGTCCCTCTGTGAATCCTTTGTCCGTTTGTCTCTCGCCACAAATCTTTCTGCCAGCACTTATCCCTGCAAGTGGTCAAAGTGCTGTACCTGCCCGTTCACCTCCTTCCTCACCACCATTCAGTGCGGCAAGACTTTACCTATGATTCTTCTGGGGCCATCCATTATGTCCAGTGCTCCCAATGTTGCCTCCTCTGCATTGGTGAGACCTGTCATGAATTAGGGGACTAATTTGTCAAGTACCGCTGCTCCATCCGCCAAAAGTGGAACTTCCTAATGGCCAAACTTTTAAAATCCCATTCCCATTCTTGTTCCTGTTCGGACATGTTGACCCATGGCCTCCTGTTGTGGCATGATGAGGACACCCTCAGGGTGGAGGAGCAACACCTTATATTCCGTCTGGGTAGTCTGCACCCTGAGGAATGAAAACAGAGTTCTCCTTTTGTTTAAAAAAAAATTTCCTCTTCTTCTGTTTTCACTCTGGCTTCTTGCCTCTTCTCACCTGCTTGTCACCTCCTCCTGGTGCTCCTCCTCCTCCTCCTCTCCTTTCTCCTATGGTTCACTTTCCTCTCCCATCAGATTCCTTCTTCTCCAGCCCTTTGCCTTTCCTACCCACCTGGCTTAACCTATCACCTTCTAACTATCCCCCTTCTCACCGCCCCCCCTTTTATTCTGAAGCAGGATTCCTGACCTGAAGCATCAACTATTTGTTCATTTCCATGGATGCTGCCTGACCTGCTGAGTTCCTCCAGCATTTTGTGTGTGTTGTTTTGGATTTCCAGTATCTGCAGATTTTCTGTGTTTTGGTTGATGGACAGAATAGGAATAAATGCCTCATTTTCAGGCTTGGAGGCTGTGAATGCTACGGAGTATATTGCCAGGGCTTTTCGTTCACAACTGAGGTCACTGGAGGAGTAAAATAGACTTTTTTTTAATGACACAAAGCTGGGTGCCAATGTGCACCATCAAGAGGATGTAGAACGGGGCAGGTAGATTGTTCAAGTGAATTGGCAAGGTCTGGCAAATATAAAATAATATGGAAAAATGGGTGATTGTCTTCTTATTTAAATGGTTAGCAATTGCAAGGTGTTGAGGACCCAAATATCCTTAGACATGAATCATTAACTTTAATATGTAAGTACAGCAAACAATTAAAAGGGCAAACAGTACACCAAGAATGCAGGAGTGAAGATCTGATACTGCACTTGAACACAACTCTGGTGAGACTGCATCTGGAATGTGTATAGGTCTAGTCTCTTGACCCAAATAGAGATATACTGGCAATGGTGGAAAAGTAGTAAAGATTCTCCAGATTGGACTGTGTCTAAACTTGGAGCTTGAAAAAAAATGAGGTGAAATCTTCAGACTGTACAAAATTCCTCTGGTACACGGCCATGCCAATGTATCTTTCCCTGGCTGGTGAGTATGGAACTAAACAAAATGCTACTAATTTTGGACAGAGATGAGAACTTTCTTCACCCAGAGGTCAGCAAATCTTTTAGAATTCTCTTCTTGAGAGGGCTGTGAATGCTGAGGTTATGTGTATAATAAGAATGGGTGGATGGATGTCTGCATGTTAAAAGATTCAAGGGATGTAGGGTAAGTGCAGGAATGTGAAACTTAGGGCAGTGATCTAATTAAATGGTGTAGAAGGCACAAGTGGTGGAACAGCCTCCTGCATTTTATGGGTGAGTTGGGGTCTCTCTGGGCTCCACTGTACTAGCCAATGTCAATATCACCTTCAGGTATCTGTTTACTGGCAACCTCACATGTAATGAGTGTCAGTGTGCTAGTTGTGGAGTGAAAACCAGTGTGATGAAAAAGTAAACAACAGGAATTCTGTAGATGCTGGAAATTCAAACAACACACATAAAAGTTGCTGGTGAACGCAGCAGGCCAGGCAGCATCTCTAGGAAGAGGTGCAGTCGACGTTTCAGTCCTGACGAAGGGCCTGAAACGTCGACTGCACCTCTTCCTAGAGATGCTGCCTGGCCTGCTGCGTTCACCAGCAACTTTTATGTGTGTTGTGATGAAAAAGTGTTGTGTGCCCCATTCCACTGGGCCTAGGTTTTTCTTAGGGTGGCTCCTGCCTGCACTTACTATTTAATTTCCCCTTTCACTGCACCGTCCCTTAACCCAGACTGGCTGAGTAAAAATATCCCAGGCCTGATTGCAAAGGTTCTGCAGGTAGTTGACGTTTGAGGATCATGAGTCCCACTCACAGGCCAACTTGAACAATTTAGTAGGTATGAGAGGTATCTAACATTGAAAATGAAACATCAGAAATTGTTAACCAAAAACTGCAGAGTTAGTGGATTTGTTATTTGTAATCTACTAAAATTCCCTGTAAACTGTCAGGGTCCCAGAAGTTGAAAAACTGCAAATTCAAGGAAGGAACAGAGAACAGGAATCTGCAAAGACAAGGGAAATAGGAACCACTGGGAACGAATAAGACTGGAGAGCTGAGTGGTGCCTTTAAGTTAGCCATTCTGGAAGGGAAGTGACAGTGAATTCAATTCATAAACCAGAAGGGTTTTATTGTGGGAAGAGAAAGAGTTACCATTACAGGTCTGCAGTTCTTTTGATTTTCATTAGTGTGGGAATTTATAGGCTGATTATGTTATAGGGAAGTTATTAAAGACACTATAGCAGGAAAATTATGAAAGAAAAAAGCAGAGTAATTGTGGTTTTATAACAGAGGGATTTTTCTTAAAAATTGTCTGGAAGGTGGACCATAGGTCTCGTTTGGCTCAACTAGTCAGAGGGATCAGTGTTGAGGCCTCAGTTGTTAATGCTGTAGCCAGATTGCAGTGGGCATGAGTGGAAAAGGTGTGGTTGAACCTTTGCCTCACCTGCAAGGGCTTTTTAGTTCCCTGGATGGTTGTGGGGTGTTGTGGGGGAGGTGTCACACCTACTGTGAGGGCAGTGGATGGCGGGATATGGAGTGGTGAAGTGGATGCGGGAGGTTTAGCAGATGGAGTATAATGTGGGGAAATTGTCAGATTATACACTTTGTGTAAATAATTTGCTCTCTCATTCTTTCCAAAGTAAGATGATAAAGTGTTCTTGGGGTTTCTAACGCACGAAACACACAAAAAGAAATGCACAGGACATCCAGGAATTAAAAAAAAAGGCAGAGGCATTGATTGCCTTTATTGCAATGGGTATGCAGTGTAGAAATAGTGAGATTTTGATTCAACTTTACAAGGTACTGGAAGGACAGCACCCGGAGTACTGAGCACAGTTTTAGTCTCCGTGTTTAAGGAGAGGTGGGTCTGCATAGGAGGTGGCACGGAGGATTACAGCATTGGTCCCTGAGATGAAGAGGGATGTATATAGAGAGTTAGTCCAGTTTGGACCTGTACTTACTGGAACGAGATGATCATGTTGAAATATGAACACTTCTGAGGGCATTTGGCAGGGTAGATGCTGAGACGGTGAACTCCCGGGAGTGGGTGGGGCAATAATTTAAAAATGTGCCTTCCGCCCTTCCTAACGACTCTAGACTTTCTTTTGAATTAAAGAGCTGGTGGATGTGTGACCAGGGTGTCCTGTGCAGAATCCAGAAGCCTATCAACCAACGCAGCAACGGCAATATTCCGACTTGTGTGGGGCTCCTGCATTTGGGTGCGTGTGTACATCTATGAGGGTTTTCGCCAGCAGTTTGCATGTGCGTCACAGCGCAGAGTTTGTGTTTAGGAAGGGCCACAACAGCGATTTGCTGTGGCTTTTACTAACGAGTATCAGCGCAATGACAACTGGGAGTGGTAGTGCTCACTCATGTGAATTTGCTGTTAGGTTAGACGTACATGGCGCAGGCATTGGGTGCATTTCTTACAGTTGAATTCCCCTTTCCACAGCAGTTATTCAGATCAGAGTGCAGAGAAGGGAGAGGGCTTCGAATCTGAGGATCAGCTGCGGCAGCAGCTCTTTTCAGCGGCGCTGAAATTTGTCCCTAACTATGGCTGGTCAGTGGAGGCCATTGCAGAAGGAGCCAAGGTAAAAGCTGTTCAAAGTTGTGACACTTTAAGAACAAACATCTGCATGACCACATTCTACTGATCTTGCTGGCTTCTCACTGTCTACATTTGGTTCACTCTGAGCTCTGACCCCCTCACTTATAATGCAAGATGCATTTGTGACATTATAACCATCCTCCTGCACTGTGAATGCATTTCATATGTGCCTCAGTGCTGTCTGATGAGAGTCACAATACACAGAAACAGGCCTTTTGATTATGCGTAGCTATACATATCTATACTCATCCCATTCACCACTACTTGGTCCTTAGCCGACTATACCTTAGTGATTCATGTGCTCATCTGGATACAACTAAATATACTAGAGTCTCTACCTCAATCACTTTCTCAGGCAGTGTTCCAGATTTCAGCCACTCTCTGGGTGAATAAATTTCCTTCCAACCTTTCGGACCAGCTTCTACATGGGACCTTGTCAAAGGCTTTACTGAAGCTCGTGTAGACGTCAACTGCAGTGACCTTATCGGTATAATTTCGTACTACGACAACAAAACTGAACCAAATCAGCCCAACAGCATCTCCACCAGAGTCCATGGCATCTCTACTTTACCAGTTGAAGATTAATGCTGTACCTTAGAGCTGCTTTTCCAGTAACTTCCCTCCCACAGATGTTTGACTCATTTGTCTGATCCTTGTTTCTCTTCTTGAATAAAGGAGCCACATTTTCTGTCCTCCAGTCATCTGGCTCCTCACCTTTGGTCAGTAAGAATTTAAAAATCTCCATCAGGGCCCCAGCAATCTCCTCCCTCGCCTCCTTTTACAACCTGGGACACATTTCATCAGGCCCAGGGAAGATATCCACCTTAGACTTGTTGCTTTTCAATGTTAACACAGTCTGAATATCCTCATTCCCTTCATGTAAATGTGCAATAACGATATCTTTTTCCTTTATGTGTACAAATGAGAAGTACTCATTTAAGACCTCATCAACATCTGGCTGCAAGCACATGTTGCCCCTTTGGTCTCTTACTGGCCCTTTTCTTACCAAGGTTATCATTTTGCTCTTTAACGTAATTATAAAATGCTTTGTTTTAATTTAACTCTTATCTGCCAGTGATATTTTTTGCCCTCTTTTCCCTGCTTATTGCCTTTTAAGGGTTCCACTAAGGGAACCTGCTGCAGATTAGAGAATATAATGTACCCTTGCTTTGGAAGATGTGTTCTTCCTCAGGTGTTGGCCCTAGCACTGCTTTCAGAGAGTTAGGACACAATGCTGAGTCACTGTTATTCCTTCTGTTGTTTCAGTTAAAATGTTGGAAGTGTAGGTGCAGCTCCTTTTGTGCAGAAGTAGAGTTTATGATCAGAATCGCTTTCCACGAGTTTATCCTCACTATCTTCAGGAAATTCGCCCACTCTTTCTATTTAGAATGGACCTTGACCAGTGGGGAAAGGTAGAGAAAGTGTTCTTCCTGATACAGGTTAAGTACATAAGATATCGAAGCAGTAGGCTGGAATAAGAATCTGGCTGAATGGTCCCCCAAAGGCCAGATTCCCTCCCAATCCACACACTTGTTTAGAGATCCACTCAATGGATTTCATTAAATAACCTTCATGGTTGAGCCTTTTCAGGTAGAAAATTCCAAAGAAAGACCATACTGACCTCTTCATTGTGCAGACTCCCAGCGAGAGAAAATAGCCTCTTATCATCTGCTGTAAGGATGTTGCATATTAATGATATCACGTACAAATTCAGCCATTCTTACTGAGTCTCTTTTCAAAGTTATCCCTCATCAATCAGAGTTAATGGCTTTGAGGCCAAGTTTGTGAATGATACAAAGATAGGTGAAGAGGCAGGTAATGTTGAAGGAAGCAGGAAATCTACAGAAGGACAGATTACGAAAACGGGCGATGAAGCGTCAGATGGAATTCAGTGCAGGAAAGTGTATGCTCGTGCGCTTTGGTAGAAGAATAAAGACATAGACTATTTTCTAAATGGGGAGGAAATTCAGAAGTCAGATATGCAAAGGGATTTGAGAGTCCTCATGCAGGATTCCCTCAAAGTTAACTTGCAGGTTGGGTCAGTGTTAAGGAAGACTACTACAATGTGAGCAATCATTTCAAAAGGATTAGAATAGAAAAGCAAGGATGTAATGCTGAGAGCACATTTGGAGTATTCTGAGCAGTTTTGGGTGCAATATCTAAAAAAAAGTGTAAGACCGTAAGACCTAGGAGCAGAATTAGGCCATTCAGCCCATCGAGTCTGCTGTGCCATTTCATCATGGCTGATCTCAGATACCACTCACCTACAAACACCTGCCTTTTCGCCATAGCTTTTGATGCCCTGACTGATCAGGAAACTATCAACTTCCGCCTTAAATATACGCACAGACTTGGTCTCCACCGTAATCTGTGTCAAAGCATCCATAGATTCGCTACTCTATGGACATGGCTCCAGGGTGACCAAGGATGGGAGCTCAACGTTCAGGGATATTCAATATTCAGGAGGGATAGACATGAAAGAAAAGGAGGTGGGGTGGCGTTGCTGGTTAAAGAGGAGATTAACGCAATAGAAAGGAAGGACATAAGCCGGGAAGATGTGGAATCGATATGGGTAGAGCTGCGTAACACTAAGGGGCAGAAAACGCTGGTGGGAGTTGTGTACAGGCCACCTAACAGTAGTAGTGAGGTCGGAGATTGTATTAAACAGGAAATTAGAAATGTGTGCAATAAAGGAACAGCAGTTATAATGGGTGACTTCCATCTACATGTAGATTGGGTGAACCAAATTGGTAAAGGTGCTGAGGAAGAGGATTTCTTGGAATGAATGCGGGATGGTTTTTTGAACCAACATGTCGAGGAACCAACTAGAGAGCAGGCTATTCTGGACTGGGTTTTGAGCAATGAGGAAGGGTTAATTAGCAATCTTGTCGTGAGAGGCCCCTTGGGTAAGAGTGACCATAATATGGTGGAATTCTTCATTAAGATGGAGAGTGACATAGTTAATTCAGAAACAAAGGTTCTGAACTTAAAGAGGGGTAACTTTGAAGGTATGAGACGTGAATTAGTTAAGATAGACTGGCAAATGACAATTAAAGGATTGACGGTGGATATGCAATGGCAAGCATTTAAAGGTTGCATGGATGAACTACAACAATTGTTCATCCCAGTTTGGCAAAAGAATAAATCAAGGAAGGTAGTGCACCCGTGGCTGACAAGAGAAATTAGGGATAGTATCAATTCCAAAGAAGAAGCATACAAATTAGCCAGAAAAAGTGGCTCACCTGAGGACTGGGAGAAATTCAGAGTTCAGCAGAGGAGGACAAAGGGCTTAATTAGGAAGGGGAAAAAAGATTATGAGAGAAAACTGGCAGGGAACATAAAAACTGACTGTAAAAGCTTTTATAGATATGTGAAAAGGAAAAGACTGGTAAAGACAAATGTAGGTCCCCTACAGACAGAAACAGGTGAATTAATTATGGGGAGCAAGGACATGGCAGACCAATTGAATAATTACTTTGGTTCTGTCTTCACTAAGGAGGACATAAATAATCTTCCAGAAATGGTAGGGGACAGAGGGTCCAGTGGGATGGAGGAACTGAGCGAAATACATGTTAGTAGGGAAGTGGTGTTGGGTAAATTGAAGGGATTAAAGGCAGATAAATCCCCAGGGCCAGATGGTCTGCATCCTAGAGTGCTTAAGGAAGTAGCCCAAGAAATAGTGGATGCATTAGTGATAATTTTTCAAAACTCTTTATATTCTGGACTAGTTCCTGAGGATTGGAGGGTGGCTAATGTAACCCCACTTTTTAAAAAAAGGAGGGAGAGAGAAACCACGGAATTATAGACCGGTTAGCCTAACGTAGGTGGTGGGGAAACTGCTGGAGTAAGTTATCAAAGATGTGATAACAACACATTTGGAAAGCGGTGAAATGATCGGACAAAGTCAGCATGGATTTGTGAAAGGAAAATCATGTCTGACGAATCTCATAGAATTTTTTGAGGATGTAACTAGTAGAGTGGATAGGGGAGAACCAGTGGATGTGGTATATTTGGATTTTCAGAAGGCTTTTGACAAGGTCCCACACAGGAGATTAGCGTGCAAACTTAAAGCACACAGTATTTGGGGTAAGGTATTGATGTGGATAGAGAATTGGTTAGCAGACAGGAAGCAAAGAGTGGGAATAAATTGGACCTTTTCAGAATGGCAGGCAGTGACTAGTGGGGTACCGCAAGGCTCAGTGCTGGGACCCCAGTTGTTTACAATATATATTAATGACTTGGATGAGGGAATTAAATGCAGCAGCTCCAAGTTTGCAGATGACATGAAGCTGGGTGGCAGTGTTAGCTGTGAGGAGGATGCTAAGAGGATGCAGAGTGACTTGGATAGGTTGGGTGAGTGGGCAAATTCATGGCAGATGCAATTTAATGTGGATAAATGTGAAGTTATCCACTTTGGTGGCAAAAATAGGAAAACAGATTATTATCTGAATGGTGGCCGATTAGGAAAAGGGGAGGTGCAACGGGACCTGGGTGTCATTATACCCCAGTCATTGAAAGTGGGCATGTCGGTACAGCAGGCGGTGAAAAAGGCGAATGGTATGCTGGCATTTATAGCTAGAGGATTCGAGTACAGGAGCAGGGAGGTACTACTGCAGTTGTACAAGGCCTTGGTGAGACCACACCTGGAGTATTGTGTGCAGTTTTGGTCCCCTAATCTGAGGAAAGACATCCTTGCCATAGAGGGAGTACAAAGAAGGTTTACCAGATTAATTCCTGGGATGGCAGGACTTTCATATGAAGAAAGACTGGATGAACTGGGCTTGTACTCGTTGGAATTTAGAAGATTGAAGGGGGATCTGATTGAAACGTATAAAATCCTAAAGGGATTGGACAGGCTAGATGCAGGAAGATTGTTCCCGATGTTGGGGAAGTCCAGAACGAGGGGTCACAGTTTGAGGATAAAGGCGAAGCCTTTTAGGACCGAGATTAGGAAAAACTTCTTCACACAGAGAGTGGTGAATCTGTGGAATTCTCAGCCACAGGAAACAGTTGAGGCCAGTTCATTGGCTATATTTAAGAGGGAGTTAGATATGGCCCTAGTGGCTATGGGGATCGGGGGTATGGAGGGAAGGCTGGGGCAGGGTTCTGAGTTGGATGATCAGCCATGATCATAATAAATGGCGGTGCAGGCTCGAAGGGCTGAATGGCCTACTCCTGTACCTATTTTCTATGTTTCTATGTTTCTTTCGCTAAAAAAAATCCTCCTTACCTCTGTTCTAAAAGGTTGCCCCTCAAGTTTGAGGCTGTGCCCTCTAGTTCTGGATATCCCCACCGTAGGAAACATCCTCTCTACATCCACTCTATCTAGTCCTTTCAACATTCGGTAGGTTTCAATGAGATCCCCAAGCATACTTCTAAATTCCAGTGAGTTCAGGCTCAAAGCTACCAAACGCTCCTCATATGTTAACCCTTTCATTCTGGAATCAACCTTGTGAACCTCCTCTGGACCCTCTCCAATGACAACACATCCTTTCTGAGATATGGGGCCCAAAAACAGTTGACAATGCTCCAAGTATGGCCTGACTAGTGTCTCATAAAGACTCAGCATTATCTCCTTAATTCTATATTCTATTCCCCTTGATATAAATGTGAACATTGCACATACCTTCTTTACCAGACTCAACTGTAAATTAACCTTCTGGGAGTCTTGCACAAGGACTCCTAAGTCCCTCTGCACCTCTGATGTTTGAACCTTCTGCCCATTTAGATAATAGTTTGCACTACTGTTCCTTTTACCAAAATGTATGATCATACATTTCCCAACATTGTATTCCATCTGCCACTTTTTTTGCCTATTCTTCCTATTTGTCTAAGTCCTGCTGCAATTGCATTGCTTCCTTAGCACTACCTACTCTCCTCCTATCCTTGTATCTCTACAACTTTGCCACAAAGCCATCAATTCCATTATCTAAATCGTTAACAATGAGAAATGTAGTGGTCCCAATACAGTACTGATCCCTGAAGAACACCACTAGTCACTGGCAGCCAACCAGAAAAGGCCCCTTTTATTCCCATTCACTGCCTCCTGCCTGTCAGCCATTCCTCTATCCATGCAGTAGCTTTCCTATAATGCCATAGGAGTTTATCTTGTTAATCAGCCTCGTGTGTGACACCTGATCAGATCCCTTCTGAATATCCAAGTAAATGACATCCACTGCCTCTCTTTTGTCCACCTGGCTTGTTATTTTCCTGAAGAACTCTCAACAGATTTGTCAAGCAAGATTTCCCTTAACAGAATCCATGCTGACTTTGACTTATTTTATCATTAGACTCCAAGTTCTCCAACACCTCATCCTCAATAATAGACTCCCAACACTTTACCAACCAATGAGGTTTGGCTAACTGGCCTATAATTTCCTTTTGTTTGCCATCGTCCCTTCGTTAAGAGTGGAGTGACATTTGCAATCTTTCAGTCCTCTGAGACCATGTCGGAATCAAATGTTTCTTGAAAGATCATGACCAATGCATTCCTTATCTCTTCAGCAACCTCTCCCAGGACCTATGTTCCCTCTAAGCTGTGTGCACGTGCACAGGTTTTTCAACCAGCGCAGAAAGGAAATTAATGTGTGCACGAAAGGTTAGTTACCTAAAATAATGTAGTAATTAATACTTTATACTCTATTGTCGCCAAACAATTGATACTTGAACGTACAATCATCACAGCGATATTTGATTCTGCGCTTCCTGCTCCCTGGATTACAAATATTAAATATTAAAAATAGTAAAAATTAGTAAATATTAAAATTTAAATTATAAATCATAAATAGAAAATGGAAAGTAAGGTAGTGGAAAAAAAAACCGAGAGGCAGGTCCGGACATTTGGCGGGTATGGCCCAGATCCGAGTCACGATCCGTTCAGCAATCTTATCACAGTTGGAAAGAAGCTGTTCCCAAATCTGGCCGTATGAGTCTTCAAGCTCCTGAGCCTTCTCCCGGAGGGAAGAGGGATGAAAAGTCTGTTGGCTGGGTGGGTCGTGTCCTTGATTATCCTGGCAGCACTGCTCCGACAGCGTGCGGTGAGTCCAAGGACGGAAGATTGGTTTGTGTGATGTGCTGTGCTGTGTTCACGATCTTCTGCAGCTTCTTTCGGTCTTGGACAGGACAACTTCCATACCAGGTTGTGATGCACCCTAGAAGAATGCTTTCTACGGTGCACCTATAAAAATTAGTGAGGGTTTTAGGGGACAGGCCAAATTTCTTTAGTTTTCTCAGGAAGTAAAGGAGCTGGTGGGCCTTCTTGGCAGTGAACTCTGCTTGGTTGGACCAAGTCAGGTCATTTGTGATATTGACACCGAGGAACTTAAAGCTTTTGACCTGTTTCACTTGCGCACCACTGATGTAAATTGGGTTGTGCGGTCCGCTACTCCTTCTGAAGTCAACAACCAATTCCGTCATCTTGCTGATGTTGAGGGATAGGTTATTGTCTTCACACCATGCCACCAGGTTCTTAATTTCCTCTCTGTACTCAAACTCATCATTACCTGAGATACAGCCTACAATTGTTGTGTCATCAGCAAACTTATATATTGAGTTTGATGGAAACTTGGCTACACAATCATGGGTGTACAGTGAGTACAGCAGGGGGCTGAGTACACAGCCTTGTGGGGCACCGGTGCTCAGAGTGATTGTAGAGGAGAGCTTGTCCCCTATTTTTACAGCCTGGGTCCTGTCTGTGAGGAATTTGAAGATCCAGCTGCAGATCTGAGTGCTAAGGCCCAGGTTCCGGAGCTTAGGAATCAGTTTATTTGGAATGATGGTATTAAAGGCAGGAAGTTGTCCTGTCCAAGACCGAAAGGAGCTGCAGAAGATCGTGAACACGGCGCAGCACATCACACAAACCAATCTTCCGTCCTCGGACTCACTTTACAACGCACGCTGTCAGAGCAGTGCTGCCAGGATAATCAAGGACACGACCCACCCAGCCAACACACTTTTCGTCCCTCTTCCCTCCGGGAGAAGGCTCAGGAGCTTGAAGACTCATATGGCCTTTAATAATTATACTTATTGAAAATAATCCTTTAGCTAAATGTTTCTGTTAACTAGTTAGTCAGTTTCTCAAATACCACAATGCACGTCACTAATTTACGTCACCTCCTTTCCTGTTCCGGTTTGTACAGCTGCATCACAGTGGCAGCCATCTTTGGCGGACAGTGTTCATATCGTAAAGTTAAAGTTTCGCTAAGCCAACAACGTGAAGAAAACGTCACAGTAGATACAAGTTCACTGCTGACTTTTATAAATAGTCTTTGTGTTCACTTAGGAGAAAGGTTTCCTGAAGATGAGGTACAAGAATGGAGAAATCAAAAGCTCTCCGCAATTGCAGATTGTGACTCCACATTTGGCGATGAAGTTGTTAATGCCTTATGTCTGAAAATACTGTATTAGTTAGATGGTTTAATGATTTCAAATTTTCCATGCAAGAAAAAACTAAATCCAAATTGATTTCAAACTTTGCTCATATGGTGGCATTTGTACTTCAAAATGAACAGTTTTGTGACCTTGCACAGTTGATGGACATTGGGGGAACCTTTCTTGTGTCTGGTGTGGACTGTGAGCGAGGTTTTAGCCTAATGAATCAACTCAAAAACAAGCTGAGAAACCGTTTAGGTGATTGTCATTTTGATATATTAATGAGAATTAAAAGCTATCAATTGGATGGAAGTTCTATTAGTCTAGATAGAGTTCACAAAGAATGAGTAAATGCCAAAGACAGGAGAGAGAAAATAACTGAGTGACTTGAATATGTATGTTATTTTGTTGTTATTCTGTGCAGTTTTATGTCAAATATTTTGTAAACCTACATAAACTGCCATGTGTGCATTCAGTGCGCACATACTTTTGTCACAGGAAAAAAATCTGCACAACAAAAGATTTTTGCGCACACTGACTACTAAGAATTAGAGGGAACATTGTCCAGGACTCTGGAATGTATTCCCTCTGGCCCAGGTGACTTTTCCACCTTAAGACCTTTGTGTTTGCCTAGCACTTTTTCCTTCTTAATAGCAATGGCACTCTCTCCTGCTCCCTGACACTCACAGACCTCTGGCATACTGCTAGTGTCTTTGACAATGAATACTGATGCAAAGTACTCATTAGCTCACCTGCCATTTCTTTATCCCTCACTACTACTTCACCAGCATCATTTTCCAGTGGTCCAATATCAACTCTCACCTCTCTTTTACTCTTTATAGTATGTGCTAACATTGGAGAGGGTCCTGAGAAGGTTTATGAGAATAATCCAGGAATGAAAGGGTTAATGTGTGAGCCATGTTTGATTGCTCTGGGTTTGTACTCGGAGTTAGAAGAATGTGGGGGAAGGGCGAGAATTTCATTGAGGTCTATCAAATATTGAATTGCCTGGATAGTGTGGACGTGGAGAGGATGTTTCCAATTGTGGGAGAATGCAGGACAAGAGGACACAGCCTCAGCATAGAAGGATGTTCCTTTAGAACAGGGTTGAAGAGGAATTTCTTTCGCCAGGGTGTGGTGAATCCGTGGAATTCATTGCCACATATGGCTATAGAGGTGAAGTTATTGGGTATATTTAAAGTGGAGATTGATAGGTTCTTGATTGAAGAGTGTCGAAGATACAGTATGCACACAATTCTCCGGATTTGGAATTTTTAAGTTCTGAACAAGTTCAGCAATGTTTTACTTCATTAGTTCTCTGAGGCAAACACACTTCTTCAATTGCACAGTGCACTGTGTTCCATGTCTCTCAAATCATAAGCATGGAAACTGGCCCTTCAGCGCTATGAGTCCATATTGACCACCCTTTTACATTCATCTTGTGTTAATTCCATTTTCCTTCCATTTACATTCATCCTGTGTTAATTCCATTTTCCTTACAACTCCTCCAAGATTCTATTCCTCACTAGCACACGAGCTTTGATTCAGCATTAAACATGGAGATGTTGTTATGTGTGTTTATCTGAATGATGTAAATAAATAAATATTAAGGTCAGGTTCTGTGGCTTCCTACTATCGTGACAGCCTGCCAGACTGAATAATACATTTATTTTATGTTTAATTATTTAACCATTTAGTACCCTTTAATTTATGTACTTTTTGTGTGGTAGCATTGTGCTAATAGTGTCACGATGTAATGGATGGGATGATGTAGGATTAGTGTATATATGTTATAGTCGTACTGCATGAAAACAGATCCTTCAGTCCAACTCGTCCATGCCAATCAAGATTCCCACCTAAGTAAATCCAGTTTTCTCACAGTTGACCCATATCCTTCTAAACCTTTTCTATCTCTGTACCATCCAAGAACCTTTTAAATGTTTATCATATCCCTGCCTCAACTACGGTTCATTTAAAAGGATTCACCCTCCTTGGAAGTTTTCATACTTCATTGTTTTACAACACTGAATCACAGTAGATTTTATTTGGCTTTTTTTTTACACTGATCAACAGAAAAAGACTCGTTTGAAAGTGAAAACAGATCTCTACAAAGTGATCTAAATTAATTACAAATATAAAACACAATATTGGATGAGTTTTAAACCCCCTTTAATATGACGCACCAAATCATCACTAGTGCAGCTAAATGGTTTTAGAAATCACATATTTAGTCAAATAGAGATCTGTTTTTGAAGACCTGTGTGCAGTCAAGGTGTTTCAATTGCTGTAGTGAAAGTACACCTGTATATTGAAGATCCAACTGCTGGTGAGGTAATATCCTGGCAAAAACTACACTATGAAGACATAAGTACAATCCAAGCAACTGCTTGAAAAGGTTATTGAAAGCTCAATTCAGAAGATGGATGCAAGAAATTTTCCAAGTCACTGAATGGACTTGGGGTACGGTTAAATCAATCCTCAAGAAATGGAAAGCATACGGCACAGCTGTAAATCTGCCTAGAGCAGGCCTTCCTCAGAAACTGAGTGACCTTGTAAGAAGGGGACTAGTGAGGGAGGCCACCAAGAGACCTGTGACAACTCTGGAGGAGTTACGAACTTCAGTGTCGAAGATGGGGACAACAACTGTTGCCCAGGTACTTCGCCAGTTGCAGCTTTATGGGAGAGTGACAAAGAGAAAGCCACTATTGGGGGGGAAAAACCCACAGGAAATCTCAGCTAGAGTTTAACAGAAGGCATGTGGGAGACACTGAAGTCAGCTGGAAGAAGGTTCTGTGGTCTGATGAAACCATAATTAAGCTTTTTGGCCATCGGACTAAGCACTAGCATAAGTCAAACACCGCACATGATCAAAAATATATCATCCCTACTGTGAAGCCTGGTGGTGGCTGCATCATGCTGTGGCGATACTTCACTGCAGCAGGCCCTGGAAGACTTGTGAAGGTAGAGGGTAAAATGAATACAGCAAAATACAGGGAAGTCCTGGAGGAAAACCTGATGCAGTCTGCAAGAACATTGTGACCTGGGAGAAGATTTCTTTTCCAGCAAGACAATGACCCCAAACATAAAGCCAAAGCTACACAAAAATGGGTTAAAAACAACAAAGTTAATGTCTTGGAGTGGCCAAGTAACAGTCCCAGCCTAAATCCAATTGAGAATTTGTGGGTGGACTTAAAAAGGCTGTTCATTCACAATCTCCATACAGTCTTACAGAGCTTGAACAATTTTGTAAAGAAGAATAGGGAAAAATTACAGTGTCCAGATGTGCAAAGCTAGTAGAGACCTGTCTACACAGATTCAAGGCTGTAATTGCTGCCGATGGTGCATCTATTAAATTCTGACTTGAAGGGGTTGAATACTTATGCAATCAATTATTCTGTGTTTTACATTTGTAATTAATTTAGATCACTTTGTAGGGATCTGTTTTCACTTTGACACAAAAGAGTCTTTTTCTGTTAATCAATGTAAAAAAAAAGCGCCAAATTAATTCCACCGTGATTCGATGTTGTAAAACAATAAAACATGAAAACTTCCAAGGGGGGTGAATACTTTTTATAGACACTGTATGTACTTCCTCAGGCAATTCAATCCATATACTGATCACCCTTTGGGTTAATAAGTTGCCCCTAAGATGCTTATTAAATCACTCCTCTATTACCTTAAACGTATGTTTTCTAGTCCTTGATTCCACTACCCTGGGGAAAAAGACTGTATATATTCACCCCATATTTGTCATTCATAATTATATGCACCTCTATCAAGATCAACCAGTGTGAAAAGAAAAGTCAATCTTCCCAACATCCCTGCATCAATCAGTCTCCAGAATCCTAGCAGCATTCTCTAAATTTCCTCTGCACTTTTTCGAGCATACTAGCATATTTCCAAAACAAAACTGAACACAATATTCAAAATGCTGCCTCATCAACATCTTGCACAGCTACATCATAACCTCCCAACTTCTATCGTTTTCAGGGCTGAAGGGTCTTTTTGATGCTATATCTCTTCATGACTAATCCTTTGAAATATGTAATTACAGTCCACAAGTCCCCTCATATCCACCCAATCAGTTACATCCTCAAAAAACTCAGGTTTGTCAAGTATGATTTTCCCTTCTTGATTCAACCTAATGATACTATGCTCCAGAAGTGCTAGAGGGATTCCAGAGATTTGTTGAGAACAGATTAGAGTAGCTTTATCTGTCACGTGTATATTAAAACATACAGTGAAACGCATTGTTTGCTTAATGACCAGCACAGCCTAAGGAGAATACTGGAGCATACAGAAGAAAACCACACAGTCATGGGGTGAATGTACAAACTCCTTACAGACGGTGTAGGAATTTAACCTGGATCACTGACACCATAGAGCATTAACACTAACCGCTATGCTACTGTGGCACTCTTAACACATCAACTGATCTAAGTTCCCATTTTTTCTCTCCATCCTGTGACGAGAAGAGGTATTGCATTCACTATGATACAGGCTGTATAGTTAACTGTGGTGTTGAAATGTGCTGAATTCCTTTCGCATCCTGAGGAAGTAGAGACATTGGTGAGCTTTCTTGACCGTTGGATCTACGTGATTGTACCAGGGCAGGCTATCGTTCACTCCCGAGAACTCAAATCCCTCTATCCTCTTGACTTCAGCACTATTAAGATAAAGAGGAGTATGTGTACTTCTCCCTTCCTGAAGCCAATGCTCAGCTCTTTTGATTTGCTGTCATTGAGAGAAGGGTTGTTGTCATGACACCATGTTATAAAATCTCTGCCTCCTTCCTTTATTCCAAGTCATTGTTGTTTGAGATTGGCCTACTGTGGTGGGTGTCATCTGCAAACTTTTACATCGACCTAGAGCAGAACCTGGCTGCACAGTTGTGAGTGAACAGGGTGCTGAGGAAGCAGCCTTGTGGGGTACGAGTGTTGAGGATAATCATGGCAGTGGTGTTGCTGTCTGTAGGTCAGGAAGTTAAGGATCCAGTTGCAAAGGAAGGTTTTGAGTTCCAGGACTAGGAATTTAGATATTATACTATTTAGGCTAGAGCTGCAGTCAATAAACACTAGGCTAACATGGGTGTCTTTGCTATCCAGATTCTTGAGAAATGAGTGTAGGGCCAGTGACATGGTAGAACTTGGACCCCAACCATTCATAGTGTCTGTATCTGACTTGGCTGAGAAGATCAAATGCAATGGTTCCCAGTGTGGTGACAGCAACAAACTAACATGAGGAGTGCTGAAAGATGATGGAGCCTGTTACATCTCCAGTCTCTAGTAGAGGGAGAGAAATGTATCGAGTTCAAAGGGATTTCCAGGATAGCGGTGGGGGTGTTTCCCTAGGGTCACAGAATCGGTACGACAGGTAGGTCGTTTAGGATTGAGTTAAGGTGAATATTTGGAGTTTTCTACCCTAAAAGCTGTGGACACTTGGTAACTACCTTAATGCTGAACAGAGATTGTTGGATTCTCAGTAATTATCACAAGGGTGGTGCAGGAAAATGACATTGAAGTAAAATGTAACCCATTACGTAGCAGAGTTATTCTCCTACCAACCCATCCCTGCCCCAGTCAGTGGGTGGGACTGCAACACATGGACTAATGTGGCCTCTTTCTGTGTTCTTGTTTGAGGTGTTGGAGCTGTCGCCAGCAGTGATTGGGATGTTTAGACATGGTCCAGGCGAGTTAGTGCTGCACTTCATCACCCAGTGCAACAAGCAGCTCTCACAAGTACTTGCCAAGCAGCACGAGCTGGTTGAGCTGGGGCAGGAGGAGTAAGTACCATTGAGTGGAACGTTGTCTCTTACTGTAGTGGCAGTGTCCAGCCCCTGATTCGGGAAATCCAACCCTGACTATGAGAGGCCAGCTTCTGGTAATAAGCTGCTGATGACAGCATGAGGCAGTGAAACTAATGGATTGTCATAAAACCTCTGGTGGTTTCACTGATATCTTTGGGAAGGGATCTTCCCTTTCACAGGAATGATTTGCTACCTGTTCCCACTATTCACACTGCTTTGACAGTCTGGCTTATGCTGTCTCTAGCTCCAAATGCTAATGACAATGAGAGTCATGGCCAACTGACTTTGGGGGGTGTGTTGATTACATCTTGCTGACTTTTGGGAGGGGAAGGCCAGTCAGCCAACAGCAGCAGGGAGACCGCTGAGAAGGAGGTAGAGGGTGCTGTTGTTCAATCCCACGAACCTGGCCTGCTGTTCACCAAAATCATGGCTGAATTTGACATTTTTGTGCACTGTCCCCCTGCCCATAAATCCATGAGACATAGGAGCAGAATTAGGCCATTTGACCTATCGAGTCTGCTCTATCATTCAATCATGACTGATCTGTTTCTTCCCCATTCCCTGGCCTTCTCCCTATAACCTTTGATAATGTGGCCAATTAGAACCTATCAATCTTCACCTTAAATACACCCAACGACTTGGCCTCAACAGCTGCCTGGGGTAACAAGGTCCACAAATTGACCACACTCTGGAGACAGACAACTGGGTAACAGTCAGGAGAGGGAAGGGCAGGAGTCAGATACTAGAGGGTAACCCAGTGGCTGTCTCCCTTAACAATAAGTACTCCTGTTTGGGTATTGTTGGGGGGGGGGGGCCCCTACCTGTGGGAAGCAACAGTGGTCGTGCCTCTGGCACAGAGTCTGGCCCTGTGGCTCAGAAGGGTAGGGAAAGGAAGAGGATGACAGCAGTGATAGGGGACTCTACAGTTAGGGGGTCAGACAGGCGATTCTGTGGACGCAGGAAAGAAACATGGATGGTAGTTGCCTCCCAGGTGCCAGGATCCGGGATGTTTCTGATCGCGTCCACAATATCTTGAAGTGGGAAGGTGAACAGCCAGAGGTCGTGGGACATATTGGTACCAACAACGTAGGTAGGAAAAGGGAGGAGGTCCTGAAAACAGACTACAGGGATTTAGGAAGGAAGCTGAGAAGTAGGACCACAAAGGTAGTAATCTCAGGATTCCTGTCTGTGCCACGTGACAGTGAGTATAGAAATAGAATGAGGTGGAGGATAAATTTGTGGCTGAGGGACTGGAGCAGGGGGCAGGGTTTCAGATTTCTGTATCATTGGGACCTCTTCTGGGGCAGGAGTGACCTGTACAAAAAGGACGGGTTGCACTTGAATCTCAGGGGGACCAATATCCCGGCGGGGAGGTTTGTTAAGGCTATTGGGGAGAGTTTAAACTAGAATTACTGGGGGGTTGGAACTGAACTGAAGAGGCAGTCGGCTCACAAATAGAGAAACGTTGGAGACAGTGTGAGAGGGAGAATAGGCAGGTGATAGAGAAGGGATAGCTCAGACCAATGGTTTGACATGTGTCTATTTTAATGCAAGAAGCATCATGAACAAAGCAGATGAGCTTAGAGCGTGGATCAGTACTTAGAGCTATGATGTTGTGGCCATTACAGAGACTTGGATGGCTCAGGGGCAGGAATGGTTACCGAGAGTGCCAGGCTTTCGAAGTTTCAGAAAGGACAGGGAGAAAGGCAAAAGAGGTGGGGGTGTGGCACTATGGATCAGAGATAATGTCATGGCTGCAGAAAAGGAGGATGTTATGGAGGGATTGTCTACGGAGTCTCTGTGGGTGACTTAGGAACAGATGTTCTCAGGGAAATGTACGGTAGAAATGTGGCAAATATTCAGGGGATATTTGTGTGACGTTCTGCATAGGTACGTTCCGATGAGACAGGAAAGGATGGTGGGGTACAGGAACTGTGGTGTAAAAAGGCTGTTGAAAATCTAGTAAGGAAGAGTAGAAAAGCTTATGAAAGGTCATAATATGATTAGGAATAGTCAGCATGGCTTTGTCAAAGGCAGGTCATGCCTTACGAGCCTGAATGAATTTTTTGAGGATGTGACTAAACAAATTGGTGAAGGTACAGCAGTAAATGTAGTGTATATGGATTTCAGCAAGGCATTTGATAAGGTACCCCATGCAAGGCTTATTGAGAAAGTAAGGAGGCGTGGGATCCAAGGGGACATTGCTTTGTGGATCCAGAACTGGCTTGCCCACAGAAGGTAAAGAGTGGTTGCAGACGGGTCAGATTCTGCATTGAGGTTGGTGACCTGTGGTGTGCCTCAGGGATCTGCTCTGGGACCCCTTCCCTTTGTGATTTTTATAAATGACTTGGATGAGGAAGTGGAGGGATGAGTTAGTAAATTGGCTGATGACACAAAAGTTGGGGGTGTTGTGGATAGTGTGAAGGGCTGTCAGAGGTTACAGTGGGACATCGATAGGATGCAAAACTGGGCTGTGAAGTGGCAGATGGAGTTCAACCCAGATAAGTGTGAAGTGGTTAATTTTGGTGGTCAAATATGATGGCAGAATATAATAATGCTGAGACACTTGGTAGTGTGGAGGATCAGAGGGATTTTGTGGTCCGAGTCCTTAGGATACTCAAAGCTGCTGCGCAGGTTGACTGTGGTTAAGAAGGCATACGGTGCATTGGCCTTCATCACCGTGGGGTTGAGTTGAAGAGCTGAGAGGTAATGTTACAGCTATATAGAAACATAGAAAATAGGTGCAGGAGTAGGCCATTCGGCCCTTCGAGCCTGCACCGCCATTTATTATGATCATGGCTGATCATCCAACTCAGAACCCCGCCCCAGCCTTCCCTCCATACCCCCTGACCCCCATAGCCACAAGGGCCATATCTAACTCCCTCTTAAATATAGCCAATGAACTGGCCTCAACTGTTTCCTGTGGCAGAGAATTCCATAGATTCACCACTCTCTGTGTGAAGAAGTTTTTCCTAATCTCGGCCTAAAAGGCTTCCCCTCTATCCTCAAACTGTGGCCCCTCGTTCTGGACTTCCCCAACATCGGGAACAATCTTCCTGCATCTAGCCTGTCCAATCCCTTTAGGATCTTATATGTTTCAATCAGATCCCCCCTCAATCTTCTAAATTCCAACGAGTACAAGCCCAGTTCATCCAGCCTTTCTTCATATGAAAGTCCTGCCATCCCAGGAATCAATCTGGTGAACCTTCTTTGTACTCCCTCTATGGCAAGGATGTCTTTCCTCAGATTAGGGGACTAAAACTGCACACAATACTCCAGGTGTGGTCAGACCCCACTTGGATTACTGTGCTCAGTTCTGGTCACCTCACTGCAGCAAGGATGTGGAAACTATAAAACGGGTCCAGAGGAGATTTACAAGGGTGTTGCCTGAATTGGGGAGCTGCCTTATGAGAGTAGGTGAGTGAGCTTGGCCTTTTCTTCTTGGAGCGACGGAGGGTGAGAGGTGACCTGATAGAGGTGTATAAGATGATGAGAGGCATTGATCGTGTGGATAGTCAGTGGCTATCACAAGAGGGCACAGTTTTAAGGTGGCATTTTAAGGCATTGTGGGCCAAAGGGCCTGTATTGTGCTGTAGTTTTTCTATGTTTCTGAAGAAACTTCTCCACATCTGTTTTAAACGGACGCCTGTTATCCTGAGGCTGTGCTGTCTTGTCCTAGACTCCCACGATATGGGAAACATCCTTTCTACATCTACTCTGTCTAGGCCTTTCATATGATAACTCATTCATTCCCAGAGTCATTCTTGGGAACTTCCTCTGGACCCTATCCAATCCCAGCACATCTTTTCTTAGATAAGGAGCCCAAAACGGTTCACAATACTCAAAGTGAGACCTCAGCAGTGCCGTATAAAGCCTTAGCATCATATCCCTGCTCTTATATTCTAGATCTCTTGAAATGAATGCAAATATTGCATTTGCCTTTCTCACCACCATCGCAATCTGTAAGTTAACTTTTAGGGTGTTCTGCATAAGGGCTACCAACTCTCTTTGCATCTCAGATTTGCATTTTCTGCCCATTTAGAAAGTTGTCTGCACATTTCTTTCTTCCAGCAAAGTGCATGACCATGCATTTTCCAACATTGTATTCCATTTGCCACTCTCTTGCCCATTCTGATAATTTTCTAAGTCTTTCTGCAGCCTTCCTGTTTCCTCAACACTACCTCCACCAATCTTCGTATCATCTGCAAACTTGGCAACAAAGCCATCTGCTTCATCATCTAAATCATTGATATTTAACATGACGAGAAGCAGTCCCAACACCAACCCCTGCGAAACACCAGCAGTCACTGGCAGTGAACCAGACAAGGATCTTTTTATTCCCTCTCGCTGCCTCCTACCAATCAGCCAATGTTCTAACCATGCTAGTAACTTTGCAGTAATTCCATGGGCTCTTCACTTAGCAAGCAGCCTCATGTGTGGCACCTTGTCAAAGGCCTTCTGAAAATTCAAGACTAGAACATCCACTGCATCCTCTTTACCTATCCAATTTGGAAACTTTTTAAATAATTGCAACATGCCAAATAACACATAAAACCTAAAATAACAGTAACATATAGTAAAAGCAGGAATGATATGATAAATGCACAGCCTATATAAAGTAGAAATACTTTTCTGCAGCACTATTTAGTGCAGCAAAAATCTCACGGAAGTGCTCTCGGCAGAAGCCCTCTCTCCAGTAACCTTTAAGCTACGAAGCTGCCAAATCATACCAAATAACACATAAAAATAGACAGTCTATATATATAAAGTAGAAGTAATGTATGTATAGTGTAGTTTCATTTACCGGAATCGGGAAGACTCCAATAAATTGCAGTTTCGTCACAGTTAAACACTTGCTTATACAAATAACCATCTGACGCAATCGGCAATCGCCTCTGATCTGGGCCGATATTTACATGCTGGGTGGCACCTAATTAATTAGCTTGTTTATTTCGGCTTTTTTTCTTAAAAATGTGCTGGGTGCGTCCCGACTACCGCTGCACCACTGCGTCCTTCGCGGCCCGGTATTGGTGGGTGGCCCGGAGGTTGGGGACCACTGCTTAAACTATGAAGCTGCCCTCTGCTCAGAAACCGATCAAACCACCTATGACTACCTTTAAGTTCCACTTTCGCAACACTTTCATCACCATCGTCCAGTGCTTTCTGTTTCAGCTTATAAAAAGACTGACTGATTTCTCCTTAAGTATAAGAAAACTTAACGAAACACCACGCTTTGTACACCCATCAATCCACTCAAGCAATAGATTTTCCATTTTATCCATTATTGGATGCCGACTAAGAGAGACCACTTTACTACGAGCAGAACCAACAGTAACATCGGCAGCTTTCAAAATTCTTTCTTTCTGCGTATAAATAGTATGAATGGTGGACGCAGGCAAGTTCAACGCGCGGACAATGTCCTTACTTCGTTCACCACAATCGAAACGCTTAATTATGTCTAGTTTTACACTAAATGTAACACCTACGAGCTCTTTTAGGCTTTTCTGATACCTTATAACTCATCTTGCTAACGGATGCACAAAATAAATCGAGATAAAGCACATGTTTAAGCAATGCTGGCTAGAATGCAGTTCCGGGAGAGGAGCTTGGCTGTTTGGGTGCGCGCTGCCTTTTTTCGTAACAGTGAAAGCACCTTCTGTTAGCGAAAACAGGTAACTAATGTAGGTCTTTCATAACAGCGAAGTGTCGTAAAGTGAACGTTTGGAAAACGGGGGCCACCTGTACTTCATAACCTCATTCTTAACAATTGACTCCAGCATCTTTCAACCACTGAGGTCAGGCTAACTAATCCATAATTTCCTTTCTGCCTTCCTCCTTTCTTAAAGAGTGGAGTGATATTTGCAATTTTCCAGTCCTTTGGAACCATGCCAGAGTCTAATGATTCTTGAAAGATCATTACTAATGCATCCACAATTTCTATTGCTGACTCTTTTTGAACCCTAGGGTTTAATTCATCTGGTCCAGATGCCTTCCTTGCTTCAGGTCTTTCAGCATTTTGAGCGCTTCTCCCTTGTAATAGCAACTGCACTGACTTCTCTTTCCTCACACCCTTCAACACCTGGCACATTGCTAGTGTCTTCCACAGTGAAGACTGATGCAAAATAATCATCTAGTTCATCTGCCATCTCATTGTTCCCTGTTAATACTTCTCCGCCTTCATTTTCTAGTACAGGTCGACCTTCACTAATCCGGCACCATTGGGACCTGAGGAGTGCCGGATTAGTGAAAATGCGGATTTACAGAAGGATCACATTAAGCATAATCAGTGCCGGATTATCAAAGGAATTGGATTACAGGTAGTCAGATTAGTGAAGGTCGACCTGTAGTCCTATATCCACTCGCATCTCTCTTTTATCTTGTATATACTCGGAAAAAGCTTTTTCTATCCACTTTGATATTGTTTGCTAGCTGGCTTTCATATTTCTTTTCCCTTCTAATGATTCTTGTAGTTGCTTTCTGTAGGCTTTTAAAAGCTACCCAATCCTCTATCTTCCGGCTAATTTTTGCTTTGTTATACACCCTTCCTTTTGATATTACATTCGCTTTGACTTCACTGTCAGCCATGGTTGTACTATACTAGCATTTGAGTATTTCTTCATTTTTGGAATACGTCTATCCTGCAACTTCCTCATTTTTCCCAGAAACTCAAGCCATTGCTGCTCTGCTGTCATCCTTGCCAGCATCTCCTTCCAATTTGCTTTAGCCCACTTCTCTCGCACACTACTGTAACTTTCTTTACTCTGCTGAAATACTGCTAGGTCAAACTTTACTTTCTCCCTATCAAACTTCTAGTTGAACTCAAGCATATTGTGATCACTGCCTCCTAAGGGTTCCTTTACCTTAAGCTCCCTAATTGCCTCCAGTTCATTACATAACACCCAATCCGGTATAACTGATCCCCTAGTAGGCTGCTGTAAAAAGCCATCTCGTAGGCATTCAAAAAGTTCACTCTTGGTATCCATTACCAACCTGATTTTCCCAATCTATTTCCCTTTGTAATCTGTAGTCCACGTCCCAGCTACTGTTAGGAGGCCTGTATATAAATGCCATCAGGGTACTTTTACCCTTGTAGTTTCTTAACTCAAGCCACAAGGCTTGATCCTATGTCACATATTTCTAACGATTTGATGCCATTCTTTACCAGCAGAGCCACGCCAACCCCTCTGCCTACCTTCCTGTCCTTCTATACAATGTGTAACCTTGGTCATTCAGCTCCCAACTATAACCATCCTTCAGCCATGATTCATTGATGGCCACAAAATCATACCCGACAATCTAGAGGTGCAACAAGATCATTCACCTTATTTCTTATACTCTTGAGTTGAGATATAACAGGTTTAGTACTGTATTTGCTACCCTTTTTGATTCTGCATCTCTAATGCACTGATACTTACCCTGCTGGCCGCAATTTTGTTATATCATCTGCCTGCCCTTCCTGACAGTCTGACTGTACGCTATCTTTGCTTTTTTACCACCATCCTATCCTGAGTCCCATCACTCCGGTTCCGTCCTCTGCCAAGTTAGTTCAAACTATCCTCAACAGCTCTAACAAAGCTGCCTGTGAGTTTTGCCTAGGGTTCCGGTGCAACCCATCCATTTGTACAGATCATACCCCCCACCCCCACCCCCAATGATCCAAAAAGCCCTGCCCACTGCACCAGCTTCTCAGCCACGCATTTATCTGGCAGATCATCCGGTTTCTACCCTCACTAGTGCGTGGCACGGGCAGCAATCCAGAAATTACTACCCTGGAGGTCTTGCTTTTCAGCTTTCTCTCTAACTCTCTAAATTCTCTCTTCAGGGTTTGCTTTTCCTTCCTATGCCATTGGTACAAATATGTACCGAGACAGTTGGTTGCTCTCCCTCCCCCTCTGAGATGCTGTGGATGCAATCTGAGACATCCCTGACCCTGGCACACTGATTCCTTTTGTACTTTTGTGACCATTTCATGTCTGTTTAAGTGTACTCAGTGAGTTGAGTTCCAGCATTCCCTGCAATGTAAAATTTCAAAGATTCACCACCTTCCGGCACCAGTTTGTTTAATTTGTAAGCAGACTCACCTTACTCGGAGACCATGATCCTAGCTCTGGGCTCCTGAGCCTGGGGAAATGCCCTCCCTGGCGACAGTCTGTCAAGCCCTGTAGGAATTGTGTATGTTTCAAGTTCTCCTGCCCATCTTCTAAACTCCAGAGATACATAGAGTCCTACAACATTGAACAGGCCCTTCAGACCAACTTACCCATGCCAACCACAGTGCTTGTTCCACTTGCCCTCTTCTCACTTGTCTCTCTAAATTCCCCCTATGCACACCTAATTGTCTTTTAAATAAATTTGTAAAATATTACCCAGTCCCTCATTCCTGGTGTATGTAGCAGCACCAGTGAAATGTCGGAAACACATTTCTTTTCTGGACCTGTTGCAACGTTGTTTGGCTTTCCTTGGTCCACAGGTTGAAGAAGACGGATATATTCATCAAGGATGCCGTGGAGGCCCGTCTACGTATGGTAATCCCTTATATCGACAGCTGGCCACAGGTGAGAGTACACCGTTCACTCCACCTCTGCAGTAGGATGAAGGATGGGCTCCAAGGGAGAGGGCTGGAACTCTGAGGAGACTGGGCATAAAAAAACAATGGTTTAAGTACTTAAACCTTCATTAAGTGATCCTACCTTTCTTCTTTGGAGGAATAAAGGAGTCCATTCCTTCATGGATCTGTTCCAAGATGGCCGATTGATGTCTTTTGAGAAATTGGTAACTAAGTACTCTCTCTTGTACTCACATTTCTTGCAATATCTTCAGGTCAGACATTTCTTACAAGAATATTTAAGTAATTTTCCATATGTACAGGATTAGTTAGATATTATTTTAAAAATAAACCCTTTAGTGATAGGTTTTATTGGGAAAATTTATAATTTACTGTTACAACAGCACAATTACCCTTCACTTAAAATTAAGCAAGATTGGGAAAGAGAGCGTAACATGACCTTGATAACAGAGGATTGGTTGTGAATTTTGAAGTTGGTTAACTCTTCTTTGATCTGTGCTAGTCACTCTTTAATTCAATTTAAAATTGTACATTGTTACTATTTGACAAAGGAGAGACTGTCTAAAATGTTTCCTAATGTTGATAGTCAGTGTGATAGATGTAAAACCGAGACAGCTACACTGACACATATGTTTTGGTCGTGTTCTGTATTGAAACAGTTTTGGAAATCTATTTTTTCTACAATTTCTAAAGCTTTAAAAATTAATTTACAACCTAATAAATTGACAGTTTTGTTATGTATAATCCCTCAATATATTCATGGTATTTCTATATCAGACCAACGTGTAATTGCATTTGTTACATTATTGGCCCGAAGGGCTATTTTATTAAAATGGAAAGATGCCTCTGCTCCCACTTTGATACAATGGTTCACTCAGGTGATGCTATGTCTTAGTTTGGAAAAAATCAGAAGTCGAACTTTTGATCCTCGATTTGACTTTGAGAAAAGGTGGGGTTCTTTTGCTCGCTACTATCATCTGATTTGAGTTAATTAAGATGGTTTCCTTCTGATTCTTGTTTAAATGGATTTGAGTTGGGGGATTGATGTTTTTCTTTTATGGAAGCTTGTATGGCGTATAGCTCCGGGGTTGTGCTCCCAATGGTTTTTTTGTTAGCAGGGTTTTTGTTTTAGTTAGTAGGGGTCTTTTTTTCCCTTAAAATATTCTTAACATGCTATTTTTTCTTATTATTATTGATATATTGTTTAGCTTTGTTAATCAGTTATTTGGTAATGTAATTCTTCATTGTGCATATTGACATGTTGACTTGGTTATTAATCTTTAACAATTAATAAAAAAAGATTTTAAAATGAATAAACAAATGATGGGACAAGGACGTTACGCCTTGTAAATTTATCTGGTCACTGGATGCACCAGGGCAGGGATGTGTCTTGAGGGAGCAGATCCTCCAGCCTCTGATGGCATCAAAGGGAATAGACTCGCTGAACCTCAATCTGAGAGAGTTCAAGGGAACCCTCCACTCACGCAGGGAATGGGAATGGATCCCCCCCCCCCCACCTTCTGCCCAAGGGGAACAGACCCCTGCTGACGCTTCCTGTGGGGTCAGTCTTCTCCACGCCCGACCCCCATCCAGACAATCCAAGGGTATAGGCCCCTCTGAACTCCACTCCGTCTGAGAGGATGGGGTGCAAGTGTAAGGCTGAGGTTGACCTTCCCCTGAATGAGCCCCTGCTCCTTGATGGGTGCTGGCAAAGGTGGAGCAAGCCCCTTACCCCTCTGTCACAGGGTGACAGTGCAGTTGGTCGGCCAGCGGACTCACCAACGCACACTCTTTTTTCTGACAGGCAATGAGTCTTCTGCTGATGCCGGAGAACGTGGCTGACAGTCTGAGGATACTGACGGAGATGGTGGATGAGATCTGGTTCTACGCAGGAGATAAGTCGACCGATGTGAGTAATGGAGGGGGTGCCTGTTGTGGATGCGGCAGAGCTCAGCTGGGAGTGGGTTCTGGTTAGCAGGGGAGGAGGGAGAGAGTGGCCACCAGGGTGGGCAGTGGGAAAGGGGTCAGGTTGGTGGAACTGCTGCGTCACCGCTCGGCAGACCTGGGCTCTGTCTCTGCCACTGTCTGCGTGCTCTGTCTGTGACCGTATGGGTCTTCCCGCCTCTGAGTGCCGTGGTTCCTTCCCATATCCCAACGACATGTGGTACTGGTGACTGGGCCAATTGACTTTTGTAAGTTGCTCCCTGGTGTATGTCTGGGGAGAGGGAGACTCAGAGGTGAGTGACTGGGCAAGCGAGAGGAAGGGGCACTCGGTCTCAGTGAACAGCCAACAGCATGGCAGCTGGTGACCTGAGTGAGCGCAGCTGGGGAAGGAAGTGAGCAGATGCAGTTAGGACGGGGACGGTTTGGTGGAAAATGAGTGTGTGGACCAGGACATGGTGGTTCCCGATCTGAGTGGGGCAGGAGATTAGCCAAGGTGTGGGGTTCCTCTTGGCTGAGTGTCTCGGTGAGGTGAGTGGTGCTTGGGGATTCGGGAGTTGCAGTTCACAGACCTTCCCTGAGCTGGCAAGAGGACGTCCTAACTTCATGCAGCTTCAGAATGACAGATTATCCCTCTGCTTGTCATGCAGTGATGCTGCCCCCTCTGCCTGTTGCTTCTCGGGGTACAGTCCACCCACGTTCTGCCTTATCCCTCTGTGGTCCCTCTGCATCTGGGCTGTGACAGTGATACCAGTGGTCTGTGACTGACTGGGTGAACTCACCCTGGTCAGTTAACTCCTCTCTCTTCCCACCACACTTGTGGCTCCGAGCAGCAGGAAGACAGTCTCCAAAGTGAGTCTGGTGTTCGTATCATCCACTGACAGTAACAGTTTCTATTTCTCGGCCTGTGAACAGTCCAACTGGTACACGAAGAGAGCGGTCCTGGCTGGAATCTACAACAGCACGGAGCTGGTACTGGTGCAGGACTCGTCCCCGGACTACGAGAACACATGGACCTTCTTGCAGCACCGTGTCAATGACGCGGTCAGCGTAGCTCATTCCGCCAAGCAGGTGAGTCCTACCAACGGGGAGGGATCTGCCGCAGCCCAACCACTTACACACCTGGCCACAAGCCACACAGCTATACCCACAAACACGCTTTCCCACTCCAAATCCGAGCAGTGTCGTCAGTGGTAGGGCATAGAAACAGACTGTCTGGACTGAGTGAGTACATGCTGACATCCATTTGCATCAATCTGACTCTTCCTCCTCACTTTTCCATAAACACCAACCCCTTCCACCCTGATTCTTGCACTCCCCACATGCAGCAGGGGCAATTCACAGCTACCAATTAACCGACTGACCTGCACGACTTGGAAAGTGGGAGGAATTCTGAGCACCCAGGGGAATCCCACACAGAGGGAGAATGTGCAAAGTCCATACGGCAGAGCTGTGAGACAGCAGTGCTACCGCTGTGCTGCCCTCAGACTAACTATGGTTGTGTTTGTTTGTAGGCCCAGTTGACAGGGAAGGCTGTTTTGCAAGGACTGATGGGAGCTGCGGTTACTGTAAGTGTCACACCCAGAATCCAGGCTGTGTAACAACCCACTTCAGTTGTTGCTGAGTGCCAGGGGCCCAGCTCTGGCTAGTGACTGACTCTAGCTGGTAGGGAGAACAAGCTTGATCTTGTCTCCTTCCTCTCGCCATCTTCACACTGATTCGGACCATTGTCTGTGCTCCTGATAGAACATAGAACACAGAACACAACAGGAGTTGACTCTTCAGCCCACTATGTTGTGTCAAACTAATGAAATTAGTGGTCAAGTGGCCAACTGAACTAATCTGTTGGTGTTAGCCCTTCAGCCCTACTGGGGCATAGGCTGCCGTCAGCAGCTTGCCAGAGTCCTCTGTCAAGGGTCAGTGTTTGCAGTTGTCCCTGTGTATAGCCCATCTTTTTGGTGTCTTCTAGACAAAGATCCTTCCTTCCCCAGGGATGAGGTCTTTGGAATTTCTGTAGCACTAGGTTTTTATGGGATGGAGTTACTAGCCCCATGCCAAATCTTCTTCCATTCACAGCCGGGATTGAGATAGTCTATGACAGAATTAAACTAAAGATGTCCATATCCTTCCATTTCGTGTACATTCATGTGTATATCTAATAGCCTCCTGAATGCCTCTGTCATATTTGCCTGCAACACCATCCCATGGAGTGCATTACACACACCCACCACTCTTCGTGGGGGAAAATCTTGCCCTATGCACCTCCTTTGAATTTAGCTCCTGTCATCTTAATTCTATTCCCTTTGGGCATGATCTCAGCTGTAAGGTGTGTGATGGAATGGGCAGTACTGAGACCCATTTTGCAGTTCACTGTCCCACCGCACTTGGTGACTTGGGAGTATCTTAGCTTGATAATTTGTGACCGAGAGGATGTTTTATGCAGAGTAAGGATCAGGAACAGTCATCATCTGTCCTCCACTCCCTTCCCTTGCATGGCTGCCGGTCTCTACACTTCCTGCTATAATATTTTCTTTCTCTGGTTCTGGTCACACAGGTGAAGAACCTGACTGGGATTGCCCAGAGTCGGTGAGCTCTGCCTGTGGATCTCCAGATAGGCAGAATCTGAGAGTGTGTGTACGTGTGTCACTTCCATTCTACTGTTCATAGCATCCAGATATAAATAATGCAGTGAAAATAAATAAAATAATTAATAGCAAATGACTGTGTGAACTGATCGTTAGGTGGTCCATTGTGGTGTGAGCTGGCCAGTGATTGAACTTTCCTATAGCAAAAACGCACAGGTAACGGTTTTTTTGGAGTGTGTCGCAGAAATTTGATTACATTGGACAGCAATTTTTTCAAAAGTGCTGCTTCCAAATTTTTTTTGTAGACCTCTTGAAGCTGAACACGAATAAATTCAGACTGCTTAAATCACGTAGGAATTTGGAGAAACAAGAAATTAACTTTTATTAAATATAATTCATTTAATTGCATAATGGTGCTGACATTTGTCCATAGTTCAACTAGGCTAAAAATGTTTTGATCGTTTTTGTTTGTACTCAAGCCAAAAGCCTCAGACACTGTGTCCAAGAATAATCAGCCAACATTGATGGATTCCAGTTGCCCTGATACATTTCTTCATGGCTGCAATGTCCCAGTGAAACCTTTCACCATGCTTGTCACTGACAGCGCCAAAATTTGCAGGGACCAAGTCTAAATAGGAATGCAGAAAATGAATCTTTAGTGACATTTTCCACTTCATGGTTTTGTACGCTTGAAGCATGTTGTCAATCAGCTGCATGTAGTTTGGAGCTCCAGTTGCCAAGAAAATTTTCAATGATATCCTTGAATGCCTTCCATGTGAATTTCTCTGGTCCCACTAGACATTCATCGCATTGCCTGTCATTAATGAGTTGTTTGATTTGTGGACCAACAAAAATGCCTTCCTTAATCTTGACATCAGTTATTCTGACATGAACTATGAATTGAAATAACAAATATTGGCCATTTAAAAAAGAAGCAGTGCATGATATGGAAATCTCATGGTGATTTTCATGATCAGCAGCCCAAATCCATAAGATACACCCAGAAGTATTCAGGAAACAAAATCTTTGTGGCCCAGTGTTATTGGTAAAGTTCAGATCCAGTGAAGAAGATGGCAACTTGGTTGTGACAAGTGGGCAAGTTATTAGAGGGGATGCAAGTAGTAAATGTCAGTCATAATTTCCATTCCAAACTATGGTATTGAAATTGATGTAAACCTCTTCAGGTTAAAATAGGGTATTGGAGAAAGGCCATTCTTGTTTGGAGAACAGATGTAGTTTGAGAAAACTGATATCAAAGACAGCATGCAATTCTGCATTTGAAGAACAGTGGCCCTTTTGGCTCTGACTCAGTACAGTCTTGATATGTCCCAAGAGGGACAGAGGAAGAATATTGGATTAATTTTCCCAAAATGACTGAAATTTTGGACATGATGAGGAGCAACAAAGAAAATGGAAAGCTGCTAGGTAACTAAAAAAATGAGTTAAATAAATTTAAAGAAATGTACAAAGAAAGAGGCAATGAGAAAAGACTGCAAACACTGAAAGGAACCTAGGAATATTCCATAGGCACAAGAACACAAAGCATTGGAGACTGAAGAGGAAACAATTTAAGCTGAGGACATAACTGAGGTATGTGGGAAAGCAGTAGTCAGGAAGGGGGCAGTAGCAGCAAAGAATGTTGCAGTTAACATTGTGGGTCTGCTGAAAATTGAATAGATAGTTGAAGGGCCGGTATGTGAATTAATTCTCGAGTGCAGGGGTGGTGCTGGGATTGGGATCTGTCTTGATTAACTGTCTTGCAGGGATAACCCAGTAAATACAGATTAGTTGTGTGAATTGTAGAATCCATTACCAGGGACAGGAAGGAAAGATCAGCATGGCGACCAGGCCCCTGGGACAGACTGACTGAACCCTGCTATACTTCTGATTCATAAAGACTTCCCAATGGAATTTGATAAATTGCCATCTGCTCTTCAAGGTAATTGGCCATGCAATTAAAAAAAAGTAAGCAGAAAAATGGTTGAGTGTGTTTTTACGACTATGGAAAATTGTATATTGCAGATTGCAGGGGTCAGAACTGAACGTTTACGAACAAGAGAATCTGTAGATGCTGGAAATCGCCTACCACCCCACCAGCCACCGGGTCCAACATGTAATTCTCCGTAACGTCCGCCACCTCCAACGGGATCCCACCACCAAGCACATCTTTCCCTCCCCCCCCCCCACTTTCCGCAGGGATCGCTCCCTACGCGACTCCCTTGTCCATTTGTCCTCCCAATCCCTTCCCACTGATGTCCCTCCCACCACTTATCCTTGTAAGCGGAACAAGTTTCTGTGCTGTAGTTTCTATGGTTTCTATGTGTATGGAGGGATATGGTCCGTGTGCAGGTCAGTGAGACTAGGCAGAAAATGGTTCGGCACAGCCAAGAAGGGCCAAAGGGCCTGTTTCTGTGCTGTAGTTTCTATGGTAAGTGCTACACCTGCCCTTACACTTCCTCCCTCACCATCATTCAGGGCCCCAGACAGTCCTTCCAGGTGAGGCGACACTTCACCTGTGAGGCGGTTGGGGTGATATACTGTGTCCGGTGCTCCCGATGTGGCCTTCTATATATTGGCGAGACCCGATGCAGACTGGGAGACCGCTTTGCTGAACACCTACGCTCTGTCCGCCAGAGAAAGCAGGATCTCCCAGTGGCCACACATTTTAATTCCACATCCCATTCCCATTCTGACATGTCTATCCATGACCTTCTCTACTGTCAAGATGAAGCCACAATCAGGTTGGATGAACAACACCTTATATTCCATCCTGATGGCATGAACATTGACTTCTCTAACTTCCGCTAATGACCCACCTCCCCTTCTTACCCCATTCATTATTTATTTCCCCCTTTTTTTTCTCTCTCTGTCCCTCTCATAATCACTCCTTTCCTGCTCTCCATCTTCCTCAGGGCTCCCCTCCCCCTTTCTCCCTAGGCCTCCCGTCCCATGACCCTCTCCCTTCTCATGACCCTCTCCCTTCTCCAGCCTCGTATCCCTTTTGCCAATCACCTGGCCAGCTCTTGGCTCCATCTCTCCCCCTCCAGCCTTCTATCATTTCGGATCCCCCCCTCCCCCTTTCAAATCTCTTACTATCTCTTCTTTCAGTTAGACCTGACGAAGGGTCTCGGCCCGAAACGTCGACTGTACCTCTTCCTATAGATGCTGCCTGTCCACCAGCAACTTCCATGTGTGTTGCTTGAATTTCCAGCATCTGCAGATTTTCTGGTGCTGGAAATCGTATTGTCTTGGTGATAGGTGTCGGATACAATGTTTATGAGTGGGAGATTGAGAGACGAGAGGGTTGAGTGGGCACTAACGGTGAAGGGAACTCTGACAGTGGGACAACAGGTCGGGTTTGGGCTGAAGACAGCCTGGAGGGAGCAGCACACACCAAGGGTCTCGGCCCGAAACGTCTTTCTAGAGATGCTGCCTGGCCTGCAACTTTGATGTGTGTTGCTTGAACTTGCAGCATGTGCAGAATTGCTGGTGGAGGGAGCAGGTCAGAAACCGGAGCAGTGATGTGGGGGTCAGACAAACTCGGCGGACGGAGTGCTCGAAGTTCCCGGGGTGCGCAATGTCTGCAAGGAGTCGGCGCAGACAGAACGGCCTCCTACGTCACCTAGACCTCCAGGGGAGGGGAGTAATATCGCGGGGCTGGCCGGGAAAGAGGTCAAGAGCGTACCGCGGGACTGTCACTCGCCGGGAAGAAGGCGGCCCGCAGCGTGACGCAGGGCTTGCCGGGAAAGAGGAGGTCAGGATCATATCGCGGGACTGTCTCTCGCTGGGTAGAAGGTGGCTTGCAGCGTGACGCAGGGCTCGCTGGGAAAGAGGAGGTCGGGCCGCGATATCGCGGGACTGAAAGGCGGCCCGCAGCGTGACGCAGGGCCTGCCGGGAAAGAGGAGGTCGGGCCGCGATGCCGTACGCGAACCAGCCGACGGTCCGGATCACGGAGCTGACGGACGAGAATGTTAAATTCGTCGTGGAGAACACGGAGCTGTCGTGAGTGCCGGGGTTTGCTATCATGTGCTCGGGTCCGGGGAGGGGTGCTACAGGAACGGTTTGCAGCAGCGTAGGCAGTGGGTACAGACACACCGCATGAATGTTCACGCTTTATTCCCTTCAGGGGAAGAGAAGCAAGATTGTGCAAAAGAAAGCAAGGCACTCATGCAAACCAGGTCCATGGCATCGTAAGTGTTGCTGTGCCGAGACAGTGTTCGGCATTGTGCCGCTTGGCTCAATGAGCAAATCGTTGAAATGAAGTAGCTCTTATCATATCCGACTGTAGATATGAGAGAGTGACGGAGCCTGGATGATGGGCATTGGCCTCTAGCAGCAGCTCCTACAGATGGTGGGGAGAATTTTTGTTTCCATTACTACTATGCAGCTACAGGCCAGAAACATCTCCAACCCATCAAGTCCGTGCCTAACTGTGTTACTCTGCATAGACCCACCATGTACTTACCCAAACTTCCCTTGAATGTTGCAGTTGAAACTAGATCCATTCGAATTGCTGTACCCGACCTTGATGCAACCAGTTAGAATACTTTCAACGGTACATTTGACAAAATGACCCGAACGCAAAAATTGCAGGGGCCCTGGCAGCAGTATTTAAGACAGCCATAAGCCACGGGTGAGGTGCCAGACCATTGGAGGAGGGCTCGTGATGTTCTGTCATTCAAGAAAGGCTCGAAGAATAAGCTGGGGAATTATAGGCCAATGACTGTGTTTAGTTTTGGTCACCTCACTACAGGAAGGATATGGAAACTAGAAAGAGTACAGAGGAGATTTACAAGGATATTGCCTGGATTGGGAAGCATGCCTTATGAGAATAGGTTGAGTGAATTTGACCTTTCTCCTTGGAGCAACGGAGGAATTGAATTGAATGATCTTTATTGTCATTATACATAGGTACAATGAAACTCTAGCAACACACATCAAAGTTGCTGGTGAACGCAGCAGGCCAGGCAGCATCTCTAGGAAGAGATACAGTCGACGTTTCGGGCCGAGACCCTTCGTCAGGACTAACTGAAGGAAGAGTTAGTAAGAGATTTGAATGTGGGAGGGGGAGGGGGTGATCCAATATGATAGGAGAACACAGGAGGGCGAGGGATGGAGCCAAGAGCTGGACAGGTGATTGGCAAAGGGATGTGAGAGGATCATGGGACAGGAGGCCCAGGGAGAAAGACAAGGGGGGTGGGAAACCCAGAGGATGGGCAAGAGGGACAGAGGGAGAAAAACAAGAGAGAGAAAGAATGTGTGTATATAAATAAATAACAGATGGGGTACGAGGGGGAGGTGGGGCATTAGCGGAAGTTTGAGAAGTCAATGTTCATGCCATCATGTTGGAGGCTACCCATACGGAATATAAGGTGTTGTTCCTCCAACCTGAGTGTGGCTTCATCTTTACAGTAGAGGAAGCCGTGGATGGACATATCAGAATGGGAATGGGATGTGGAATTAAAATGTGTGGCCACTGGGAGATCCTGCTTTCTCTGGCGGACAAAGCATAGGTGTTCAGCAAAATGATCTCCCAGTCTGCGTCGGGTCTCGCCAATATACAGGAGGCACCAGACCCAGAATATCACCCCAACCAACTCACAGCTGAAGTGTCGCCTCACCTGGAAGGACTGTTTGGGGCGCTGAATGGTGGTAAGGGAGGAAGTGTAAGGGCATGTGTAGCACTTGTTCCGCTTACAAGGATAAGTGCCAAGAGGGAAATCAGTGGGGTGGGATGGGGGGGGACAAATGGACAAGGGAGTCGCATAGGGAGCGATCCCTGCGGAAAGCAGAGTTTGGGGGAGGGAAAGATGTGCTTAGTGGTGGGATCCCGTTGGAGGTGGCGGAAGTTACGGAGAATAATATGTTGGACCTGGAGGCTGGTGGGGTGGTAGGTGAGGACCAGGGGAACCCTATTCCTAGTGGGGTGGCAGGAGGACGGAGTGAGAGCAGATGTACGTGAAATGGGGGAGATGCGTTTGAGAGCAGAGTTGATGGTGGAGGAAGGGAAGCCCCTTTCTTTAAAAAAAAAGGAGGACATCTGCTTCGTCCTGGAATGAAAAGCCTCATCCTGAGAGCAGATGCGGCGGAGATGGAGGAATTGCGAGAAGGGGATGGCGTTTTTGCAAGAGACAGGGTGAGAAGAGGAATAGTCCAGATAGCTGTGAGAGTCAGTAGGCTTATAGTAGACATCAGTGGATAAGCTGTTTCCAGAGATAGACAGAAAGATCTAGAAAGGAGAGGGCTGTGTCGGAAATGGACCAGGTAAACTTGAGGGCAGGGTGATAGTTGGAGGTAAAGTTAATAAAATCAACGAGCTCTGCATGCGTGCAGGAAGCAGCGCCAATGCAGTCGTCGATGTAGCGAAGGAAAAGTGGGGGACAGATACCAGAATAGGCACGGAACATAAATTGTTCCACAAAGCCAACAAAAAGGCAGGCATAGCTAGGACCCATACGGGTGCCCATAGCTACACCTTTAGTTTGGCGAAAGTGGGAGGAGCCAAAGGAGAAATTGTTAAGAGTAAGGACTAATTCCGCTGGACGGAGCAGAGTGGTGGTAGAGGGGAACTGGTTAGGTCTGGAATCCAAAAAGAAGTGGAGAGCTTTGAGGACAAAAAGGCAGGCATATCTGTCCCCCACTTTTCCTTCTATATATTGGCGAGACCCGACGCAGACTGGGAGATTGGTTTGGTGAACACCTACGCTCTGTCAGCCAGAGAAAGCAGGATCTCCCAGTAGCCACACATTTTAATTCCACATCCCATTCCCATTCTGATATGTCTATCCACGGCCTCCTCTACTGTAAAGATGGAGCCACACTCAGGTTGGAGGAACAACATCTTATATTCCGTCTGGGTAGCCTCCAACCTGATGACATGAACATTGACTTCCCTAACTTCCGCTAATGCCCCACCTCCCCCTCGTACCTCATCTGTTATTTATTTATTTATATACACACATTTTTTCTCTCTCTCTCATTTTTCTCCTTCTGTCCCTCTGAATATACCCCTTGCTCATCCTCTGGGTCCCCCACCCCCCCGTTGTCTTTCTCCCCGGATCTCCTCTCCCATGATCCTCTCGTATCCCTTTTGCCAATCACCTGTCCAGCTCTTGGCTCCATCCCTCCCCCTCCTGTCTTCTCCTATCATTTTGGATCTCCCCCTCCCCATCCCACTTTCAAATCTCTTACTCACTCTTCCTTCAGTTAGTCCTGACGAAGGGTCTCGGCCTGAAACGTCGACTGTACCTCTTCCTAGAGATGCTGCCTGGCCTGCTGCGTTCACCAGCAACTTTTATGTTTGTTGCCTGAATTTCCAGCATCTGCAGAATTCTTCTTGTTTACAATGAAACTCTGTTTGGCTTCCTCTCAGGTAGTTAAATAAAGCGATAGATAAAAACAAGACAGTAATAGAAAAACAGTATTAAATAGATAAGTAGCAGAAAATAAGTTGCAGCAGCACCAGATTATCACAGTAATGCACAAAGTGCCGTTAGTGCAAGTATTTGAGTCCATGTGTGTGCTCACAGTTTCAGTCATTGTTCTGTGGGAGTGGTGTGATGGAGGCCACAGCTCAGGGATAGAAGCTGTTCCTCTGCCTATTTGTTCTGGCTTTTAGTGTCTTGAACCTTTTGCTGGACGGCAGCGGGTCAGACAGGGAGTGGCCGGGGTGTGTGGTGCTGGTTGCTTTCCTCCTGAGTCTGCTGGAATAGATGGTGTCCAGTCCTGGGAGCTCCATCCTGACAGTCCGCTGGGCCGCCTTCACCACGCGATGCAGGTCTTGTCACTCAGCGGCTGTGCAGCTGAGATACCACACTGTGGCACTGTCGGTCAGGATGGTTTCAGTTGTGCTTCTCTAGAAGTTCAGCAACAGCTTTTGTGGGAGTTTGGCCTGTTCCAGGATGAGAGATGACTTGATAGAGGTGTATAAGATGATGAGAGGCGTTAATCATGTGGATAGTCAGAGGTTTTTTTCCCAGGGCTGAAATGGCTAACACGAGAGGGCATAGTTTTAGGATGCTTGGAAGTAGGGACAGAGGGGATGTGGATGCTAATTTTTTCACAGAGAGCGGTGGGTACATGGAATGTTCTGCTAGCGACGGTGGTGGAGGCAGATACAATAGGGTCTTTTAAGAGGCTCTTAGATAGTACCCAGAGCTTAGAAAAATAGAGTGCTATGCGTTACAGTAAATCTGTAGGTTACATGGTCAGCCCAACATTGTAGACCAATGGGCCTGTAATGTGCTGTAGATTTCTATGTTCTATGTTAAATTCTAAGAGACAGAATATCTAAATATAGTGGATTCTGGTTAATTGGGACAATTTAGACCAGTAGAATTTAAGTGGCTGCCCCAATTAGTCGAAGTTTCATGGACATAGTTAAAAATGCTTTAAAAAATACAAACTAAGTAATAAATTATGTATTTAAATGAAACCTAAATTAGGACTTTGCCCATAGTACTACAGTACCCTAAAACTGTGTGTTAGTCCCTAATGATTATCGGCGGAGGAATTCATCCAGTGTACACAATAAATAAAGTCGGTACAGGCACCTAGTGCAGACATCCCACTCTGCAAAAACTAATTTCAGGGAGGTAGCACCCGACCCCCCGCAATCCCATATCTCCCCCCCCCCGTCGACCCCCAAAAGTATATCTAATGCTTTGTTTAGTGATTTTTGTCTAATCTGTAAACCAAGTTGGGTATATGCAGCAAATGTGACATTAAAATATGTACTTATATTATCATGTTTATTCTATTACAACTTTAAGCAAGTCCACAGGGAGTTTGGCCTCATCACGTAGGACATCAATAGAGTAGCTTCTTAGCAGCCAGCCAGCTAGTTTAAATAACGTTAGCTATGCTGTAATGACACCTGTTAAACTCACCTCAACATGTCTTTTACATTTTAACCCACCATGGGCAATAGAAAAATCACTGTTGCAAACAGTGCAGCGAGCAACACTGTCATTATTTTTGAGGTCGACTGTAAAGCCCACCCACAGAGAAAACTGATAGGTCTACTTAGCAGGGGTCCCCAACATTTTTTGCACCGCAGACCGGCTTAATATTGACAATATTCTTGCGGACTGGCCAACCGGAGTGGGGGGGGGGGGCGGTGTTAATCACGACTGGAATATAGATGATAAGTCAATAGCATCACAATATTTTAAGTAACGTTTGGATATTAAACACACAGCTCATAATTTCCCCGTATGAACATATAAAATCATTACAACACACCAATATCGCTGAATCAGCGGGAGCCCTGGGCTTGTTTTCCTGCAACAACACGGTCCTATTGAGGGGTGACGGGAGACAGCGATACTCGAAGGGGGTTCCTCATGTCCAGTCTATTCTGCAATTTAGTTTTCGTTGCATTCATTGCAGAAAACTCCGCTTCGCAGTGATATGATGTTGGAAATGGAAGCAACGTTTTCAGTGCTTTCGTGGCTATCTCAGGATATTCAGCCTTGACTTTGATCCAGAATGCCGGCAGAGATGTTATGTCAAACATACTTTTCAGCCCGCCGTCATTTACAAGCTCGAGGAGTTGATCTCCTTCCCGCGCTGACATGGATGCCGTGTGCATAATGACCTTGTGTGCGTTCAAGTTCAACAGTGCGTGACAGGGAATGAGGAAAGGTGCAGCTGACACATATCGTTTCATATCGCCAAATCATATTGTTTCCTCACAGCCCGGTGGTTGGGGACCACTCTTAGCACGAAGGGAGACCAATCAGGATGCTCGCTCTCCCTCTCCCTCTCCCTCTCCCTCTCAAAAAATCTATTCCCCGGATATTGTACATAAATTCCGGTGGTCAGGGAGTCACTATCAATATGCGGGAGACTCCCGGATGTTCCGGGAGAGGTGGAATGTCTGCCAGTGCAGGTAATGGCCTGTTTTCATACAATACCATGGACGGTTGCATCCTCCAATCTTCATTTGAATTTTAACATTCAAGATGTTTGTTGATACCTTCAAATTCTTTGTAGTTCCTAACTTGCTGAAGTAGTGAAGTCATCGCATTTTCACTCTTGGCTGTTTCTGGCATCTCCAAGCCTGAATATTTGAAACTGCAATGAGTTGAACAGTTCTGAATTGTCTTACTGCTTATTTCTCACCGACTATCGGTGACAAAAATCATTGCTTTTTGAACACAAACACACGCAACTGATATCTTTTAAAAAGAGGGCCTGATTAGGGATAGTCAACATGGGTTTGTGCCTAACCAATAATACAGAGTTTTTCAAGGAGGTTACCAGGAAAACTGATGAAGAAAAGGCAATGGGTGTTGTCTATATAGACTTTAGCAAGACCTTCGACAAAGGTTGGTCAAGAAGTTCAGTTGCTTAGCATTCAGGATTAGGTAGTAAATTGGATTAGACATTGGTTTTGTGAGAGAAGCCGAAGAGTGGTTGCTTGAATGACTGGAGGCCTGTGAGTAGTAGTGTATCAGAGGGATCGGTGCCGGTCTGTTGATGTTTATCATCTATAATCAATGATATTGTATAGCACATTTGCAGTTGACATCCATATTGGGGATGTAGTGGACAGTGAGGAAGACTATCAGAACTTGCAGCAGAAGCCGAACCAATTGGAAAAATGGGCTGAAAAATGACAGATTGAATTTAGTGCAGACAAGTGCGAAGTCTTGCACGTTAATAGCACCAATCGGAGTAGGACTTGCACTGAGGAGTGTGGAAGAACAAAGTGATCTGGAAATACAGGTCCATAATTCATTGGAAGTGGCAGCATAGGTAGATAAGGTCATAGAGAAAGCTTTCAGCAAATTGGCCTTCATAAATCAAAGTACTTGAGTTCAGGAGTTGAGATGCTATGTTGAAGTTGTATAAGACTTTGGTGAGGCCTAATTTGGGGTATTGTGTGCAGTTTTGGTCACCTACCTACAGGAAAGTTGTAAATAAGTTTGAAAGAGTAAAGAGAAAATTTACAAGGATGTTGTCGGGATAGGAAGACCTGGGTTATAAGGAAAAATTAAATAGGTTAGGACTTTTTTCCTTGGAATGCAGAAGACTGAGAGGAGATTTGATAGAGATAGACAAAGTTGTGAGGGGTATGGATAGGGTAAATAAAAGCAGGCTTTTTCCACTGAGGTTGGGTGGGACTACAAACAGAAGTCATAGGTTAAGTGTGAAAAGTGTAAGGTTTAAGGGGAACATGTGAGGAAACTAATTCACTCAGATGGTCGTGAGAGTATAGAAAGAGCTGCTAGCGCAAGTGGTGCATGTGAGCCTGATTTCAACATTTAAGAGAAGTTTGGATAGGTACATGGATTCTGATCTTGGTACAGGTTTGTGGAAGTAGCAGTTTAAATGGACTAACTTGGCAAAAGGGCCTTTTTCTACGCTGCACTTCTCTTTGACTGTTGATCTGCATGATAACTAAATCAGCATATTTGCAGATGACACCAATATTTGGCATCATAATGAACAGCAGGGAAGGGTATCAAAGCTAACAGCTGGATCTGTGTTAGCTGGAAAATGGACTGAAAAGGGGCAGATGGAATTTAATGCAGACAAGTGTGAAGTGTTGCACTTTGGGAGGACAAACCAGCTGAGGACTTGCACACTGAACGGTAGGGCACTGACGAGTGCAGTAGAACAGAGGGATCTGGGAGTACAGATCCGTAATTCCTTGAAAGTGGTGTTACAGGGAGATGTTGTTGAGGCCAAATTCAGCATATCGTGTACCGTTCTGATGCTGCTGGGACTTGATGACCTGAGTTACAGAAAAAGGTTGGATAAGTTAGGACTTTATTCCTTAGAGTGTAGGTGAATGAGGGGAGATTTCATTAAAGTACAGTCGGCCCTCCGTATCCGTGGGGGATTGGTTCCGGGTCCCGCCGCGGATACCAAAATTCGCGGGTGCTGAAGTCCCTAAGAGAGCTCGTAAGAGTGTTGTGAAAATAGCGTTCAACGTTTGTTTTGCTGAGAGCTGTTATAGAGGCAGCGCACACCCCGAGCAGCGAGAGTGCTTTATGTCTCTTTACTTGTGCATCTGTTAGCAAGATATGTCCTAAGGTATCAGAAAAGCCTGAGAGAGCTTGTAAGGGTGTTACGCTTAGCGTAAAACTAGACGTAATTAAGCGTTTTGATCGTGGCGAACGAAATAAAGACATTGTGCGTGCGTTGAACTTGCCTGCGTCCACCATTCGTACTACTTACATGCAGAGAGAAAGAATTTTGAAAGCTGCTGCTGTTACTATTGGTTCTGCTGGTAGCATATAATTCCTGCTTTTACTATATGTTAGTGTTATTTTAGGTTTTATGTGTTATTTGGTAGGTTATTTTTTTGGGTTCGGCTTACGAAGGGTTTCATAGGAATGCTCTACTTTCGGATAGCGGAGGATACTTGTACAGTATTTTCGATCCGTGGTTGGTTGAATCCGTGGATACGGAGGGCCGACTGTATAAAAAACGTTGATGTCTGTGAGTAGAGTTGATGCAAATCAGGCTTTCACCACGGACATGGGGTGAGACTAGAACTAGAGGTCATAGGTTAAGGGTGAATGGTAAAATATTTAAGGGGTTGAACAACATTCAGAGGGTGGAATGGGCTGCCAGTGGAAGTGGTATATGCAGGTTGAATTGTAACACTGAATAGAAGTCTGGATAGATACACGGTTGGGAATGATATTGAGGCCTATGATTCAGGTGTGGGTCAATGTGACTGAGCAGAACAACAGTTCATTATGGACAAGATGGGCCGAAGGGCCTGTTTCTGTGCTGTAGTACTCTTATGACCCTGGTGCCTTGAAAACGTATTCAACCCCCATAGCTACTTCCATACTTACTGCCTCATTCTCTAAATTTAAAATTAATTGAAGTAAGAAAATGGTGCATCATGTCAAATCAAAAGGAAAATTCCAAAACCTGTCAACAATTTGTTAAAAATTAAAAACCAAAATTATGAGGCTGAAAAAGTATTCATCTCCTTTGTAATTGCTACACTAACTTTCCTCAGGTGCAATACTGTATATTACCTTACCAACTCACCCGATCTGTAGATATAGAAAACTGGAGGATCACCAGGTTGAGTCGGTTGTGAAGCAGGTGAGTGCAATGTTGGCATTCATTTCTAGAGGTATAGAATATAAGAGCAGAGACTCATTCCACCGAGATGCAACACAGAGCGTCATAGGAAGTCATTCCTGCCTGTGGCTATCAAACTTTACAACTCCTCCCTTGGAGGGTCAGACACTCTGAGCCAATAGGCTGGTCCTGGACTTATTTCCATCTGGCATTATTTACATATTATTTAATTATTTATGGTTTTATATTGCTATATTTATACTCTATCCTTGGTTGGTGCAACTGTAACGAAACCCAATTTCCCTCAGGATCAATAAAGTATGCCTGTCTATCTATCTATCTATGTGAGGTTGATGCTCTATAAGGCACTTGTGAGGCCATACTTGGAGTATTGTGAACAACAGGAATTCTGCAGATGCTGGAAATTCAAGCAACACACATCAAAGTTGCTGGTGAACGCAGCAGGCCAGGCAGCATCTGTAGGAAGCGGTGCAGTCGACGTTTCAGGCCGAGACCCTTCATCGGGACTAACTGAAGGAAGAGTGAGTAAGGGATTTGAAAGTTGGAGGGGAAGGGGGAGATCCAAAATGATAGGAGAAGACAGGAGGGGGAGGGATAGAGCCAAGAGCAGGACAGGTGATAGGCAAAAGGGGATACGAGAGGATCATGGGACAGGAGGTCTGGGAAGAAAGACAAGGGGGGGGGACCCAGAGGATGGGCAAGAGGTATATTCAGAGGGATAGAGGGAGAAAAAGGAGAGTGAGAGAAAGAATGTGTGCATAAAAATAAGTAACAGATGGGGTACGAGGGGGAGGTGGGGCCTTAGCGGAAGTTAGAAAAGTCGATGTTCATACCATCAGGTTGGAGGCTACCCAGACGGAATATAAGGTGTTGTTCCTCCAACCTGAGTGTGGCTTCATCTTTACAGTAGAGGAGGCCGTGGATAGACATGTCAGAATGGGAATGGGATGTGGAATTAAAATGTGTGGCCACTGGGAGATCCTGCTTTCTCTGGCGGACAGGGCGTAGGTGTTCAGCAAAGCGGTCTCCCAGTCTGCGTCGGGTCTCGCCAATGTATAGAAGGCCACATCGGGAGCACCGGACGCAGTATATCACCCCAGCCGACTCACAGGTGAAGTGTTGCCTCACCTGGAAGGACTGCTTGGGGCCCTGAATGGTGGTGAGGGAGGAAGTGTAAGGGCATGTGTAGCACTTGTTCCGCTTACACGGATAAGTGCCAGGAGGGAGATCAGTGGGGAGGGATGGGGGGCACGAGTGGACAAGGGAGTTGCGTAGGGAGCGATCCCTGCGGAATGCAGGGGGGGTGGAGGGAAAGATGTGCTTAGTGGTGGGATCCCGTTGGAGGTGGCAGAAGTTACGGAGAATAATATGTTGCACCCGGAGGCTGGTGGGGTGGTAGGTGAGGACCAGGGGAACCCTATTCCTAGTGGGGTGGCAGGAGGATGGAGTGAGAGCAGATGTACGTGAAGTGGGAGAGCTGCGTTTAAGAGCAGAGTTGATGGTGGAGGAAGGGAAGCCCCTTTCTTTAAAAAAAGGAAGACATCTCCCTCGTCCTAGAGTGAAAAGCCTCATCCTGAGAGCAGATGCGGCGGAGACGGAGGAATTGCGAGAAGGGGATGGCGTTTTTGCAAGAGACAGGGTGAGAAGAGGAATAGTCCAGATAGCTGTGAGAGTCAGTAGGCTTATAGTAGACATCAGTGGATAAGCTGTCTCCAGAGACAGAGACAGAAAGATCTAGAAAGGGGAGGGAGGTGTCGGAAATGGACCAGGTAAACTTGAGGGCAGGGTGAAAGTTGGAGGCAAAGTTAATAAAGTCAACGAGTTCTGCATGCGTGCAGGAAGCAGCGCCAATGCAGTCATCAATGTAGCGAAGGAGAAGTGGGGGACAGATACCAGAATAGGCACGGAACATAGATTGTTCCACAAAGCGAACAAAAAGGCAGGCATAGCTTGGACCCATACGGGTGCCCATAGCTACATCTTTAGTTTGGAGGAAGTGGGAGGAGCCAAAGGAGAAATTGGAGTATTGTGTGCAGCTTTGGACTCCTTGTTTTAGAAAGGATATACTGACACAGGAGAAGATTCAGAGAAGATCCACAAGAATGATTCTAGGAGTGAAAGGGTTACCATATGGGAATGCTTGGCAGCTCTTGGGCTGTATTCCCTGGAGGTCAGGAGAATGAGGGGGGCGGGGATCTCATAGAAACATTTCGAATATTAAAAGATTTGAACAGATTAGATATGGCAAAGTTATTTCCCATGGTATGGGATTATAGGACAAGAGGACACGACTTCAGGATTGGAGGACGTCCATTTGGAATTGAGATGCGGAGAAATTAATTTAGTCAGAGGGTGGTAAATCTGTGGAATTCATTGCTGCGAGTGGCTGTGAAGGCCAAGTCATTGGGTGTATTTAAGGTAGAGATAGATAATTTCTTGATTAGCCAGGGCATGAAAGGGTATGGGGAGAAGGCAGGGGAGTGGGGATGACTGGAAGAGTTGGATCAACCCATGATTGAATGGCAGAGCAGACAATGATAGGCCGAATGGCCTACTTCTGCTCCTATATCTTATAGTCTAATAAATACTCCCTCTCTCTGTAAGGTCCAACAGTATGGTAGATCTTCAACAGACCAAACCAAAATGAAGACGAAAGAGCATTCAAAGCAGTCAGGGAAATGAACAGGGAAGCACGAATCTGGGGAAGGCTACCAGAATATCTCAATGGCTCAGTGCAGTCCATCTTGAAAAAGTGGAAAAAATATGAAACTACCTCCATTCTGCCTAGGCTGCCCCTCTAAACTTAGTCGCTGGAGACGAACAGTGTTTGTAAGAGAGGCTACAGTGAGCCAACAGTCACTCTGGGTGAGCTGCAGAAGTCAGTGGAGATGAAGTTCATGGCTCCACAATCTCAAAGACCTTTCACAGAAAGGGTGTTCATGGAAGAGAGGCAAGGAAAACACCCTAGGTAAAAATAGGAGCATATCCTTGCCTGTAATGACTTTGCAAAGCGTCACTTAGAAGATGCTGTAAAGATGCAGATGAGGGACTTGTGGTCGGACGAGACTCAAATAGAACGTTTTGGACTCAGCATTAGGCAACACGTGGGTAACACTATCCCCGGTTGTCAAGCGTGGTGAAGTAGCATCATGCGGTGAGGAAGGTTTTCAGCTGCAGAGTGGAAATTTGGGGTCAGGATTGATGGGAAGATGAATGCTGCTAAATTCAGAGAGTTCCTGAATTAAAACCTGCTAGCCTCTGCCAGAAAGCTTAAACTGGGGAGGAAGTTTGTCGTTTGGGCTTGGGGACTAAATACTTTTGCAAGGCACTGCATGTGCAGAAGTTTATTGTGGTATTTGGTAAGTTAGTGTATACTTGTCATATGTACCAAGGTACAGTGAAAAACGTCTTGCATACCGCCCACACGATCCTTTGTCAATTACACTGGAACTGTGCATTCAGGTAGTATGAGGACCAAACAACAATGCAGAATCGAGTGTTACAGGTACAGAGAGAGAGTGTAACACAGTTAGGCAGCCAAACCTATTACTGGAAGTTTGAGAAGTCGATGGTCATGCCATCAGGTTGGAGGCTACCCACACGGGATACAAGGTGTTGCTCCTCCAACATGAGTGTGGCCTCATTGCGGTAGTAGAGTAGGCCATGGACTGATATGTCAGAATGGGAATGGGACGTAGAATTAAAATGGGTATTTTAATTCTACAACATCGATTCCTCGAACTTCTGGCAATGCCACCCCTCTTCATTCACCGTTCCTCATTTCCGTTTCCCTCTCTCATTTTATCTCCTTACCTGCCCATCATCTCCCTCTGGTGCTGCTCCCACTTCCAAGCCCCTCTATTCTCTTCTGTCAGATTCTCCCTTCTCAAGCCCTTTATCTCTTCCACCTATCAATTCCTCAGCTCTTTACTTAACCCCTCTACCTCTCCTGGTTTCACCTATCACCTACTACCTTATTTCTTCCTCCCTTCCCCCCACCTGCTTACTCTAACTTCTGTTTTCAGTCCTGATGAAGGGTCTTGGCCCAAAACATTGACTGCTCTTTTCCGTATATGCTGCCTGCCCTGCTGAGTTCCTCCAATATTTTGAGTGTGTTGGTTGTATAATTAATGTTATCCTCCTGAATGCTGCTTAAATGCAAGTAAGTTTGTACCTACTCATACGTGACATCTGTGTTTGACAACGAACTTGACCTTGAATTTGTTAATTGCAGTGGAGCTATACTTAGCCACACAGTCATTCAGGTGTGTATGTTGAGTAGTGGAAGGTGTAAGTGTGCGAGTGTGTTGATGGTCAGTGAAAGCAGATGTTACCAATCCTCAAACACGAGGAAATCTGCAGACGCTGGAAATTCAAGCAACACACATAAAAAATGCTGGTGGACGCAGCAGGCCAGGCAGCATCTCTAGGAAGAGGTACAGTCGACGTTTCGGGCCGAGACCCTTTGTCAGGACTAACTGAAGGAAGAGCTAGTAAGAGATTTAAGAGGGGGAGGGGGAGATCCGAAATGATAGGAGAAGACAGGACGGGGAGGGATGGAGCCAAGAGCTGGACAGGTGATTGGCAAAAGGGATATGAGAGGATCATGGAACAGGAGGCCTAGGGAGAAAGAAAGGGGGAGGGGGGAAGCCCGGAGGATGGGCAAGAGGTATAGTGAGAGGGACAGAGGAAGGAAAAAAGGGAAAAGAAAAAATATGTAATAATAAATAAGTAAGGGATGGGGTACTCTACGATCAAGATGAAGCCACACTCAGGTTGGAGAAACAACACCTTATATTCCGTCTGGGTAGCCTCCAACCTGATGGCATGAACACTGACTTCTCTAACTTCCGCTAATGCCCCACTTCCCCCTCGTACCCCATCCGTTATTTGTTTATTATTTATACTTTTTTTCTTTTCCCTTTTTTTTTCTCTCTTGTTTCTCCCTCTGTTCCTCGCACTATAACTCCTTGTCCATCCTGTGGCCGCCCCCCCTCTTTTCTCCCTGGGCCTCCTGTGAGAGTAGGAATGCGATGAGGTGGAGAATAAATGCGTGGCTGAGGGATTGGAGCAGGGGGCAGGGATTCAAGTTTTTGGATCATTGGGACCTCTTTTGGCGCAGGCGTGACCTGTACAAAAAGGACGGGTTACACTTGAATCCTAGGGGGACCAATATCCTGGCAGGGAGATTAGCGAGGGCTACTGAGGTGACTTTAAGCTAGAATGGTTGGGGGGTGGGAATCAAATTAAAGAGGCTAGGCGAGAGGAGGTTAGTTCACAACAGGGGGATGGGAACCAGTGCAGAGAGACAGAGGGGTGTAATGTGAGGGTAGAAGCAAAAAGTAGTAAGGAGAAAAGTAAAAGTGGCAGGCCAACAAATCCAGGGCAAGCATCAAAAAGGGCCACTTTTCAACATAATTGTATAAGGGCTAAGAGAGTTGTAAAAGAGCGCCTGAAGGCTTTCTGTGTCAATGCAAGGAGCATTCATAACAAGGTGGATGAATTGAAACTGCAGATTGTTATTAATGATTATGATATAGTTGGGATCACAGAGACATGGCTCCAGGGTGACCAAGAATGGGAGCTCAACATTCAGGGATATTCAATATTCAGGAAGGATAGACATGAAAGAAAAAGAGGTGGGGTGGCGTTGCTGGTTAGAGATGAGATTAACGCAATAGAAAGGAAGGACATAAGCCGGGAGGATGTGGAATCGATATGGGTAGAGCTGCATAACACTAAGGGGCAGAAAACGCTGGTGGGAGTTGTGTACAGGCCACCTAACAGTAGTAGTGAGGTCGGGGATGGTATTAAACAGGAAATTAGAAATGTGTGCAATAAAGGAACAGCAGTTATAATGAGTGACTTCAATCTACATGTAGATTGGGTGAACCAAATTGGTAAGGGTGCTGAGGAAGAGGATTTCTTGGAATGTATGCGGGATGGTTTTTTGAACCAACATGTCGAGGAACCAACTGGAGAGCAGGCTATTCTAGACTGGGTTTTGAGCAATGAGGAAGGGTTAATTAGCAATCTTGTCGTGAGAGGCCCCTTGGGTAAGAGTGACCATAATATGGTGGAATTCTTCATTAAGATGGAGAGTGACATAGTTATTTCAGAAACAAAGGTTCTGAACTTAAAGAAGGGTAACTTTGAAGGTATGAGACGTGAATTAGCTAAGATAGACTGGCAAATGACACTTAAAGGGTTGACGGTGGATATGCAATGGCAAGCATTTAAAGATTGCATGGATGAACTACAACAATTGTTCATCCCAGTTTGGCAAAAGATTAAATCAAGGAAGGTAGTGCACCCGTGGCTAACAAGGGAAATTAGGGATAGTATCAATTCCAAAGAAGAAGCATACAAATTAGCCAGAAAAAGTGGCTCACCTGAGGACTGGGAGAAGTTCGGAGTTCAGCAGAGGAGGACAAAGGGCTTAATTAGGAAGGGGAAAAAAGATTATGAGAGAAAACTGGAAGAGAACATAAAAACTGACTGTAAAAGCTTTTTTATATATATATATATATATATGTGAAAAGAAAAAGACTGGTAAAGACAAATGTTGGTCCCCTACAGACAGAAACAGGTGAATTGATTATGGGGAGCAAGGACATGGCAGACCAATTGAATAATTACTTTGGTTCTGTCTTCACTAAGGAGGACATAAATAATCTTCCGGAAATAGGGGACAGAGGGTCCAGTGAGTTGGAGGAACTGAGGGAAATACATGTTAGTAGGGAAGTGGTGTTAGGTAAATTGAAAGGATTAAAGGCAGATAAATCCCCAGGGCCAGATGGCCTACATCCCAGAGTGCTTAAGGAAGTAGCCCAAGAAATAGTGGATGCATTGGTGATAATTTTTCAAAACTCGTTAGATTCTGCACTAGTTCCTGAGGATTGGAGGGTGGCTAATGTAACCCCACTTTTTGAAAAAGGAGGGAGAGAGAAACCGGGGAATTATAGACCGGTTAGCCTAACGTCGGTGGTGGGGAAACTGCTGGAGTCAGTTATCAAAGATGTGATAACAGCACATTTGGAAAGCGGTGAAATCATCGGACAAAGTCAGCATGGATTTGTGAAAGGAAAATCATGTCTGACGAATCTCATAGAATTTTTTGAGGATGTAACTAGTAGAGTGGATTGGGGAGAACCAGTGGATGTGGTATATTTGGATTTTCAAAAGGCTTTTGACAAGGTCCCACACAGGAGATTAGTGTGCAAACTTAAAGCACACGGTATTGGGGGTAAGGTATTGATGTGGATAGAGAATTGGTTGGCAGAACAGGAAGTAAAGAGTGGGAATAAACGGGACCTTTTCAGAATGGCAGGCAGTGACTAGTGGGGTACCGCAAGGCTCAGTGCTGGGACCCCAGTTGTTTACAATATATATTAATGACTTGGATGAGGGAATTAGATGCAGCATCTCCAAGTTTGCGGATGACACGAAGCTGGGTGGCAGTATTAGCTGTGAGGAGGATGCTAAGAGGGTGCAGGGTGACTTGGATAGGTTGGTTGAGTGGGCAAATTCATGGCAGATGCAATTTAATGTGGATAAATGTGAAGTTATCCACTTTGGTGGCGAAAATAGGAAAACAGATTATTATCTGAATGGTGGCCGATTAGGAAAAGAGGAGGTGCAACAAGACCTGGGTGTCATTATACACCAGTCATTGAAAGTGGGCATGCAGGTACAGCAGGCGGTGAAAAAGGCAAATGGTATGCTGGCATTCATAGCAAGAGGATTCGAGTACAGGAGCAGGGAGGTACTACTGCAGTTGTACAAGGCCTTGGTGAGACCACACCTGGAGTATTGTGTGCAGTTTTGGTCCCCTAATCTGAGGAAAGACATCCTTGCCATAGAGGGAGTACAAAGAAGGTTCACCAGATTGATTCCTGGGATGGCAGGACTTTCATATGATGAAAGACTGGATGAACTGGGCTTGTACTCGTTGGAATTTAGAAGATTGAGGGGGGATCTGATTGAAACGTATAAAATCCTAAAAGGATTGGACAGGCTAGATGCAGGAAGATTGTTCCCGATGTTGAGGAAGTCCAGAACGAGGGGTCACAGTTTGAGGATAAAGGCGAAGCCTTTTAGGACCGAGATTAGGAAAAACTTCTTCACACAGAGAGTGGTGAATCTGTGGAATTCTCTGCCACAGGAAACAGTTGAGGCCAGTTCATTGGCTATATTTAAGAGGGAGTTAGATATGGCCCTTGTGGCTAGGGGGATCAGAGGGTATGGAGAGATGGCTGGTGCAGGGTTCTGAGTTGGATGATCAGCCATGATCATAATAAATGGTGGTGCAGGCTTGAAGGGCTGAATGGCCTACTCCTGCACCTATTTTCTATGTTTTCTATGATCCTGTCATATCCCTTTTGCCAATCACCTGTCCAGCTCTTGGCTCCATCCCTCCCCCTCCTGTCTTCTCCTATCATTTCAGATCCCCCCCCTCCCCTCCCACTTTCAAATTTCTTACTAGCTCTTCTTTCAGTTAGTCCTGATGAGGGGTCTCGGGCAGAAACGTCGACTGTACCTCTTCCTAGAGATGCTGCCTGGCCTGCTGTGTTCACCAGCATTTTTTACGTGTGTTGTTACCAATCCTTGCTGCCAACAGTGTGGTCAGGCATTCCATTGCTTCGAGTGGTACTGAGGCCCAGGTCTGGGGTTGGGGGTTTACTATCAGAATGTCTGTAAGTGGGATATCAGGTTCAGCAGACTCTCCTGTCTCTCCTGCCAGGTTGTCAGTGGTGGGGGAGGTGAGGCCCGGTTGGTGTCGGGTATCTGAGACTGGGCTGATTTTCCATCTTTCCCCAGGGTGGCGAACGCTCTGCGTCGGGTTCTGATGGCTGAAGTGGCCACGCTGGGTGAGTGATGTTGACTCTGCCCCTGCTCGTACCCCAGTTGCCCACTCCCTGCACTCACTGCTCCTGCCCTCAACCCTCTGTCCCTTTTACTCCCCCTTCAACCACCTTCCGTCAGGTAACAGCGGTTTGTTCCCCTGCAGCTATTGACTGGGTGCAGATTGATGCCAACTCTTCAGTTCTCCACGATGAGTTTATCGCCCACAGAATTGGTGAGTGTGATGTGCAGCTCTGTGGGCTGGGGTGGTTGGGCTGTTTAACCATTATCAGAGCAGGGTCTCCTTAGTGAATTGGGTTGGTGGTGAATATCTCAGGTGACAGAAGTGGAATGCAGGGCACTATCACATTCACAGGAACCAGTACCAGTCCTCTCCAACTTTAGACATCCTGTAGGTACAAGCAAGCATTTAGGAGACTAGCAGGGAAGGACGTGGGTGAAATTACTGGCTACTGCGCGGCTGCTGGCACCTCCTGTTGGGTAGAGGCTAGATGTGTTTGTATGCCTTCTCTCTGTGCTTCTCCATGCCTACCCATTACCAGCTTTTTCTGCCACCACCACCTCGACAAGCGACAGTCGGAGTGTGTGTTTGTGGGAGCAGAGCTAGGAGCCCTGAGCAGACGCATTCACTGAGTCAATGTGGCTGATAGCAGCTCTTCCCATGAAACTTCCCCATCGGAGTTGTTTCTGTAGTCCTCTCTCCCACATTTCCAACTTACAGAACAGAACCTTGTTACAACCTGGTAACTGCTTGTAGATGAAGTTCAGTTGAGGTTGCTTTGAAGTAATACTTTCTCTCGAGAAGAGTATTGAAGTTATTTTGGGAAGTGAAGTAAACACGGTAATAGGGAAAATATCATTCTGGGGCAAATAGTTCTCGGTTAGACTGAGCCATCTAAGCTAAATGTTCCTGTCTTTATTTTGTGAATGCTTTGAGAATCACATTACAGCCATGAGAATTGCCAACTTTCTTCTCTTTTATTTCAGGGTTAATTCCTCTGACGAGTGACGACATTGTGGATAAGATGCAGTATTCAAGGGTATGTGTGTGTGGAGTGTACACGTGTCTCAGGAGGAGGGCAGGACAGGTTGTCGTGTTGGGGAGGACGGTGGGGGGGGGGAGAACATGTGCAGCATACCTCTGTATCTTCACCAGTGAATGGGCGTGTCGCTGACTGTCGTTCTTCATTTCAGGATTGTACGTGTGATGAGTTCTGCCCGGAATGTTCTGTGGAGCTGACCTTAGATGTCAAGTGCAATGAAGATCAGACACGACATGTCACCTCCAGGGACCTACTATCGAACAATTCTCGGGTTATCCCAGTAAGTGCTCTCTTCAAGGTTCGAAGTAAATTTTATTATCAAAGTACATATATGTCACCATATACAACCCTGAGATTAATTTTCTTGTGGGCCTGCACAACAGATCCTCCAGGGTCACTGATGTTTGTGAATGCATCCACAATATGCTGAAAAGCCAGAAGTCGTGGTACATGTTGATACCAACAACATCGGTAGAAAAAGGGAGGAGGTCCTGAAAACAGAAACAGGAAGATAGGAAGGACCTCAAGGATAGTATTCTCGGGATTGCTGCTTGTGTCACAGTAAGGATAGGAACAGAATGAGGTAGCAGATAAATTTATCTGCCACCTCACTCTATTCCTACCCTTGCTGAAGAATTGGAGCAGGAGGCAGCGATTCAGATTTCTGGATAATTGGGACCTCTTCTGGGGCAGCTGTGACTTGTACTAAAGGGATGGGTGGCACTTGAATCCAAGGGGGACCAATATCCTTGCAGGCAGCTTTACTCACCTCTAGGGAGTGGTTTAAACTAATGTGCAGAGGATACACACAAAATGCTGGAGGAACTCAGCTGGCCAGGCAGCATCTATGGAAAAGAGTACAGTTGACGTTTCTGGCTGAGACATTGACTGTTTTCTTTTCCAGTAATGTTGCTTGGCCTGCTGAGTTCCTCTAGCATTTTGTGTGTGTTGCTTGGATTTTCAACATCTGCAGACTTTTGCTTGTTTGTAATATAGTAGGGGGATAAGAAGCAGTATGTCAGAGCTGAGGATGAGCCAGTAGGCTTGCAAGTCGATGACAGGTGTAACATGAAAGCAAGGAAGGACAAGCCAATGATTCGGTACAGATACAAACAGAGCAAAGAGTTAAGTTGTACCACAGAGGCAAAATTCAAAAGGGCGAAGAATGCGGGACAGAAGGTGTTGTATTTAAATGTGTGTATCATTCAGAATAAGGTGGGCGAACTCGTAGCACAGTTAGAGATTGGTTCGTATGACACTGTGGGCATCACTGAGTCATGGCTGACAGAAAACCACAGTTGGGAGCTTAACATCGAAGGACATAGAAACATAGAAAACCTACAGCACAATACAGGCCTTTGGACCATTATGCTCTGCCAAACACGTACTTACTTTAGAAATTACCTAGGGTTACCCATATCCCTCTATATTTCTAAGCTCCATTTACCTATCCAGGAGCCTCTAACGAAAAATCCTATCGTATCTGCTTCCACCACCATTGCTGGCAGCCCATTCCACGCACTTACCGCTCTCTGCGTAAAAAAACTTACCCCTGACATCTCCTCTGTACCTGCTTTCAATCACCTTAAACCTGTGTCCTCTTCGGCCAACCATTTCAGCCCTGGGGAAAAAGTCTCTGACTATCCACACGATCAATGCCTCTCATCATCTTATACACCTCTATCAGGTCACCTCTCATCCTCTGCCGCTCCCAAGGAGAAAAGGCCGAGTTCACTCAACCTATTCTCATAAGGCATGCTTCCAGATCTAGGAAACATCCTTGTAAATCTCCTCTGCATCCTTTCTATAGTTTCTTCCTGCTTGAGGTGACCAGAAATGAGCACAGTATTCGAAGTCGGGTCTGACCAGGGTCCTATACAGCTGTAACATTACCTCTCGGCTCTTGATTCAATCTCATGGTTGATGAAGGCCAATGCACCGTATGCCTTCTTAACCACAGAGTCAACCTGCGCAGCAGCTTTGAGTGTCCTATGGACTCGGACCCCAAGATCCCTCTGATCCTCCACACTGCCAAGAGTCTTACCATTAATACTTTATTCTGCTATCATATTTGACCTACCAAAATGAACCGCCTCACACTTATCTCGGTTGAACTCCATCTGCCACTTCTCAGCCCAGTTTTGTATCCTATTGATGTCCCACTGTAACCTCTGACAGCCCTCCACACTATCCACAACACCTCCAACCTTTGTGTCATCAGCAAATTTACTGACCCATCCCTCCACTTCCTCATCCAGGTCATTGATAAAAATCACGATGAGGAGGGGTCCCAGAACAGATCTCTGAGGAACACCGACCTCCATGCAGAATATGACCCATCTACAACCACTCTTTGCCTTCTGTGGGCAAGCCAGTTCTGGATCCACAAAGCAAGGTCCCCTTGGATCCCGTGCCTCCTTACTTTCTCAATAAACCTTGCATGGGGTACCTTATCAAATGCCTTGCTGAAATCCATATACACTACATCTACTGCTCTACCTTCATCAATGTGTTTAGTCACATCCTCAAAAAATTCAATCAGGCTCGTAAGGAACAACCTGCCTTTCACAAAGCCATGCTGACTATTTCTAAACATGTTATACCTCTCCAAATGTTCATAAATCCTGCCTCTCAGGATCTTTTCGATCAACTTATCGCCACTAAAGTAAGATTCACTGGTCTATAATTTCCTGGGCTATCTCTACTCCCTTTCTTGAATAAGGGAACAACATCTGTAACCCTCCAATCCTCTAGAACCTCTCCCGTCCTCATTGATGATGCAAAGATCATTGCCAGAGGCTCAGCAATCTCCTCCCTCATGTCCCACAGTAGCCTGGGGTACATCTCATCGGGTCCCGGAGGCTTATCCAACTTGATGTTTTCCAAAAGCTTCAGCACATCCTCTGTCTTGATGTCTATATGCTCATCCCTACAATTGCCAAGATCCTTTTTCCTAGTGAATACTGACCCAAAGTATTCATTAAGTACCTCTGCTGTCTCCTCCGATTCCATACACACTTTCCCACTGATATTCTTTGAAATCGAATGGACAGGCAAGGAGGCATAGATGGTGCTGTGGAGATGGAATTAACAAGAGGTGACGTACGGTCGGAGAATGTTGAATCTTTGCAGGTGGAGTTCAGAAACACAAAGGGTGGAAAAAAAAAACATATATAGGCCACCAAATGTATGGGGTTGAGATTGCCAAGGGAGCTGGAATAGGCATTTAATGAGAGTAATGTCACATTTGTAATGGGGGACTTCAATATGCAAGGGGATTGGGAAAATCAGGTTGGTGTTGGATTGTAAAAGAGAGAATTTGTTGAATACCTACGAGATGGCTTTTTAGAGCAGCCTGTGCTTGACCTTACTCGGGGAAAGGCCTTCTGGGATTGGGTGTTGTGTTATAACCCAGATCTTATTCGGGAGATTAACATAAAGGAACCTTTAGGAGGCAGTAATCATAGTATGATTGAACACATACTGCAGTTTGAGAGGGAGAAGCATATCTCACATGCAGCAGTATCGCAGTGGAATAAAGGGAATTACAGAGGCGTGAGAGAGTAGCTTGCCCAGGTGGATTGGAGGACGATGATGGCAGAGCAGAGTTTGATGTTCATACCATCAGGTTGGAGGCTATCCAGTGGAATATAAGGTATTGTTCCTCCAGCCTAAGTGTGGCTTTATCTCAGTAGTGGAGGAGGCCATGGATGGACTTATCGGAACGGGAATGGTAAGTGGAATTAAAATGGGTGGTCACTGGGAGATCCTGCTTGTCCTGGTGGACAGAGCGTAGATGCTTGGTGAAGCGGTCTCCCAATCTACATCTGGTCTCACCGATATACTAGAGGCCACACCGGGAGCACCATACAGAGTATATGACCACAAAAGACTCACAGGTGAAGTGTTGTCTCACCTGGAAGGACTGTTTGAGGCCCTGAATGGTGGTGAGGGAGGAGGTACAGGGGCAGGTGTAGCACTTGTGCCAGGAGGGAGATCAGTGGCTTCCTGCTCCCATTCTGATATGTCCATCCATGGCCTCCTCCACTGTCGGGATAAGGCCACACTTAGGTTGGAGGAGCAACACCTCATATTCCATTTAGGTAGCCTCCAACCTGATGGCATGACATCAATTTTTCAAACTTCCAGCAATGCCTCCCCTATCCCCTTCACCAATTCCCCTCCCCTTGTCCCTCTCTCATGTTATCTCCGTGCCCACTCATCGCCTCCCTCTGGTGCTCCTCCAGCCCCCCGGCCCTCCTCCTTTCTGCCATGGCCTTCTGCCTCTTTCACCGATCAAATTCCTAGCTCTTTACTTCATCCCTCCCCCTCCAAGTTTCACCTATCGCCTAGTGTTTCTCCTCCTATCCCCCCACCTTTCAAATCTACTCCTCACCGTTTTTTTCCCCAGTCCTGCCGAAGGGTTTCAGCCCAAAATGTCGGCTGTACTTTTTTCCATAGATGCTGCCTAGCCTGCTGAGTTCCACCAACATTTTGTGTGTGTTGCTCGGATTTCCAGCATCCGTAGATTTTCTGTTGTTGGTAATTTTCAATCTCTCCTCGTAGTCTAACCCCCTGATCTCTGGAATCAGTCTGGTGGACCTGCGCTGCACTGCCTGCAAATCCAGTGTATCAGTACTCCAGGTGCAGCCCCACCAGTATCCTGTTCAGTTGCAGCACAGCCTCCCAGCTCTTAAATTTAATCCCTTTAACAGTGAAGGCCACCATTCCAGTTGCCTCCTTGATAACCTGTTGCACCTGCAAACCAATCTTTCGTGATTTGTGCACGAGCTCGCCGAAGTCCCCCTGCACAGCAGCATGCTGCAAATTTCTACCATTTAAATAATAATCTGCTCTTTCATTTTTCCTTCCTAAGTGGATGACCTCGCATTTACCAACATTGTACTCCATCTGCCAGACCCTTGTCCAATCACTTAAGCTAACTATATTTCTCTGCACACTCTCTGTATTTTCTGCACAATTTGCTTTTCCACTCAATTTAGGGTCATGAGCAAACTTAGATACCCTCGGTCCCCTCTTCCAGATCGTTAATGTATATTATGAACAGTTGCGGGCCCAGCACTGACTGCTGTGGCACACCGTTCACCACTGATTGCCAACCAGAGTAACACCCATGTATCCCAACTCTCTGCCTTCTATTAGTTAACCAATCCTCTGTCCATGCTAATGCATCACCCCCAACTCTATGCATCCTCATCTTTTGTGCAGCACCTTTTTCAATGCCTTCTGGAAATCCAAGTAAATAACATCCATCTGTTCCCCTCTATCCACTGAGCTCGTAATATCCTCAAAGAACTCCAGCAAGTTTCTCAAGCAGGACCTGCCTTTGCTGAATCCATGCTGCATCTGCCTGATGCATGCATTTCTTTCCAGATACCTTGCTATTTCTTCTCTAATGATAGCTTCAAGCTTTTTCCCAACTGCAGATGTTAAACTAACTGGCCTATAGTTACCTGCCTTTTGCGTACATCCTTTTTTGAACAGTGGCGTGAGATTCGCCGTCTTCCAATCTGCCAGGACCTTCCCAGATTACAGAGAATTTTGATAAATTATCACCATAGCCTCTACTATAACTTCTGCCGTTCCTTTCAGTACCCTGGGATGCATTCCATCAGCACTAAGGGATTTATCTATATTTAGGCCCACAAGTTTGCTCAGCACGACCTCTTTAGTGATAGCTATTATAAAAGGTCCTCACCTCCCATCGCATCAATAGCATCTCTCTTTGGCATGTTAGGCGTGTCTTCCACCATTAAGACTGACTCAAAATAGTCTTTCAAAGCCTCTGCCATTTCCTCATTATCCAATATCAATTCCCCCTTCTCGTTCTCCAAGGGACCTACATGCACTTTATCCACCCTTTTCCACTTTATATAATTGTAAAAAAAAAACTGTTACTATCCGTTTTCATATTCTGTTCTAGTTTATTTTCATAATCTAGCTTCCGTTTCTTTATTGCTTGCTTAGTGGTTCTTTTTTGCTTTTTAAAATTTCCCCAATCTTCCAGTTTCCCACAACTCTTGGCGACTTTGTATGCATGAGCTTTTAGTTTGATGCCTTCTTCCATTTCCTTAGTTATCCCAGTCCAGCGCTCCCCACCCTTACTGTTCTTGCTCTTAATTAGAATATACTTTTATTGAGCACTGTGAAAAATCTCTTTGAAGGTCTTCCACTGTTCTTTAACAGTCCCAGCCTATAGCCTGTGTTCCCAGTGTATACTAGCCAAATCCTCCCTCATCCCATATTTCAGAAAGGATGTATCGCCACTGGAGAGAGTCCAGAAGAGGTTTACGAGGATAATTCCGGGAATAAAGGAGTTAACATACGAGGAGCGTTTGGTAGCTTTGACCCTGTATTCACTGGAAGTGAGACCGTAGATTGTGGGAACATTTCAATGATGGGGCAAATGAAATTGAGTGAAGCTATCTCCTTTAGTCAAGAACCTGATTATTTAGGGGTAGTAACTGTTCCTGAAGCTGGTGATGAGTCCTGAGGCTCTTGTACCTTCCAGCGAGAAGAGAACATGTCCTGGGTGGCGGTGATCTCTGATAATAGATCCTCCTTTCCTGCAATAGCATTTCATGTAGATCTGCTCAGTGGTTGGGAGGGCTTTCCCCGAGACGGACAGGACCGTATTCACTACTTTTTGCAGCTCGAGAGCACCGGTGTTTCCGCACCGGTGTTTCCACACCAGGCTGTGATGCAGCCAGTCAGTATACTCTCCACTGCCCATCTGTAGAAGCTTTTGCTGAATCTTTGCAAACTCCTAAGGAAGTACAGGCACTGCTGTGCTTGCTTCATAATTGGCAGGCCCAGGAAATGTCCTCTGAAATCAGAACCCCGAGGAGTTTAAAGTTGCTAATTCTCTCCTGCTCTGATCCTCCAATGAGTACTGTGTCTTGGATCTCAGATTTTGTTCTCAGCTCCGTGGTCTTGCTAACAGCTGTGCAGTTAAGGAGTCATGGACGTTCAGATTGTTTGTCACAGGCCTAGATACCCGGCATATCAATGCTATGAAATTTAGATTTTTGCAGCAACAGTTTTGTATGTTACAAATGAACCCCCCCCCACCCCCCGGCGGGTTCCTTGGCTGTGAAAGTCTAGTGAAGACACTTTCCAGTCCCACCAAACTTGTTAGATTGAGAAGGCTCTCCCACCCTAAACCCCAGTTTGTATGGATGCTAACACGAGGAATTCTGCAGATGCTGGAAATTCAAGCAACACACATCAAAGTTGCTGGTGAACGCAGCAGACCAGGCAGCATCTCTAGGAAGAGGTACAGTCGACGTTTCAGGCCGAGACCCCTCGTCAGGACTAACTGAAGGAAGAGTTAGTAAGAGATTTGAAAGTGAGAGGGGGAGGGGGAGATCCAAAATGATAGGAGAAGACAGGAGGGGGAGGGATGGAGCCAAGAGCTGGACAGGTGATAGGCAAAAGGGGATACGAGAGGATCATGGGACAGGAGGTCCGGGGAGAAAGACAAGGGCGGGGGGAACCCAGAGGATGGGCAAGGGGTATAGTCAGAGGGACAGAGGGAGAAAAAAGAGAGAGAGAGAAAGAACATGTGTATAAAAATAAATAACAGATGGGGTACGAAGGGGAGGTGGTGCATTAGCGGAAGTTAGAGAAGTCAATGTTCATGCAATCAAGTTGGAGGCTACCCAGACGGAATATAAGGTATTGTTCCTCCAACTGAGTGGCTTCATTTTCACAGTAGAGGAGGCTGTGTATAGGCATATCAGGATGGGAATGGGATGTGGAATTAAAATGTGTGGCCACTGGGAAATCCTGCTTTCTCTGGCGGACAACGTCAACTGTACCTCTTCCTAGAGATGCTGCCTGGCCTGCTGCGTTCACCAGCAACTTTGATGTGTGTTGCTTGTATGGATGCTGTGTGATTTGCTACCCTGTTACAACTCGGTACCAAGAAATAACAGGCAGCACACTGCATATGACTGAAGAAATTATGTTTATGAAAGGGTTAGTAAAGAAAAGAAGGAAAAAAATAAAAAGAGTCTGTCGTAATTAAACAGTCAAATATGCACAAGTTGGAACTCACCTCAAACTTCTCTGTCACTCACGCTGGATCCTCAGTCTGCGTGAAGGCACACACCACCTTCCGAACATCGCTCGCAATCCATCTTGAACAAACGGGTCTCCAAGACCAACCTTAGTGTCCCTCACCAAAAAAACCTCACCCCAGTTCCACCACCATATCCCAAACAGGCTGAAAGTAGAACAGACTGTTCTTACAGAACTGCTAAATGAAATACCTGCGACATAAAGATGTGACTCAGGGCATTACATAAACATGATAGACAAAGTAATATGAATTACTTACAGCTTACATTAGAAAACGAGCATAATGATATTAGTGCAGGGAATCAGGCCCTGTGGGCCTCTGACAGTACTATCGGTCACCCATTGACACTAATCTGCATTACTCCCACTTCCATTCTCCCCACATCCCCTACACGAAGGGCTGTTAACCCACCCACCCATGGAATGTGGGAGGGAAATGGAGCTCCTGGGGGAATCCACGTGGGCTCAGAGAGAGTGCGAACTCCACACATGTAGCACCTGTGGTCGAGATTGAACTTGGATCTCTGGGGCTGTGAAGCTGGTGCTGTACCTGCTGTGCGACTGTGCTACCCTTAGCTCGCTGCAGTGTGATTCCTTTGAACAAAACGTGACATGATGGGCGAGCAATGGCTTAACAGTGCCTGTCAAAAGTATCCCCCACCTTGGAAGTTTCCATGTTTTATTGTTTTACAGCATTGAATCTCAGTGAATTTTATTTGGCTTTTTTGACATTGATCAACAGAAAAAGCTCATGTCAAAGTGATAAAAAATTTCTACAAATTGGTCTAAATTTATTTCAGTTATTAAAAGCAAAATAATTGATTGTATAATTACTCATCTCCTTCAGTGTCAATAAAAGCCAAAAGCATCCACTGTGATTCAATGTTGTAAAACAATAGAGTGGTAGAACGTTGGCTCATTTGTGCTTTGGCGATAACGGGTTGAGGCGAGGTAAGTTACCTATGAGGGATAGAAACAGGAAATATGTCTGTGAGGCCAACGTTCTGTACTGGGTGTCAAATATAGGATGTCCGGGAGACTCCCAGCCCCACGGACGGTGATGTCTGCACCAGGTGCGTCGAGCTACAGCTGCTTAGGGACTGGGTCAGGGAAAGTCAGGATGTGACAGAGGGGAGCTATAGGCAAGTAGTCACACCAGGGCCTCAGGAGACAGACAAATGGGTAACAGTCAGGAGAGGGAAGGGCAAGAGTCAGATACTAGAGAGTAACCCTGTGACTGTCTCCCTTAACAATAAGTACTCCTGTTTGAGTACTGTTGGGGGGAGATGGCCCACCTGGGGGAAACAACAGTGGCCACACCTCCAGCACAGAGTCTGGTCCTGTGGTTCAGAAGGGTTGGGAAAGGAAGAGGATGGTAGCAGTGACAGGGGACTCTACAGTTAGGGGGTCAGACAGGCGATTCTGTGGACGCAGGAAAGAAACTTGGATGGTAGTTTGCCTCCCAGGTGCCAGGGTCCAGGATGTTTCTGATTGCGTCGACGATATCCAAAGGTAAACAGCCAGAGGCCGTGGTACATATTGGTACCAATGACGTAGGTAGGAAAAGGGAGGAGGTTCTGAACACAGACTACAGCTAGTTAGGAAGGAAGTTGAGAAGCAGGACCTCAAAGGTAGTAATCTCGGGATTCCTGTCTGTGCCATGTAACAGTGAGAATAGAAATAGAATGAGGTGGAGGATAAATGTGTGGCTGAGAGATTGGAGCGGGGACAGGGATTCAGATTTCTGGATCATTGAGACCTCTTTTGGGACAGGCGTGACCTGTACAAAAAGGACAGGTTGCACTTGAATCCGAGGTGGACCAATATCTTGGTGTGGAGGTTTGCAAAGACTATTGGGAAGAGTTTAAACAAGAATTGCTGGGGGGTGGGAACCAAACTGAGGAGACGGAGAAAGGGGCGGTTTGCTCACAAATAGAGAAAGCTTGGAGACAAGTGCGAGAGGGAGGATAGGCAGGTGATAGAGAAGAGATACACTCGGACTGATGGTTTGAGATGTGTCTATTTTAAAACAAGAAGCGCCATGAACAAAGCGGATGAGCTTAGAGCGTGGATCAGTACTTGGAGCTATGATGTTGTGGCCATTACAGAGACTTGGATGGCTTAGGGCCAGGAATGGTTACTTCAAGTGCCAGGTTTTAAATGTTTCAGAAAGGACAGGGTGGGAGGCAAAAGAGGTGGGGGCGTGGCACTGTTGATCAGAGATAGTGTCACGAACGCAGAAAAGGAGGAAGTCATGGAGGGATTGTCTACGGAGTCTCTGTGGGTGGAAGTTAGAAACAGGAAGAGGTCAATAACTCTGCTGGGTGTTTTTTTATAGACCACCCAATATTAACAGGGACATAGAGGAGCAGATAGGGAGACAGATTCTGGAACGGTGTAATAATAACAGGGTTGTCGTGGTGGGAGATTTTAATTTCTCTCAGTGAGAGAACATTTTGGAGATAGTGATCACAATTCTATCTCCTTTACCATAGCATTGGAGAGGGATGGGAACAGACAAGTTTGGAAAGCGTTTAATTGGAGAAAGGGGAAATATGAAGCTTTTAGACAGGAACTTGGAAGCATAAATTGGGAACAGATGTTCTCAAGGAAATATATGGCAGAAATGTGGCAAATGTTTAGGGAATATTTGCGTGGGGTTCTGAGTAGGTACGTTCCAATGAGACAGGGAAAGGATGGTCGGGTACAGGAACCATGGTGTACAAAGGCTGTTGTAAATCTAGTCAAGAAGAAAAGAAAAGCTTATGAAAGGTTCAAAAAACTAGGTAATGATAGAGATCTAGAAGATTATAAAGCTAGCAGGAAAGAGTTTAAGAATGAAATTAGGGGAGCCAGAAGGGACCATGAGAAGGCCTTGGCAGGCAGGATTAAAGAAGACCCCAGGACATTCTACAAGTATGTGAAGAGCAAGAGGATAAGATGTGAGAGAATGGGACCAATCAAATGTGACAGTGGGAATGTGTGTATGGAACCGGAGGAGATAGCAGAGGTACTTAATGAATACTTTGCTTCAGTATTCACTACGGAAAAGGATCTTGGCAATTGTATGGATGACTTACAGCGGACTGAAAAGCTAGAGCACATTAAGAAAGAGGATGTGCTGGAGCTTTTGGAAAACATCAAGTTGGATAAGTCTCCGGGACCAGATGAGATGTATCCCAGGCCACTGTGGGAGGCGAGGGAGGAGATCGCTGAGCCTTTGGCAATGATCTTTGCATCATCAATGCAGATGGGAGAGGTTCCAGAGAATTGGAGGGTTGCAGATGTTGTTTCCTTATTCAAGAAAGGGAGTAGAGATAGTCCAGGAAATTATAGACTAGTGAGACTTACTTCAGTGGTTAGTAAGTTGATGGAAAAGATCCTGAGAGGATGAATTTATGAACATTTGGAGAAGCATAATATGATTAGGAATAGTCAGCATGGCTTTGTGAAAGGCAGGTCGTGCCTTACGAGCCTGATTGAATTTTTTGAGGATGTGAATATACACCTTGATTAAGGTAGAGCAGTAGATGTAGTGTATATGGATTCCAGCAAGGCATTTGATAAGATACCCCATGCAAGGCTTATTGAGGAAGTAAGGAGGCATGGGATCCAAGGAGACCTTGCTTTGTCGATCCAGAATTGGCGCTCACAGAAAGCAGGGAGTGGTTGTAGATGGGTCATATTCTGCATGGAGGCTGGTGACCAGTGGTGTGCCTCAGGGATCTGTTCTGGGACCCCTTCTCGTTGTGATTTTTATAAATGACCTGGATGAGGAATTGGAGGGATGGGTTAGTAAATTTCAGATGACACAAAGGTTGGGGGTGTTGTGGATAGTGTGGAGGGCTGTCAGAGGTTACAGTGTGACATTGATAGGATACAAAACTGGCCTGGGAAGTGACAGATGGAGTTCAACCCAGATTAGTGTGAGGTGGTTCATTTTGGTAGGTCAAGTATGATGGCAGAATATAGTATTAATGGTAAGACTCTTGGCTGTGTGGAAGATCAGAGGGATCTTGGGGTCCGAGTCCATAGGACACTCAAAGCAGCTGCACAGGTTGACTCTGTGGTTAAGAAGGCATACGGTGCATTGGCCTTCATCAACTGTGGGATTGAGGTTAAGAGCCAAGAGGTAATGATACAGTTATATAGGACCCTGGTCAGACCCCACTTGGAGTGCTGTGCACAGTTCTGGTCACCTCACTACAGGAAAGATGTGGAAAGGGTGCAGAGATGTACAAGGATGTTGCCTGGATTGGGGAGCATGCCTTAGGAGAATAGGTTGAGTGAACTCGGTCTTTTCTCCTTGGAGCGACGGAGGATGAGAAGTGACCTGATAGAGGTGTACAAGATAATGAGAGGCATTGATTGTGTGGATAGTCAGAGGCTTTTTCCCAGGGCTGAAATGGCTGCCACAAGAGGGCACAGGTTTAAGGTGCCTGGAAGTAGGTACAGAGATGTCAGGGGTAAGTTTTTTTACACAGAGAGTGGTGAGTGTGTGGAATGGGCTGCCGGCAACGGTGGTGGATGCGGATATGATGGGGCTTTTAAGAGACTCCTGGATAGGTACATAGAGCTTAGAAAAATAGAGGACTATAGGTAACTTTAAGGTAAGGACATGTTCAGCACAGCATTGTGGGCCAAAGGGCCTGTATTGTGCTGTAGGTTTTCTGTGTTCCTATGTAATAAAATGTGAATACTTCCAAGGGGTGAATGTTTTTTATAGGCATTGTATATGCTTACTGTAATTGATTTTTTAATTTAGTATTTTTATTCTATATTATCATGTATTGCATTGTACTGCTGCTAAGTTAAAAAATGTCATGACATGTGCTGCTGATATTAAACCTGACTCTGATTTTGTTCTGTCCTATGAGTAAACTGGGCCCTGTCCTCTCCCACATGCAGATGGCTCCCATGAGCACTTGCCTCCGTGTGGATATAAACTGGTTGCAGAGGTTGTGTACTCTAGATCAGTAGCATTCAGTAGGAAGATGGGATTTCAGATGTCAGGTGGAAGAGGCAGATAGATGTTGGTGAATGTTCCCTCTCCACACTTATCTGGTGGCTCTATCTCATCAGACACCCTCTGTCTTCAGGGCTAAGAGAGGTATAGTTCTGGTTTAGAGGGTCATTTGGGTACTGTAGAGACCATGTGTGCTTCCAGACAGGGACAGGTCTACCTTGGGTCAGGTAATCACTGACTTCGTATTTGTGAACTTCACCAGGTCACCTCCCGGAGCCGAGACAACGATCCCAATGACTATGTGGAACAAGATGGTGAGGAGCAGTTCTGCAGGGCTCTGGCGGAGGGGAAGTTGGGTGGTGCTGGGTAAACTTGGGAGGGGGAAGAGGAATGGAGCAATGGGATTGAGGTGATTCTGGGGTTAGAGAGTGGTGAAGGAGATGGTTTGAGGGAGTAGAAGTTCTGGTGAAGGGAGTGGGGCTGAGTTTCAGGGAAGGTTCCCAGAAGGAATCTGGGGTGAGAGAGATGAGTGGTGTGTGGGGAGGAGGGACAGAGTCATTGGGGAGTGATTCAGAGCACTAAGGGTTTGTGGAGGGGCAGGAGGAGGAATGGGGTTCAAACTACAGGGTGGCGGGAAGGGTTAGAGATGAGGAGGTGTTTCAGAGCGGAGGGTGTTGGGTGTAGGGCTGGATATGAGAGATTTGGGAGGATGGTTGAAGTTGGTTCAAGGAATAGAGTTCAGGGAGGTCAGAGTTAAGGGGGTGCTTCAGGGTGGAGAGTTGCAGGAGAGGTGGAGTTGTGGAAGGGGAAGGGGCAGAGTTGAGGGGGTTGCTGGAAGATGGTTGGAGTTGTAAAGAGGATGGACAGAGTTGGGGGTGGTGCAGAGTGGAGGGTGTTGGTAGTGGTGGAGTTGTGAAGGAGGAGTGGAGTACAGACTGGAGGGTGTGTGGAGGAGAGTGTTTGATCGAGTATTGTGGACAGATGTTAATCCTGCATTCCACAGACATCCTGATTGTGAAGCTACGGAAAGGCCAGGAGCTCCGTCTCCGTGCTTATGCTAAGAAAGGCTTTGGAAAAGAGCATGCCAAGTGGAACCCGACGGCTGGGGTGTCCTTCGAGTACGACCCTGACAATGCCCTGCGACACACTGTCTACCCCAAGCCTGAGGAGTGGTAGGTGTCACCTGGGTGTGGGTGTGGGTGTGGGGGAGGGTGTCGGGACCCCAGGACGGCAATGGATGATGTGGTTGAGTGGGAATTTCCCATTAGGTCTGGAGATAATGTTGTCCAGAAGGTTATTTAGAAGTCAAGAATGAGGAGTGGTTTTATTAGGTGTTCATCAGATGCTCTCCATTTATACTGCAAACTGGTCTAAGCTAGTCAGAGATAAGGGGTCTTCTTGGTGGAGATGGCCACCAGAAAAGTCTTGTCTGCATTATATTGCTGTATTCCCTCATTCTTACTGATAAAGAGACTACAGAAATACTGAGTTACTAAAAAATTATAAAACGTATAAGCACGTGTTAAAAAAAAACGTGCTAAAACTACAAAGAAAAGTAAATTAAAATCTTAATCCAACATCGTGACCCTGGTTGGAAGAGGTTGTCCCACTGACCCCCTCCTCAACATCCCCGGGGATGAGCAGAGGGTGGGTGGGGGTGATGAAAGAGGGAGGGAGCAGAGGTAGGGGGGAGCTCATTTCTCAATGTTTTGGTGGAACTTGCAGGCCGAAGAGTGAGTACTCAGAGCTGGATGACGAAGAGATTCAGGCACCATACGACCCCAATGGTAAACCGGAAAGGTGAGTACTTCACCTACCCCACGGCTCATCTCAGCATGGCAGGACCTCTGCTGTGTGTGATCTGGGTGAACATGAAGATGTGTGCAGTAGTAATCATCGGGCAGTGTAGCAGATTGACAGCAGATAGTGGAATACAGATCAGTTGCAGTTATAGCTGGAGCAAGAGCAAATGCCCATTAATGTCAGCAAGTGTGAGGTGTTCTCTTTGGGGATGGGATGTGAAGGGACTGTTGAAGGAAGACCCTTAATAGTGTTATTGCATAAAGGCAGGATAGACAAAGGAGGATTAGTGGATGTTGTTTACTTGGATTTTCAGAAGGCCTTTGACAAGGTGCTGCGCATGAGGCTGCTTAAGAAGATAGAATTCCATGGTATAAAAGAAAGATACTAGCGTGGGTAGAAAATTGAATGCCTGGCAGGGGGCAAAGATGGGAAGTAAAGGCCTTTTCTGGCTGGCTGCTGTTGACTAGTGGTGTTCTACAGAGGTCGGTAATGGGACTGCTACTTTTCACATTATGTCATTGATATAGTCAATGGATGTGATGGCTTTGTAGCTAAGTTAGCAGATGATACAAAGAGGTGGAGAGGCAGTTAGTGCTGAGGAAGCAGGGAGTCTGCTGAAAGATTAGGAAAATGAGCAAAAATGTGGCAGATGGAATACAGTCTAAGGAATTGTATGGTCATGCACTTTGACAGAGGGAATAAAGGTATAGACTACTTTCTAAATGGGGATACATTTCAGTGATCAGAGGTGCAAAGGGACTAGGGAGTCCTTGTGCAGGATTCCCTAATGGTTAACTTGCAGGTTGAGGAAGGAAAGCAAATGCAATGTTAGCATTCACTTTGAGAGGCCTAGAATATAAAAGCAAGGATGTAATGCTGAGGCTTTATAAAGCATTGGTCAAACTGAACTTGGATTATTCCGACCACTTTTGGGCCGATTATCTATGAAAGGATGTGCTGTTATTGGAGAGGGTCCAAAGGAGGTTCACGAGAATAATAGCAGCAATTAAACGGTTAACGTATGAAGAATGTTTGGTGGCTCTGGCCCTGTACTCGCTGGAGTTTAGAAGAATTAGGGGGATCTCATTGAAATCTATTGACTATTGAAAGGCCTAGACGAATGAATATGGACAGGATGTTTTTCATAGTTAGAAAGTCTAGGACCAGAGGCAACAGCCTCAGAATACAAAGACATCCCTTTAGAGTAGAGATGAGGAGGAATATCTTTAGCCAGGTGGTGAAGAGTCTGTGGAATTCTTCGCCACAGGAGGCTGTGGGGGTGCGTCATCGGGTATATTTAAAACAGCCGTTGATAGGTTCTTGATTAGTAAGGGTGTCAAATGTTACGGGGCGAAAGCAGCAGTGGGGTTGAGAGGGACGATGACCAGCCACGATGCAGAGCGGATTCAGTGAGCGGAATGTCCTAATTTTGCTCCTAAATCCGTGTCCATAGCTACCTGAAAGTGGCAGCACAGGTCGATAGGGTAGTGAAGGAGGTATATGAACATAAAACATAGAAACAAGCCCTTTGGCCCATGATGTTGTGTCGACCATGTAACCTACTCTTTAAAAGCTGCCTAGAATTTCCCTACCTCATAGCCCTCTATTTTTCTAAGCTCCGTGTACCTATCTAAGAGTCTCTTAAAAGACCATTACTGGCAGTCTATTTCATGTACCCATCACTCTATGTGAAAAACTTATCCCTGACATCCCCCTTGTACCTACTTCCAAGCACCTTAAAACTGTGCCCCTTGTGTTAGCCATTTCAGCCCTGGGAAAAAGCCTCTGGCTATCCACGTGATCAATACCTCTCATCATCTATCAGGACACCTCCATCCTCCGTCGCTCCAAGGAGAAAAGGCCACGTTCACTCAACCTATTCTCATAAGGCACGCTCTCCAATCCGGGCAACATCCTTGTAAATCTCCTCTGCACTCTCTCTATAGTGTCCACATCCTTCCTGTAGTGTGAGGTGACGAGAACTGAACACAGTGCTCCAACTGGGGTCTAACTAAGGTCTTACATAGACCTCATGGCTCTTGAACTCAATCCCACGGTTGATGAAGGCCAACACACCATATGCCTTCTTAACAGCACTGTCGGCCTGCGCTTTGAGTGCCTATAGACACGGAGCCCAAGATCTCACTGGTATGGTACGCTTTCCTTTATTAATCGTTGACTGATCGTTTCCATGGATGCTGCCCAACCTGCTGAGTTCCTCCAGCGTGTTGTGAGTGTTGCTTTTGTTGCGTAAACAGCAACAATGAATATCAATTGAGACAGGTTATATAAAAACAACCAATAAGAAAAAAAGAACAAATGAAAACTTTAACCGGAAGTTAACCGATATGCAGCCGTTCAGCACCTCATCACTCGGCACTGGTTCTTAAAGCGTTCAAATGCAAAAACAGTTTTCTTTTAATACAATTTTTATTGAGTTTTCAAAGTGAATACATGAGAAAATAATATCTACCCTCCCCCTTCCCCTTAACCCTCCCCCCCCCCGTATATACTCCTACCTAAAGAGAAAAGAAAAAAAAGAACCGCCTGAATATTGGAAGGTTTGCACATGCTCCATTGGATTAAAAATAAATTTTATATATATTTATTACTTTCCCCAAGGAACCAAGATCTTTATCATCAGAGCTGTAAATAAGGGCTCCAAATATTCAAAAATGTTTCATATCTATTTCTTAAAATCTAAAACATTACTTAGCTTCTCAACTCTCTTAGTTCCCTGGGGAATCTCTTTGAACTTCACCATGTTGCTATGTGTTTCCCTCCCAATCATCCAGGCAAAAAGAAAAAATAGATAAGATACAAAAAAAGAAAAAACAAAATACCCCCCCCCCCGACTAATGTTGTGAATGAAAAGAAACACAACACTACCCCCCTCCATTTTGCGGGTTGTGGCTATTGCCACACTTGCACACATGAATAACGTAGCGATTGGTCAGTGTTTCTTCCAGCTCCCCAGTAACAAAAAATTGTATATATTTTAAAAAAAAATTAATGTCATTATTCCCAGCTAGTATTCCTCAAATTTTAAACTTTCTTCCCCTCCCTCCCTGGCCTTGATCCAGTCTTCATCTTCAATCCATCTCACTCCCCTGGGTTTGTTCTTGAATCTGGTGAATATTCAAAGAATCTCGCACAAACTCCTACGCTTTCCGGTAATCGTCAAAAAATCTTTTTTCTCCACCAGCCAAAAAAATCTTCAAGGTTGCAGGATAACGCAATATAAATTGATAACCGTGATCCCATAGGGCTTTTTTCACTGGATTAAATTTCTTCCTTCTCTTCAAAAGTTCATAACTTTTGTCAGGGTAGAAAAAAATTTTCTTCCCTTCTATCATCAGTGGCCTTTTTCTCTTCTTGGCAGCTTGGGCAGCCGCCTGTAAACTCCTTTCTTTATCCTGAAATCTTAAGAATTTTATTAAAATTGATCGTGGATATTGGACATCTTGTGGTTTTGGTCTTAGAGCTCTATGTACTCACTCAATTTCAATTGATTGGTCTTCCTCTTTCATTTGCAACGTTTTCGGGATCCATCTTTGAAAAAATTCTATTGGATTGTCTCCCTCTATACCTTCTTTAAGACCAACAATTTTAATATTATTATGTCTACTAAAATTTTCCAACACGTCCACCTTCTCCAAGAGTCGATTTCTTTCCATGTTCCAGACAAGCACATCATTTTCTGTTTTTTCCACTCTATCGTTAATATGCTCCATTGTTCTTTCCATCTTCTGAAGTTTCTTATCCATTTTATCCTGCCTTTTCATAGCTTTATCATAGCACATCTTCACGTCTCTAAGCTCTGTTCTTAATTTTCTTAGTTCAGCCGTTAGTTGCAATAAAGCCTCTCTTATGTCTCCGTCGTCTCCTTTACTTCCAGTCTCTTCCAGTTCTTCCTCCTCTTCTTCATCTGTATTCTCTGCGGTATCCAATTCTGACTCTGAGTCACTTTCAGTTGCAGTGGCCGTCGGTTCTTGTAGTTTAAATTGTGTCGATTTGCGCATGCCTACTTCTTTGCGCATGCGCAATTCCGGCATCTTCTTCCAAGAGACCGCTACTGCCGCCATTGCTCCCTGTTCTTCTACGCCAGAGATAAAATGCGTCTCCTCCGAAGGAGATCCAACCTGAATCCAAGGCTCCATCGCTGCAGTAGGCCCTTTTCTCTTCCCATCTCGCAGCAACCTCACAACAACAGACTTCTTCTGTTGCGGTTTACGAGGCAAATTGTAGAGTAGTCTTACTAAGTTTTTAAGTAGTTTTTGGAAAGTATTTATTAACTTTACTTTGTTTAAACGGCACTTTGCTGATTTTTTACGGGAGAGCTGGATTTACACGTCTCAATCCCACGTCATCACGTGCCGCCCCCCCCCCCCGAAAACAGTTCTTAAAGCGATAAAGTCAAATATAGTTCTTAAAACGATAACTTTGAAAGTCCAACAGATTTACACGTTCAATTGGGAAAGACTTCTCTGGAGAAGGATTTCTTCACAGACGCAACTTTCCTGCTGGTTCTGTCCGCAGGATTCACAATGCTGAAAATAAACAGTTTAAAGCAACTGACCTTCAATTCTTTTAGAGAGAGAGCAAACCTTTGCATAAACTCCTTGCTCTTTTTGGCAAGAGTTATCCTCGATGCAGGTCGCTACTTCGCCAACGAGGACTCAATAAGGTCGATCCTTTGTTAAACTGCCGAATGATGTCGACTCCTCTCGATCCTTCGATCCTGTACTTTGATAAAATCTTCACTCTCCCTCCTACTGTTGGAATTGAGTAAATCAACACATCCAGCACAAATTTCCAGTCCAATAATATTGTATCTTGCAACAGAATGCACACTCCGTTTTAAAAATGAAACTGCGTCACAAAAACAAACACGCAACAGAAACGGAGACACAGCACGTTCTATCTGGAAATAGTCATAGTCATACTTTATTGATCCCAGGGGGAAATTGGTTTTTGTTACAGTTGCACCATAAATAATAAATAGTAATAGAAATAGTAATAGAGCCTTAAATAGTTAAATAGTAATATGTAAATTATACCAGTAATTTATGAAATAAGTCCAGGACCAGCCTATTGGCTCAGGGTGTCTGACCCTCCAAGGGAGGAGTTGTAAGGTTTGATGGCCACAGGCAGGAATGACTTCCTATGACGCTCTGTGCTGCATCTCAGTGGAATGAGTCTCTGTCTGAATGTACTCCTGTGCCCACCCAGTACATTATGTAGTGGATGGGAGACATTGACCAAGATGGCATGCAACTTAGACAGCATCCTCTTTTCAGACACCACCGTCAGAGTGTCCAGTTCCATCCCCACAACGTCACTGGCCTTACGAATGAGTTTATTGATTCTGTTGGTGTCTGCGACCCTCAGCCTGCTGCCCCAGCACACAACAGCAAACATGATAGCACTGGCCACCACAGACTCGTAGAACATCCTCAGCATCGTCCGGCAGATGTTAAAGGACCTCAGTCTCCTCAGGAAATAGGGACGGCTCTGACTCTTCTTGTAGACAGCCTCAGTGTTCTTTGACCAGTCCAGTTTATTGTCAATTCGTATTCCCAGGTATTTGTAATCCTCCACCATGTCCACACTGACCCCCTGGATGGAAACAGAGGTCACCGGTACCTTAGCTCTCCTCAGGTCTACCACCAGCTCCTTAGTCTTTTTCACATTAAGCTGCAGATAATTCTGCTCACACCATGTGACAAAGTTTCCTACCGTAGCCCTGTACTCAGCCTCATCTCCCTTGCTGATGCATCCAACTATGGCAGAGTCATCCGAAAACTTCTGAAGATGACAAGACTCTGTGCAGTAGTTGATGTCCGAGGTGTAAATGGTGAAGAGAAAGGGAGACAAGACAGTCCCCTGTGGAGCCCCAGTGCTGCTGATCATTCTGTCGGACACACAGTGTTGCAAGCACATGTACTGTGGTCTGCCAGTCAGGTAATCAAGAATCTATGACACCATGAAATCTACAAACTATAAACCAGCTGTGTCACTTGGGTCGACCCTTATATAGCCATGGTGCACATGTCATCACATGACCTCACATTGGCGGGAAAATCACATCAGGTGACCTCCAAAAGACCATTACATCACTCTCACAAAAAAACCCAGATTTCCTTGAGCATGTAACACTTTGACCCCAGCATCTGCAGAGTATTTTGTGTTTACACACTTAGTCCAGCAGTCGTGGAGCAAACGGATCCCTTTTTTGTAGGAGTCGGCATCTTGGACCTCCAGAAAGTGGTCCACAGCAGGGGTAATTGATAAGTTCGTGGCCTAAGGTAGGAGGAGATGAGTTATTAACTTCAAACTTTCTGCATAATCACTCGAAGAGTTGAACTGCATGTGCACGTAAAGAGAGCTGTATAACTCATCTCCTTCTACCTTAGACCACAAACTTATCAATCACCCCTGCTGTGGACCACCTGGAGGTCCAATACTCTCTCCTTACATGCACGTGCAGTTCAACTCTTTGAGTGATAATGCAGTAAGAAGTTAATAACTCATCTCCTTCCACCTTAGGCCACGAACTTATCAATTACCTCTGCTGTGGACCACTTCTACAAAGAAGGGATCCGTATGCTCCACAACCGCTGGGCTGAGTGTGTACATGTAGGAGGGGTCTGTGTTGAAAAATAAGTGTGTTAGGTTTTCTAAAATTGACGCCTTCTACCTTAGGCCATGTAACTCTTGAATGACCGGTATACTGCAGACATCTTCCACTGTGAAGGCTGATGCAAAACACGCATTCAGTTCCTCTGCCATCTCTGCATCTCTCACTACAATATCTCGTCATTTTCTATTGGTCCTATATCTACCCTCGACTCTCTTTTACCCTTTAAATACTTTAAATAGCTTTTAGTATCTTCTTTGATATTAGTCGCCAGCTTCCTTTCATAATTCATATTTTCTTTCCAAATGACCTTCTGCAAGTTTATCAAAGCCTCCTAATACTCTTATCTTCCCACGAGCTCTGGCGTCCTTGTATGCCCTCTTTCGCTGAAGCGTTGGCCCTTCCTCCTTGAAGCCATTCATCTGCACAAAGCACCTTGTGCATCAGGAGCAGCATCCTCAGTCATCTTTCCTCCTGTCTCCTCCCACGGACTGGTCCTATCTCTTTGCATATTTACATTGAAGCTAACAGCATTGTGGTCACTGGATACCAAGTGTTCCTGTACATAAACTTCTGTCCCCTGCCCTGTCTCGTTCCCTTATAGCTGATCCAGTATCGACTCCCTGTTGAGACTTCTATGTAGTCGTGAAGAATACATACAGCAAACTCTCCCATCTGGTCATTTTACAGTGTGGGATTCCCAGTCAATATGTGCAAAGTTAAAATCAACTATAACAACATTGTGTTTCTTGGTGCAGTCTGTAATCTCTTTACAGATTTGTTCCTCTAAATCCTGAAGACTGTTGGGTGTTCTGTAATATTGAATTGGCTTTATTTCTTAGATCCTTCACATACATGAGTAAAAGTCTTTTCGTTATGTCTCTATCTAAATGTGCAATGTGCAACCATAGTAATTTATAATAAATAGAACAGTCAATATAACATAGAAATACACTCAAGTCAGCGTGAGTTGATCAGTCTGATGGCCCGGTGGAAGAAGCTGTCCCGGAGCCTGTTGGTCCTGGCTTTTATGCTGCGGTACCGTTTTCCGGATGGTAGCAGCTGGAATAGATTGTGGTTGGGATGGCTTGGGTCCCCAATGATCCTTCGGGCCCTTTTTACACACCTGTCTTTATAAATGTCCTGAATCATGGGAAGTTCACAACTACAGATGTACTGGGCTGTCCGCACCACTCTCTGCAGAGTCCTGCGATAGAGGGGGGTACAGTTCCCATACCAGGCAGTGATGCAGCCAGTCAGGATGCTCTCAATTGTGCCCCTGTAGAAAGTCCTTAGGATCTGGGGGCCCATACCAAACTTCCTCAACCGTCTGAGGTGAAAGAGGTGCTGTTGTGCCTTTTTCACCACACAGCTGGTGTGTACAGACCACGTGAGGTCCTCGGTGATGTGGATGCTGAGGAGCTTGAAGCTGTTTACCCTCTCAAACCCAGATCCATTGATGTCAATAGGGGTTAGCCTGTCTCCATTCCTCCTGTAATCCACAACCAGCTCCTTCGTTTTTGTGACATTGAGGGAGAGGTTATTTTCTTGACACCACTGTGTCAGAGAGATGACTTCTTTCCTGTAGGCCACTTCGATACTGTTTGAGATAAGCCTAATCAATGTAGTGTCATCAGCTGTGGGTGGCGACACAGTCATGGGTATACAGGGAGTAAAGGAGGAGACTCAGTACACAGCCCTGAGGGGCTCCTGTACTGAGAGTCAGAGGGTTGGAGGTGAGGGAGTCCACTCTTACAACCTGCTGGCAATCTGACAGGAAGTCCAGTATCCAGCTGCACAAGGCAGGGTCAAGGCCAAGGTCTCTGAGCTTCTTGTTGAGCCTGGATGGAACTATGGTGTTGAACGCTAAATTCTAGTCCAAGAACAGCATTCTTACATAAGCATCCTTCTCTAGATGTTTAAGGATGGTACGTAGAGCAATGGCTATTGCGTCATCTGTCGATCGGTTGTGTCAAGTGAATTGTAGGGGGTCCAGTTTGGGTGGTAGCAAACTGCAGATGTAATCCTTGACCAGCCTCTCAAAGCATTTGCTTATTTTTGGGATGAGTGCGACAGGACGTCAGTCGTTCAGGGATGTTACCTTGGTCTTTTTTGATACAGGGACAATAGTGGATAATTTGAAGCAGGAAGGCACTCTACACTGGGAGAGGGAGAGATTAAAATTATCAGTAAACACACCTGCTTGTCTTACCCTTGTCCTATTAACGTGGTCATACCTTTCTTATTTCTCATTTCCACCCATAACATGTCACTAGTTGAGTTCTCCAGTCGTGATGCAGCACTGTGATGACATTTTCCCCGACTAGTAACACCACCCCTCCTCCTTTAAACCCTCCTGCTTTGTCATGTCTGAACCAACAGAACTCCAGACTATTGAGCTGCCAGTCATGCCCCACCTGAAACCAAGTCTCACTAATGGCTACAGCGCCATGGTTCCAGGTGTTGTTTCATGCCATGACCTCATCTGCCTTTCCTAAGATACTACTTGAATTGGAATATATGCAGCTCAGGACACTAGTCATGCTATGCTCAACCTTTTGATTCCCGACTTTGAGGTCTTACCAACATCTGCCTCCACAGTCTCTCCACCAACTGTTCTGGCACTTTGGTTCCTATCCTAGTTTAAACCCCACCGTGCAGCATTAGCAAACCTTCCCGCTAGAATATTAGTCCCCCTTCAGTTCAGGTGCAAACCGTCCATTTTGTGTAGGTCACACCTCCACTGGAAGAAAGCCCAATGATCCAAAAATCTTATGCTCTCCTCTCCCTGACACCAGCTGCTTAGTCACATATTGTATAATTTCCTAGTTCTGGCCTCACAGTCCTGGAGACCTTGCCCTTTAACTTCACACCTAACTCCCTATGTAGAACTCGTCACTTGTCCTGCCCTTGTCATTGGTACCCACATGGGCCATGGCCTCTGGCCGTTCTCCCTCCCACTTAAGAATGCTGAGGACTTGATCTGAAATATCCCAGACCCTGGCCCTTGGGAGGCAACAAACTATCCAGGAATCTTGTTCGCGCCCACAGAACCTCTTGTCCATTCTCCTAACCAATGAATTCTCAGCGTGCCTCTTCTCCCCCTCTTCCCTTCTGAGTCATGGTCAGACTCAGTGCCAGAGACCCGACCACTGTGACTTTGACACTGTCAACCCAAACTCCCCCCCCCCCCCCTCCATGCACACAGATACATGCAGGAATAAGCATAGCCTGACTAAAGTTTTATGAAGCTGCAGCAGGACTTTTTACTCTTATGTTCCACATGCCTCCCAATGTAAGGTAAGCATGCCGTGTATTATCCATGCGTAGCCACTTCCAGTCAGCTTTGTGGTGGAGGGTGGAGAGCCAGCAAAGGGGTGATTGGGTGGGGGACCAGGGAGGACAGATCTGAACCCTGGTGTTTGTAGCAGCTTGTAACTTCAGTGGTTGATGGGTCAACTGTTTGGGTTTTTGTTCCTGTCAGATTTTTCTTCAACGTGGAATCTTCTGGAGCACTGCGGCCAGAAACCATCGTGTTGTCTGCCCTGTCCGGTCTGAAGAAGAAGCTGAGTGACCTGCAGACCATGCTGAGCCATGAGATCCAGAGTGATGTACTTACCATCAATTAGCTAACCTAGGGCAGTCCCCACAACCCCGCCGCAAGCAGCAACAACCAGACTCTTTCCCCCCGCTACTTTGTTCATTTTCAAACTTCAATAAAACTGAACTTTTCTTATTGCTGCTGTTCTCAAGTGACTTTGGGATCTCCTGATGGCAAGCAGACAGAGTTGGAGCTCTGGGACACGGCTGGAGGGATTGTACCAGAAGAAATCTATAGTTGATGGTGCAGGGATGAACCTCACAACCCACAGACCATTCACACTCACACACAAAAATGCTGCAGGAGCTCAGCAAGTCAGGCAGCATCTATGGAGGGAAATGAACAGGCGACGTCTTAGGCTGAGATCCGTCATCAGGACTGGAAAGTCGAGGGCAGAAGTCAGAATTAAAGTTTGGGGGGTGGGTTGTGTATGTCGAGGAGTATGAGGTGGTAGGTGAATCTAGCTGAGGGGGAAAAGGGGAATAATGTGACGCTGGGAGGTGAAGGTACGGAATGCAAAGGGCCGAGGACAAAGTAATATTCTAGAATACAAGAGCAGGGATGTGATGCTGAGTATAAGGTACTAGTGAGGCCTCACCTTGAATATTGTGAACAATTTTGGGGTCCTCATGAAAGAATTTGTGCTGGATTTGGAGAGGGTTCAGAGGAGGTTTACAAAGATGATACTGGGAATGAAAGGGTTATCATGCGAGGAATGTTTGATAGCTCTGGGTCTGTACTCTCTGGAATTTAGAAGAATGAGGGGTATCTCAGGGAAATCTTTTGAATGTGGAAAGGATGTTTCCCGTGGTGGGGAAGTCTAAGACGAGAGCACAGCCTCAGGATAGAGGGCATCCATTTAAAACAGATGCAGAGAACTTTCTTTAGCCAGAGGGTGATGAATTTGTGGGATTTGTTACCACAGGCAGCTGTGGAGGCCAGGTCTCTGGGTGTATTTAAGACAGAGATTGAAAGGTCCTTGATTGGACACGGCATTGAAGTTTATGGGCAGAAGGCCAGGGAGTGGAGCTGAGGAGGGAAAGAAGGATCAGCTATGATTGAATGGTGGAGCAGACTCGATGGGCCAAATGGCCTAATTCTGCTCCTGTGTCTTATGGTCTAATGTGATAGATGAGGACATTAGATCATGGAATGAAGAGAAGGTGGGGAGCTAGAAGGAGGAAGACAGAGGAGATGAGCAGATTGTGACAGCAGTGGAGGGAAAGAGAAAGTAAATGGGCTACAGAGATTAGGGAAAATTGAGAGGGGAGGTAAACAAAGGACAATGGTTAACACATTAGGGAAATTGATGTTGATGCCATCATGTCGAGTACTAAAACAAAATATCTGTTGCTCATCTAATGTACATCTGCCTTCAATGTGGCAGTGGAGGAGGCCATGGACATATAAATCAGTGTGGGAATAGGACATACAATTAGAATGGTTGGCCCTGGGAGATTCAGAATTCTGAATCAGTTTTAATATCAATGGCAAATATGAAATTTGTTGAAATGTGGTAGCAGTACATTGTAATACGTAATGAAGAAAACGATAAATTACAATAAGTGTATATTTTTTAAAAGTGCAAAACAGAGAAAATAATAGTGAGGTAGTATTCATGGGTTTACAGTATTGTCCTCTGAAATCTGATGGCTGTCCTGAAATGTTAAGGCTTTTGTACCTCCTCTTTGATGGTAGCATGAGAGCATTGCGTCTGCTAGGTGACGTGAGTGGTTAATGATAAAAGCTGGCCTTATGAGGCATTACCCTTTTGAAAGTATCCTCGATTCTGAGGAAGTTAGTTACCATGATGAATCTGGCTGAGTTTACAGATCTCTGTAGCTTTTTCCACTCTTGTGCGGTGGCTCCTCTGTACCAGACAGTGTTGCAACCAGTTAACATGTTACAGATGTAGAAATTTAGGAGAGTCTTTGGTGACATACCAAGTCTTCCCACATTACTAAAATACTGTATATTCTGGTTAACTGGGGTGCATCAAGACCAGTACATTTTGGCCCAATTAAGTGCCTGCCCCAATTTCCTGTAAATAGTTGAAAATGACAAACTACCATTTAACTGAATAACAAATTGTGTATTTAAATGAAATTCAGGGCAAATTAGAATGTTACCAATACTACTACAGTACTGTAAAGCTATTAGTTACTAATAGTTTTTGATGGAGGAAATCATCTGATGTACACTATCATCTACTTTTAATTGATTGTAAAATTAACACAAAACTAGCACAGCCACCTAGTGCAGATAATGGACTGCCTTCATACAACCTCTCAATGACTGCATCCTCAAAATCTTCATTTTCATTGAACATTCAAGATGATTGTCATATTCTTTGTAGTTCCTAACTTTTGAAGTCGTGAAATCATTTCATTTTCATCCCTGACCATTTCTGACATCTCCAACCATCAATGCTTGAAACTGCAGTGAACAAAACGGTTCTGAATTGTCTTTCTGCTCATTTCTCACCCATTATCACTGTTAGAGTGAGTTTTGGGTAGATGATTCATTTACATTTAAATGATTTTGGCCACCAGACTTCTATTTGACTAAGTACTGTGGGATTGAGTTCACAACAATGCATTTCCTAAAAACTGTAAATATCGGGATACTAACCAGACGCTGCGGATGGAAGTGTGAAGTTTACAGGTAGTTTCGAGGACAGTATTATCTATACTTCATAGATATGAATTGTCTTCTATGTTAGCACGTAAGGTGCCAAATAAATGTATTATGGATTTAACTTGCACTCCTAAGGGCTGTGGATACCAACCCAGACATGGCGTCGGAAGGAAAGGATGAAGTCAGGTGTGATGTTTTGTATGTAGCTTCAAAAGGAAGCATTGTCTATAACTTTAAGTAGCGATTGCCTTTTGTGTTTAGCATATAAATATTGAGCCCACATTGGGCTAGCAGACCTTTCTAACGAAAGCATCTCCTTCCATATGATGCCTGCTGTACCTTGTTGTGTCGAATAAAGAAGCTGCTTTGTATCTACCAGTGACTCTGTCTCTCTGGTAATTTCATCCACGCCACAAAATTTAGTGTCAGGAGTGGGATACCTTTGTGACTCGTCGTGTCTAAGTTGGTGAGTATTTTTCTAAAATAACACTCACACTTGGATCTGTTAGGTCAGTGGTGCACGGGACACGAGGTATCATGAACGTGGAGAGCTGAACTGGTAGATATAAAAGTAGTGTGTGTGTGTGCGCATGTGTGTTTATGTAAGTGAGGAATCTTTGCATGTTAACTTGGTGAGAGTTGGACCACCAGTTGCGAAAGGTGGTAACCAACGGTACGGTTTGAGACGTCAGCGTGGGGGTGTGTATACTCGTTCGGGGAGCTGCATTTTAGTGTATGCGTGTGCAAGTGTGATGCAGGGGAATACAGCAGGCATGATGAGTTCAGGTACTCAGAAGTGGCAGATTGTGGAATACATACTCAGTGGTTTTAAGTATGTACTGTTTCACCTCTACCCATCTTTGATATTTTGCATAGTGTGGGGATATCTCAGGAAGAGGTTTTACCCAGATAGATCTGCCAGAATGGCACCTATTGAGGTCAGGCAACGTCAGGTTGAGAACCCTGATGATCTGAGCCAGCCTTATTCATAAGCCCTTCACCTCTGGGGAAAAACAGAGCATCTTGTCTGAGCTGCCCTCACTTAAGGTCACCTGTGGGAATTCAGAATTCTGGCGCAAGCTGGAGGAAATGGTTGAAATTCACCAGATGCACCAGATATACATGCGTTTGTAAAAGCGAAGTGCCCGAGGAATATGTGGGACCGGATGGCCCAGGGAATGTGGGATGGTACCTGGGCAACTACCGGGAGTGCCAGTGATGAAGAAGGATATTGCTCTTTTAAAGGGGAAGTGAGGCAGCGACTAGGGGGAGGCGAGAGTAGCTGGGGAACGATAACGGCAGTGATTCAAAAAGCTAACGGGACAGCCATGGATTATGCAGAACATAAATTCCGAGTGTACGAGGAGTATTCAGGGTTGGATAATCCAGGGAGGGATGACCAAGTCTTCCTAAAAATGCTGAAGGAAGGCTTGAGCTCAGCCCACTAGGAAGTTTTAGATTTAGGCATAACGGTGGGGTCCACCTACTCTGCGATAGTTTTGTAGGCCAGTGAGATAGACCAAAGAAAAGGCAAGAGAAATCGTAAAGTGGGTATAGTGGATGCAGCTGCTGTGATGTCCTGGAGAGTTTGTTTTGTTTGCCGGCAGCCAGGGCACCTAGCAAAGGATTGCCATACCAGGTATAAGACAGTGAAGGAGCTGATATGCTTCAGCTGTGGCCTATCGGGACATGGCTGGACACAGTGTCCAAAAGGGAGGGGGAAAACCCAGGCGAAGGTCATGGCAGGCACCCAGTCACTCACCCCATCAGGAAGCGGTCTGACTGTCGATCAGATCAAAGAGCTAGTTCTCTTAGGGCAGAAAAGGATGTGGCAGCGGGCTGCCCTGCCAGCGCTGGTGACCCGCGGATGTACATAACGGCATTGTTAGGGGGACGGCAATGCAATATGTTAATGGACACAGGGGCATCTGTATCGATAACAGACTTACCCTTACCAACAACCGGACAGGCCAGTTATATCGGGTGTAGGAGGGAAAACAGTAAAAGCAGAAAGAAGTGAGAAGCAAATACTAGAAATCAGGGGAGTGCAGCTTCCAGTGTATTTCTGGGTATGTCCAAATACTGAGGGCACGATCCTTGGAATAAACATCCTATGGGAAGCAGGAGCTGTTATAGATTCAGGAAAGGGAGAAATAATATGGATGAGTCAGAGGCAGCAAATGCATACAACCAACAGAATACACGGCCTACCTAGCACAGTCGCAGCTGCCCAGATCACGAGAGACTGCAGCCCGGATGGGGTCTATGGGTTACCTTGTCAGCAGTTCCCAGTAGTGTGGGCTACACACAAGCAAGATTGTGGACGAGTAAAGATAAACCCAGTTAAAACAGAGGAGGGTCTGTATAAACTCCCTAAGCAGGACCCTATACAAACTGACACACTGCTGTTCAGGGTATCGCGAAGGAACAAAAACACCAGGGGATACTCGGAGAGACTGCGGCCACTCCAGAACATAAAGTTTTCCCAGTTCCTCCGAGGGCAGACATTACTGCGAATAAGACAGCAGAGGAACAAGAGGCAATTGAAATTGCAATTGTGCAGGAGGAAACGACAGAAGCCAGCTTAGTAAAATAATATGAAGAGGTAGAGGCAGAAGAGAAGGAAAAATGGAGGACAAAAGGAGCAAAGGAGGGACCAGATGGGTGCTGGACACATGGGGAGGAAAGAGTCACGGTGGCCCCACCCTGTATTAGACAGATACTACTAAAGTTGGGTGATGCATGAGGGAAGGCAGAGCATGATCACAACCCTCCGGCAGGACTGGTTGTGGCCAGGGACGGGCGGGGATGTTGAGAAATTCTGCCGCTGTTGTATCATTTGTGCCCAGCATAACCCTGGTAAGGGCAGAAAGCTACAGCTGGCAAATCAGCCACGGCCGAGGGGACCCTGGCAAAACATCCAGATAGACTTCACAGGGCCCCTGCCAAAAAGTTACTGTCTAGTAATTATGGATCACTTCACCCGGTGGGTAGAGGCTTTCCCAACAAGGGACTGCACCGCCCGCATCGCTGCATGGATCCTAGTTCAGGAAATCCTCCAAAGGTGGGGAACCCCAGTCCAGGTGGATTCAGATCAGGGAGCACATTTCACGGGGAAAGTGATGAAGGAAATGTGCCGACTGCCAGGGATTCGACAAAGGTTCCACGTACCCTACCACCCCCAGAGTTCAGGGATGGTAGAAAGGATGAACCGAACAATCAAGAATGCGTTAGCCAAAGCTATAGCTGAGACAGGAAAGACATGGGTTGATGTATTACCAGGAATCTTGATGAGATTGCGTGCAACTCCAAACCGCACGTTGGGTCTCAGCCCCTACGAATTATTGATGGAGTGAGCAATGCGACTCCTTTATGGGGTAATTATGGGTTGCGGAGACCCTGGGGATAGAATGACACAATGTGTGAAACACCTTTGTAACCAACTTAAAGTGTTGAAGGACCGAGCAAAACAACAGCAGCAAGTTGCTGATCAGAGAGAGTCAGAGGGAAAGGGGATAGTCTTTCCACAGGCCGGCGACCAAGTCATGGTGAGGGTGCTGCTGGAAAGGCCAGGGTTTGCCCCCAGGTGGATAGGACCACAGACAATACTCTTAACCAATGATACGTGTGTCTGTGTACAGACTCGGTGAGGCAGCCAGTGGAAACACTGGACTCGGGTTAGAGCATACAACTCACCCTCTTGTTGCTCCCACAGACAGAGTGAGGAACCAAGTGTGCCCAGTAACCACAGCTGATGAAAACATATCTAGAGAAAATGCAAAGGCAGAAGACACTGAGAACGTGTTGGAAAACCATGAATAGCCTGCTAAAGTGTGATGATAATGGTACTCTGTAAAGAACGCTGGTTGCTGAAGGTGGATGATTAATTTTATAGCATAGTACAGTATAGAAAATTATTGGGAAATAGAGGGGAAGGGAGTTTTGAGTATCTAAGTACGATGTAGTGTCTAACAGCCAGAAAATTGCACGTGACTGGCTAGAAACTGTTCATCAACAATCTCCTGACCCAATTAAGTAGCATGGTGTCCCAAAAGAGGGGAATCAGATTATTTTCTTGATTAGTTTTTGTTCTTTAAGAGTTGTCCAAGATAAGCAGCTGCCCCAATTAACTGATGGCCCAAATAATAGCAGTCCTCTGTATAGCCGCTGTCATGCCTTCTTCATATTTTCATCAATATGTTGGGCCCAGAATAGATTCTTAGAGATATTGACACCTAGGAACTTGAAACTGCTCACACTTTCCACTGCTGATCCCTCAGTGAGGAATTGACTTCCCCTTGATTTCCCCTTCCTGAAGTTCACAATCAAATCCTTGGTCTTAGTGACATTGAGTGCAAAATTGTTGCAACACTCTACCAGCTGATCGATCTCACTTCTGTACTCCTTGTCACCATCTGAAATTCTGTCAACTGCGGCAAATTTATAGATGTCATTTCAGCTGTGCGTCTTGTGTGTAGAGAAAGTAGGACAGTGTGCTAAACACACATCCCTGAGGTTATTTTGTAATTGTTGGATACAGTCTGGGGATAGGGTTAGGGTTAACCCCAGACTGTATCCCTAACCCTAACATTTGGAAATTCAATGGCTTCCGCTCAAGATGATGCCAAGCTGTGATGTCCTTTGAGGTCATGTTTCAGATTGACTTGTTTTTAAGTTTGTAAGCATGGTTTTGAGAGCAGCATGGGAATTTAGGAGACAGGTTATGGTTTAGGAACAGGGATAAGGGGAATTAGAGGTCAGAGGCAGTAAATGAAGAGTCCAAGGGCAGGATCCAAAGTCAAGGTCAGAACACTCCACCCTAGAAGCCAGTGGATGGATATCAGTTTAGCAGGCACCGAGAATGAAAGCCATCGAGGTTGGGGAGCCCCATCGATGAAGGCTGGTGACACTCCCTCTCCCAGTTTGACAAGTCTTTATATCAGCCATCCATGTGGCAGGAGACTCAAGGTCTGTTGACCCACCAGGTTGGCAAGTTCTGAGCTTGGAGGTCCATGTGAGTCAGGGTTTTGAGGCCCAGAGACTGGTGAGTCCTGCGGTCAATTCAGAAGGTTGAGGACTCAAGTCAGCATGTTCAGAATTCGAATGCCTAATTCCTATTTGTATGCTTGGAAATGGATATTGGAGGCCAAGAGGTGGCCTGTCCTGTCTGTGTGTGTGAGTGGGTGAATGGGTGAGAGTGAGGAAATGGGCTTGTTTTGTTGCTTGGGGCTCTGCTGAGCTTTATGGACATGCTATGTATGTGTCAGAATGTGTGGCGATATCTGTAGGTTGCCACCAGCTCATCCTTTGGTGTGTTGATTGCTAACACAAGCAATACATTTTACTGTATGTTTCTATTTACATGTGATAAATGCATGAATATGAATTTGCCTTGGGGTTAATGTATGAAATTTTGTGAAGTTTTGGCATTTCATTTCAATGGTTTTCTGTGTTCATCAGCAGTACATGTCATTGTATAGTTGGTTATCTCATTAACCAGGACCAGGACCAGGTATCAGTAAGTCCTACCACGGGTTGACTGAGCTACTTCATACTTCTGCTACAATAAACAGAGAGGGCTTGCATACTGCAGGGACGAGTGGGAGTTTCTGGCCGTGAAACACTGCAATGGAAGCAAACATTGGAATCCTCTGCAATGAGGGTGCAGTTCCTAGTGTTTCAAAGAAATAGTTGAGATGGGATGAAGAAGATAGAGGACGAGGTGGAGGTCTGCCATTAGGAGGAAGCGAGGAGGTGCTTGGCTGATCCATTCTGTGGTAGTTATGTTGGTTTTGTTTGAACTTCTCCGAAGTGAATGATCCGATGCAGAGGAATGTGGCACATCTCCGAGCCACAGGGAGCCTGTCCTGTGACCACCACAGGACGCTATCAACTGCAGGTTTACACAGAAAAAAACCTACAGAAGCAGGAGGCCACTCAACTTCTCAAGCTTGCCTTGCCATGTACTATGATCATGGCTGATCTCTGCTGACCTCAGCTCCTTTTTCTGTATCCGTTCCCCAGCCTTTTGCTTGAGCCCAAAATATACCGACAGTGTGTATGGCAGAGGAGACCACGGATAATAAAACTGACAATAAGAGAAAAAGATTATGCCTACCAGCAAAGTTTCATGAAGAGAGAAACAGAGCGCTTGGAATGGAAATGGGAGGATAGAATGGGCAGAGGGAGGGGTTTTAAGCTCAAAAGGAGTGTTGTGGGGTGGTGTCAAAGTCAGTTTATTGTCACATGCTCAGGTGCTATGGAAAACACTTGCAGCAGCATCATAGACACAGAACATCAGATAAGCTTCAACAGGGTTATGGTTGGAGTGACAGTAGATGGGATGGGGTTACAGTTGGGTGATTGATGGTGATTAATGAGATTGAAGGTAAGGGGTTGGGGGTCACATTTTTGGGGTTCATGAGGACTGGGGTCGAGGTTGTGGGTAAATTGTGAGTGTTATGACTAGAGGTGGGGGAAGCAGGTTGTGATTGGGTTGACATGCTGGGGAGTAGGCTTTACATCGCATTACTGTGGGAGAACTTACCACTGCAGTGAGTGACCAGGAACTGCTCTTTCACTGCAGTTACTGAAGAGGAAAAGGTTTAACATCTGAGCATTCAAGAGGATGTTGCCAGGACTGGAGGGTTTGAGGAGGTGGGATAACCTAGGGACACCCAATTTGCAAGTCAGTATGGAACAGAGAGAATTAAAATGGCTATACAGCAGGAGCTCCAGACAGCCATTGTAGACAGAGCAATGGTGCTGGGCAAGATGCCATCCAGTTTGCGTTTGGTCGCATGGATGTAAACCGTAGAACCATAGAACCATAGAAACTACAGCACAGAAACAGGCCCTTTGGCCCTTCTTGGCTGTGCCGAACCATTTTCTGCCTAGTCCCACTGACCTGCACATGGACCATATCCCTCCATACACCTCCCATCCATGTATCTGTCCAATTCTTAAATGTTAAAAAAGAACCCGCATTTACCACCTCGTCTGGCAGCTCATTCCATACTCCCACCACTCTCTGTGTGAAGAAGCCCCCCCCTAATGTTCCCTTTAAACTTTTCCCCCCTCACCCTTAACCCATGTTCTCTGTTTTTTTTTCTCCCCTTGCCTCAGTGGAAAAAGCCTGCATGCATTCACCCTATCTATACCCATCATAATTTTATATACCTCTATCAAACCTCCCCTCATTCTTCTACGCTTCAGGGAATAAAGTCCTAACCTATTCAACCTTTCTCTGTAACTGAGTTTCTCAAGTCCCGGCAACATCCTTGTAAACCTTCTCTGCACTCTTTCAACCTTATTTATATCCTTCCTGTAATTTGGTGACCAAAACTGAACACAATACTCCAGATTCGGCCTCACCAATGCCTTATACAACCTCATCATAACATTCCAGCTCTTATACTCAATACTTCGATTAATAAAGGCCAATGTACCAAAAGCTCTCTTTATGACCCTATCTACCTGTGATGACACTTTTAGGGAATTTTGTATCTGTATTCCCAGATCCCTCTGTTCCACTGCACTCCTCAGTGCCTTACCATTAACCCTGTATGTTCCACGTTGGTTTGTCCTCCCAACGTGCAATACCTCACACTTGTCAGTATTAAACTCCATCTGCCATTTTTCAGCCCATTTTTCCAGCTCGTCCAAGTCCCTCTGCAGGCTCTGAAAACCTTCCTCACTGTCTACTACACCTCCAATCTTTGTATCATCAGCAAACTTGCTGATCCAATTTACCACATTATCATCCAGATCATTGATATAGATGACAAATAACAATGGACCCAGCACTGAGCCCTGTGGCACACCACTAGTCACAGGCCTCCACTCAGAGAAGCAATTCTCTACCACCATTCTCTGGCTTCTTCCATCGAGCCAATGTCTAATCCAATTTACCACCTCTCCATGTATACCTAGCGACTGAATTTTCCTAACTAACCTCCCATGCAGGACCTTGTCAAAGGCCTTACTGAAGTCCATGTAGACAATATCCACTGCCTTCCCTTCATCCACTTTCCTGGTAACCTCCTCGAAAAACTCCAACAGATTGGTCAAACATGACCTACCACGCACAAAGCCATGTTGACTCTCCCTAATAAGCCCTAAAGGAGAATGCGATGCAATAAATGTGGCTGGAGCATTGCATGCTAATGGCTGCCTCTTCTGGAAGGGTTGACTAGGGCCCGCCATGGCGGCAAGGGAGAGTGTACAGGGTGAGGTGTTACAACTCTTTCATTTACATGATTGAAGTGCTTTGGTTGGGGAGAGGGGAGGGGGAATTGCGTGGGTTACTCTGACGAGGGAGTCGTGAAGAGAGCGAAACCTGCAGAATTCAGAAAGGGATGGGAGGGGAAGATATAGTTGTGGTGGGATCCCACTGTAGCCGGATGAAGTTGCACAGAATGATGTCCTTGGTGCTCAGGCTGGTGGGGTTATAGGGGAGGACAAGGGAGACCTTATCCCCGATCTGTCTGAGAGGGGGCCGGAACAGAGCAGCTATCGGCGAAGTACTTGTGGGAAAGAAATCCCATTTTATGAAAAAAGAATTTATCTTGGGCATCCTGGAGTGGATCCTCTCGAGAAGAGATGGAGGAACTGAAAAAAGAATAGGCTCACCTTGAGACATTGAAGGCTGTGGCATGACTCCTTTCTACATCCATCCTGATTTTATAAGTATCTGCATGGTGAATGTGCTCTGTGCGGTGAAGTCTAAAACTAGACGTTAGGTGAGAGGGCAAAGAATTAAGGGCAACTGAGGGGTGACTTCTTTCCACACACAAGCTGGCGGGTATATGGAGTGAACTGCCAGAGGAAGTGGTGGAGGAGCATATAATCAGGACACTGAAAAAAAACATTTGGACATATTCATAGATAGGAAGGAATGTGGATCAAACACAAGCAAATTGAACAAGAATGGGCAGACATGAGCCAATTAAAATAAAATATTGAACGGCATGGACCAGTAGTCAGTCTCTTGCTGTAGAAGGTTAACGTGTGCAGGTGTGACAGAAGCATCAACGACTACGGTGAGAAATCTGGTTTATTTTTGCACAATATCGATAAGCTGCGGACATGGAACTCATGCAGGGGACAGTGTAGACACTGATTGTGCTCATACTTCTAATGACGACAGGGGTTGAGATGCAGGGCGACTGCTTCAGATAGAGGAGGCACATGACAGTTACCGCACAACTCTCCTCTCTCCAGCCGTCTTATGCCTCGGCCTAGATGTGGGAAATGCCCTATGTCGCTGAGGTATCTATTGGCTGTGCTGGCTGCTGGGGCAGTAGCTGAGCTGGGTGATCATTCCTGGGAGGGATGGCGACATGAGGGCTGTCGTCAGTCCTCCTATCCGTACCCAGGTGCAGTGACCCCGAGTCCCAATCGGAGGGACTCAGGAGGAGCGGGTCGACATTGCAGATGGAGCTGCCCGACCTGCTGAGTTCCTCCAACGTGTGGTGAGTGTTGCATTGAAGATGGAGGGTGGTCATCAGATCCTCCCCTCCGGAATGTGACTCCTTGTCTCCGGGCTGCAGTGCAGATGGTCGTTGCCCCGGGGTCCCTCTTCTGCGGTCAGAGTAGATTCAGTTCCGGGTCCGTGGTCAGTATCAGGGGGTTACGGGTCAGGCCCAACATTAGGGAATCGGGCTTGGGGTCGATTGAGGTCAGGCAAAGGAAATGGGATCAGGGTCAGCGGTCCTGAGTGAGGCGGTGAATAAATACGCTTCATCCTTTGGCTGCCGACCCTCCTGCAGGATGGACTGGCCCGAGTGGGGCATGTGTGGGGGAGCGTCGCAGGGCAGGAGAGAGGATCTCTGTCCACCACCGAGCCCAGCCGCCGGTACACTATCCACACCGGCCTTGAGTACCGGCAGATGAAACATCTGGACCAGCGGTGGTTCGCCGAGTCAGCTGCGGAATGCTCCGAGGTGAGACCCGTGTCCTCCACGCCACAGGACCCCACTCATTCCCGTCCTCTGGTTCCAGCTCCTTCTCATTGCTTCGGATCAGTTTCTGGGCCCGGGATCGACTGTGGGTCCGAGTCCACGATGCCTCCCCCGGAGCCAGATGCCTGCTCCTCGACTCCTGCTTCCGGTTGCAGTCCGTCAGCTGTCCCGTTGCAGAGAAGTCTCTTGCCCCAAGGAGTCGGCGTCCATTCCCGGCGAGTCTTTGCACCACTGAGCTGGGGAGGGAACGGATATTCATCGGACCCTGTCCGCAGAGAGACACCAGACCCTGGTCTCGGAGCGAAACACGGAGCCCCAGACCAGGAAGAACAAGCTGAGTTATGGTCCCTGGAGCCCCACATGCCTCCACTCCGCCCTCACCTCGCGCCCCTTACCCCGCCGCCCCCAAGATTCCACTGCCCAATGGTTCCAGTGGCGGAGAGGGAGGGGTGAGGTTGAAGTAAAGGGTGGCGAAATGGTACCCGTTGACAGAGGATGCGGGTCCCCACTGAGTCATCAACGCCAACCACATTAACGAGTCACCAAACGTAATCATCACTGAAGTAGGAGGCAATGAAAGCATCCGAGGTGAGGGTTTGAATGTTTCCTGCGTGCTCCAAACCTACCCCTCCTCCCACCCCCCAACAACACCACCCAGGGGATACAGCCCAAAATGGAGCTCTCCCTCCACGTGCACAGAGTGAGGTCATCGCAAGACCCGCACCCCGATTGTCGGCACTCCTCTGTTGGGTGTCCCACCCAAACTTGTCCTGTTAAATCCAGGCTTGAGTTTGAAAAACGCACACCCTTTACCACTACCCTCCAGATCTTCCATTTCTCTGCCACATCCCTCCCCAGCTCCTGTCTCAGGACTGTCTCTCTGTCCTGAAGGTGAACCAGAGAGGGTTTCACCAGCTGTCTATAGACTGATAGACAGACAGGCAGACAAATAGATCATCAGACAAACTGGTACATAGACATAGATTGATAGATAGGTAGGTAGGTAGATAGAGAGAGAGAGACTCAGAGATAGATAGACAGACGGTCAAATAGATTGTCAGACAAACAGATAGACATAGATAGATAGATAGATAAATAAACAGTCAAATTGATAGACAGACAGATTGGCAGAGAGTCAGATGGATAGAGAGATGAACAGACAGATAGACATGTAGATACATAGAGAGATAGATGGAGAGACAGATATATAGTTAGACTGATGGGGAGAGAGATAGATAAATAGACAGATGGACAAATGGACGAACGGATTGACAGACAGGTAGGCAGACAGACATAGATAGACAGATGGATAGGTAGATAGATTGACAGACATACAAATTGACAGACAGGTAGCTAGAAATGCATATAGTTAAATAGACAAATAGGCAGTTAGACAAATACATAGACATATAGAGAGCTAGATGGGTCGGCAGTCAGATAGATAGACACAGACAAACAGACAGATAGATGGATAAGTGGATAGACAGACAGCCAGTTAGATAGACAGAGTGATAGATAGATAGACTGATATATAGCCAGACACACAGATGGAGAGATATGCAAATACACAGATAGATAAATGGATAGATATCTAGACAAATGTATAGACAGAGAGAGAGACAAATAGGCTGACAGATACATAGACAGACAGACGGACAGTTAGACAAACAGACCTATAGATCGCCAGACGGATAGACTGAGGCAGATAGAGAAACAGGTAGATCGACAGATAGATAGTTCGACATACAGATAGATAGGCAAGCAGAAAAATACATCGATAGATGGACAGGCAGGCAAATAGATTGACTGAAAAACATGTAATAGGCATAGATAGATAGACAGATACACAGATTGACAGAAAGATAGACAAATAGATGTATAGACAGATAAGACAGACATATAGATAGGCAGTTAGATAGTCAAACTGACAGCTAGATTGATAGATGGCTAGACAGAGACACGTAGATAGATAGGAAGATAGATAGACAGACAGACTGATAGTTAGACAGGCAGATAGACAGAGAGATAGCAGACAAATAAACAAACAGATAGATAGACAGCCAGATATATAGATAGACGGACAAATAGTTTGTCAGACAAACAGGTAGGTAGACAGGTAGTTAGGTAGGTAGATAGATAGATAGTTAGATAGATAGATAGACAGACATATAAACAGACAGAAACACAGACAGATGAATAGACAGACAGATGCACCAACAGATATACAGGTATACAGTCAGACAGATAGCTATCCAGCCATATAGACAGACAGATAGAAAGGCAGATAATAGACAGACAGGTGGATAGACAGATAGAGAGATAGAAAGACAGATAAACAGACCGATTTACAGACAGACATACAGATCAACAGGCAGCTAGATATATGTACTGATAGATAGATAGATAGACCAATAGACAGACAGGTAGACATACAGTTAAATAGATAGACTGATAAATAGATAGTGAATCAACAGACTGATAGATACACTGACAGATAGACAGCAGATAGACATATGGATAGACATACAGATTGTATGATTGATAGATATAGCTGGATAAATAGATAGATAGACAAAGAGACAGACAGATGGACAACTAGACAGACAGATGGATAGACAAACAACTAGATAGACAGATGGATAGACAAACAGAGCAATAGACAGTCAGATAGGCAGATAGATAGACAGACCGACTCTGTCTATAGACAGATAGAGAGATAAAGAGACCGACTGGTAGATGGGCAGATAGATAGACAGAACGACAGAAAGCTGGGCAGATAGACAGACAGACAGATAGATAGACAGAGGGTTAACTAAATAGACAGATCGAGAGATAAAGAGACAGGCATATAGATTGACAGACAGACAGATAGATAAACAGATGTATATACGTATAGATAGACATATAGATAGATTGATAGCAGACTAATAAACAGACAGATAGATAGGTACCGAGATAGATAGTCAGACAGACAGACACACAGACAAATGGACAAACACATTGACGAACAGGTACATAGACAAACATAGATATACTGATAGACAGTCAAATAGATGAATAAACATATAGTCAAACACATAGATAGACAGACAGACAGATCAATAGATCGGTAGTCAGGCAGATAGATAGATAGACATACAGACAGACAAACAAACAGACTGATAGATCGACAAATGGATAAACAGGGGGGCAGTTTGGTAGACATAGTGATGGATACACAGATGGATAGACAGACAGAGAGACAGATAGATAGACATACAATTAGATAGATAGACAGAGATAGACAGTCAGAGAGATATATAGACAGACAGCTAGATAGTTAGAGAGACAGGCAGATAGGCATACTGTTTGCTTGATAGGTAGATAGAGATATGGATAGATTTGCAGACTGATAGCCAGTTAGATGGACAGATAGATTGATAGACAGCCAGGCAGATAGACGGACAGACAGACAGACGAATAAGCAGATTGATAGAACATAGAACAGTACAGCACAGTACAGGCCCTTTGGCCCACAATGTTGTGCTGACCCTTAAACCCTGCCTCCCATATAACCCCTCACCTTAAAGTCCTCCATATACCTGTCGAGTAGTCTCTTAAATTTCACCAGTGTATTTGGCCTCCACCACTGACTCAGGCAGTGCATTCCACGCACCAACCACTCTCTGAGTAAAAAACCTTCCTCTAATATCCCCCTTGACCTTCCCACCCTTTACCTTAAAGCCATGTCCTCTTGTATTGAGCAGTGGGGCCCTGGGGAAGTGAAGCTGGCTGTCCACTCTATCTATTCCTCTTAATATCTTGTATACCTCTATCATATAACCATATGTAACCATATAACAATTACAGCATGGAAACAGGCCATCTCGGCCCTTCTAGTCCATGCCGAACGCTTACTCTCACCTAGTCCCACCGACCTGCACTCAGCCCACAACCCTCCATTCCTTTCCTGTCCATATAGCTATCCAAGTTAACTTTAAATGACAATATCGAACCTGCCTTAACCACTTCTGCTGGAAGCTCATTCCACACAGCTACCACTCTCTGAGTAAAGAAGTACCCCCTCTTGTTACCCCTAAACTTTTGTCCTTTAAGTCTCAATTCATGTCCTGTTGTCTGAATCTTGCCTAATCTCAATGGAAAAAGCCTATCCACGTCAACCCTATCTATCCCCTTCATAATTTTAAATACCTCTATCAAGTCCCCCCTCAACCTTCTACGCTCCAAACAATAAAGACCCAACTTGTTCAACCTTTCTCTGTAACTTAGGTGCTGAAACCCAGGTAACATTCTAGTAAATCTTCTCTGTACTCTCTCTATTTTGTTGACATCTTTCCTATAATTCAGTGACCAGAACAATAGTCTAAATTTGGCCTCACCAATGCCTTGTACAATTTTAACATTACATCCCAACTCCTATACTCAATGCTCTGATTAATAAAGGGCAGCATACCAAAAGCTTTCTTCACCACCCTATCCACATGAGATTCCAGCTTCAGGGAACTATATACCATATTCCTAGATCCCTCTGTTCTACTGCATTCTTCAATCCCCTACCATTTACCATGTATGTCCTATTTTGATTAGTCCTACCAAAATGTAGCACCTCACGTTTATCAGCATTAAGCTCCATCTGCCATCTTTCAGCCCACTCTTCTAACTGGCCTAAATCTCTCTGCAAGCTTTGAAAACCTACTTCATTATCCACAACTCCACCTATCTTAGTATCATCTGCATACTTACTAATCCAATTTACCACCCCATCATCCAGATCATTAATGTATATGACAAACAACATTGGACCCAGTACAGATCCCTGAGGCACACCGCTATTCACCAGCCTCCGATGTCATAAACAGTTATCCAGCACTACTCTCTAGCGTCTCCCATCCAGCCACTGCTGAATCCACTTTAGTTCTCCAATATTAATACCTAACGATTGAACCTTCCTAACTAACCTGATGTGTGGAACCTTATCAAAGGCCTTACTGAAGTCCATATAGACAACATCCACTGATTTACCCTCATCAACTTTCCTAGTAACCTCTTCAAAAAATTCAATAAGATTTGTCAAACATGACCTTCCACAGACAAATCCATGTTGAGTATTCCTAATCAGACCCTGTCTACCCAGATGATTATATATACCATCTGTAAGAATACTTTCCATCAATTTACCCACCACTGACGTCAAACTCACAGGCCGATAATTGTTAGGTTTACTCTTAGAACCCTTTTTAAACAATGGAACAACATGAGCAATACGCCAATCCTCCGGCACCATCCCCGTTTCTAATGACATTTGAAATATTTCTGTCAGAGCCTCTGCTATTTCTACACTAATTTCCCCCAAGGTCCTAGGGAATATCCTGTCAGGACCCAGAGACTTATCCACTTTTATATTGCTTAAAAGTGCCAGTACTTCCTCTTCTTTAATCATCATAGTTTCCACAACTTCCGTACCTGTTTCCCTTACCTTACACAATACAATATCCTTCTCCTTAGTGAATACCGAAGAAAAGAAGTTGTTCAAAACCTCCTTCATCTCTTTCGGTTCCACACATAGCTGTCCACTCTGATTCTCCAAGGGAACAATTTTATCCCTCAGTATCCTTTTGCTATTAATATAACTCTAGAAACCCTTTGGATTTATTTTCACCTTACTTGCCAAAGCAGCCTCGTATCTTCTTTTAGCTTTTCTAATTTCTTTCTTAAGATTCTTTTTACATTATTTATATTCCTCGAGCACCTCATTTACTCCATGCTTCCTATATTTATTGTAGATATCTCTCTTTTCCCGAACCAAGTTTCCAATATTCCTTGAAAACCATGGCTCTCTCAAACTTTTAACTTTTCCCTTCAACCTAACAGGAACATAAAGATTATGTACCCTCAAAATTTTACCTTTAAGTGACCTCCATTCCTCTATTACATCCTTCCCATAAAACAATTTGTCCCAATCTATTCCTTCTAAATCCTTTCGCATCTCCTCCTTTCTCCAATCAAAAATCTCAACCCTAGGTCCAGACCTATCCTTCTCCATAATTATATTGAAACTAATGGTATTGTGATCACTGGACCTGAAGTGCTCCCCAACACATACCTCTGTCACCTGACCTATCTCATTCCCTAACAGGAGATCCAACACTGCCCCTTCTCTAGTTGGTACCTCTATGTATTGACGCAAAAAACTATCCTGCACACATTTTACAAACTCCAAACCATCCAGCCCTTTTACAGTATGGGCTTCCCAGTCTATGTGTGGAAAATTAAAATCTCCCACAATCACAGCCTTGTGCTTACTACAAATATCTGCTAGCTCCCTACAAATTCGCTCCTCCAATTCACACTCCCCATTAGGTGGTCTATAATACATCCCTATAAATGTTACTACACCTTTCCCATTCCTCAATTCCACCCAAATAGCCAGAGCACCAGTGTAATATTTTTTCTGACAAGCAATGCAACACCTCCCCCTCTTGTCCCTCCAATTCTATCACACCTGAAGCAACAAAAATCCAGGAATATTTAGTTACTAATCACACCCCTCCTGCAACCATGTTTCACTAATAGCTACAACATCATGCTTCCAGATATCAATCCATGCTCTAAGTTTATCTACTTTCTTAGAGTCCGCCTCGCATTAAAATAAGTGTCTCCTCATTATGTCTCCTCTCATCCTCCTTCTCTCCAAAGAGTAAAGCCCTAGCTCCCTTAATCTCTGATCATAATGCCTACTCTCTGAACCAGGCAGCATCCCGGTAAATCTCCTCTGTACCCTTTCCAATGCTTCCACATCCTTCCTGTAGTGAGGTGACTACAACTGGACACAATATTCCAAGTGTGGCCTAACCAGAGTTTTATAGAGCTGTATCATTACATCGTGACTCTTAAACTCTATCCCTCGACTTATGAAAGCTAACACCCCATAAGCTTTCTTAACTACCCTATCTACCTGTGAGGCAACTTTCAGGGATCTGTTGACATGTTCCCCGAGATCCCTCTGCTCCTCCACACTACCAAGTACCCTGCCATTTACTTTGTACTCTGCCTTGGAGTTTGTCCTTCCAAAGTGTACCACCTCACACTTCTCCGGGTTGAACTCCATCTGCCACTTCTCAGCCCATTTCTGCATCCTATCAATGTCTCTCTGCAATCTTCGACAATTCTCTACACTATCTACAACACCACCAACCTCTGTGTCATCTGAAAACTTGCCAACCTACCTTTCTACCCCGACATCCAGGTTGTTAATAAAAATCACGAAAAGTAGAGGTCCCAGAACCGATTCCTGTGGGACACCATTAATCACAACCCTCCAATCCGAATGTACTCCCTCCACCACGACTCTCTGCTTTCTGCAGGCAAGTCAATTCTGAATCCACCTGGCCAAACTTCCCTGGATCCCATGCCCTCTGACTTTCTGAATAAGCCTACCGTGTGGAACCTTGTCAAATGCCTTACTAAAATCCATATAGATCACATCCACTGCACTACCCTCATCTATATGCCTGGTTACCTCCTCAAATAACTCTATCAGGCTTGTCAGACACGATCTGCCTTTCACAAAGCCATGCTGACTGTCCCTGATCGGACCATGATTCTCTAAATGCCCATAGATCCTATCTCTAAGAATCTTTTCCAACAGCTTTCCACCACAGACGTAAGGCTCACTGGTCTATAATTACCCGGACTATCCCTACTACCTTTTTTGGACAAGGGGACAACATTCGTCTCCCTCCAATCCTCTGGTACCGTTCCTGTGGATAACGAGGACATAAAGATCCTATCCAGAGGCTCAGCAATCTCTTCCCTCACCTCGTAGAGCAGCCTGGGGAATATTCCGTCAGGACCCGGGGACTTATCCATCCTAATGTATTTTAACAACTCCAACACCTCCTCTCCCTTAATATCAACATGCTCCAGAACATCAACCTCACTCATATTGTCCTCACCACCATCAAGTTCCCTCTCATTGGTAAATACAGAAGAGAAGTATTCATTGAGGACCTCGCTCACTTCCACAGCCTCCAGGCACATCTTCCCACCTTTATCTCTAATCGGTCCTACTTTCACTCCTGTCATCCTTTTGTTCTTCACATAATTGAAGAATGTCTTGGGGTTTTCCTTTACCCTCCTCGCCAAGGCCTTCTCATGCCCCCTTCTTGCTCTTCTCAGCCCCTTCTTAAGCTTCTTTCTTGCAACCCTACATTCCTCAATAGACCCATCTGATCCTTGCTTCCTAAACCTCATGTATGCTGCCTTCTTCCACCTGACTAGATTTTCCACCTCACTTGTCACCCATGGTTCCTTCACCCTACCATTCTTTATCTTCATCACTGGGACAAATTTATCCCTAACATCCTGCAAGAGATCTCTAAACATCGACCATATGTCCATAGTACATTTCCCTGCAAAAACATCATCCTAATTCACACCCGCAAGCTCTAGACTTATGGCCTTATAATTTTCCCTTCCCCAATTAAAAATTTTCCTGTCCTCTCTGATTTTATTCTTTTCCATGATAATGTTAAAGGCCAGGGAGCGGTGGTCACTGTCCCGCAGATGCTTACCCACTGAGAGATCTGTGATCTGACCCGGTTCATTATCACATACTAGATCTAGTATGGTATTCCCCCTAGTCGGCCTGTCAACATACTGTGAGAGGAATCCGTCCTGGACACACTTAAAAAACTCTTCCCCATCTAAACCAATGGAACTAATCAAGTGCCAATCAATATTAAGGAAAGTTTCTCATAATAACAACCCTGTTATTTTTGCACCTTTCCAAAATCTGCCTCCCAATCTGCTCTTCAGTATCTCTGCTGCTACCAGGGGGCCTATAGAATACTCCCAATAGGGTAACTACTCCCTTCCTGTTCCTGGCTTCTACCCATACTGACTTAAATGAGAATCCTGCTACATTACCCACCCTTTCTGTAGCTGTAATAGTATCCCTGACCAGTAATGCCACCCCTCCTCCCCTTTTCCCCCCTCTCTATCCCTCTTAAAGCACTGAAATCCAGGAATATTGAGAATCCGTTCCTGCCCTGGTGCCAGCCAAGTCTGTGTAATGGCCACTACATCATAATTCCATGTATGTATCCAAGCTCTCAGTTCATCACCTTTGTTCCTGATGCTTCTTGCATTGAGGTACACACATTTCAGCCCTTCTACCTTACTGTCTTTACACCGTTTATTCTGCTTCTCTTTCCTCAAAGCCTCTTTATATGTTAGATCTGGCTTAACTCCATGCACTGTACTTGCAGTTCTCGCATGACCTTTATCCTCCTCCACCTCACTATCTGCTCTAACACTCTGATTCTCCTCCCCCTGCAAATCTAGTTTACACCCCAAGTTTTAGGGGTTTTAATCTAGTTTTAATCTAGTTTAAAGATCAGCAGACAGACAGACAACCAGGCAGATAGATGGACGGACAGACAGACGACAGGCAGGTAGATCAGCAGGCAGATAGACATACAGACTGGTAGATAGACAGATACATAGGTAGGCAGACAGATAAATAGTTAGACGGACAGATGAATGGCAGGCAGATAAACAGAGAGATGACAGAGAAATGACAGAGAGTCATATAGACAGATATACAGACAGACAGATATATGGAGAGATGGAGGTAGACTGCTGGACCGCCAGAAAGATAGACAGACAGACAGACGGACATGTAGACAGACAGAGACAGATAGACGGACAGGAAGACAGATAGCAGGATGTTCAGATAGTTAGATAGACAGATCGACAGATAAATTGATGGATAGACAGAAGGATAGACACATAGGTAGATGGACAGACACATAGATAGACAGACAGACAGATCAATAAATCAGTAGTCAGATATATAGACAGACCTAGATAGACAGACAGGCAGATAGATCGACAAATAGATAAACAGGGGGACAGTTTGATAGACAAGTGATATATACACACATAGATAGTTAGACAGACAGATGGATAGACAGACTGAGAGTCAGATAGATAGACATACAGTTAAATAGATAGACAGAGAGGTAAACAGAGGAAAATGTAGACAGACAGTTAGATAATTAGAGAGGCAGGCAGACAGACAGGCAGCTAGGCATACTGATTGCTTGATAGATAGATAGATAGATACATAGATAGACAGACAGACAGATAGATATACAGATATATGGATAGATAGACAGGCTCATAGATAAACAGACAGATAGATAAAGAGATAGATAAGCAGATGGATAGTTAAACAGACAGACATTCAGAGAGACAGACTGACAGACATACAGAGAGAGACAGACGGGCAGACATACAGAAAGAGACAAATGGGCAGACATACAGAGAGAGAGGCAGGCAGACAGATGGACAGATGTACAGAGGGAGAGGCAGGAGACAGACGGACAGACGTACAGAGGGAGAGGCAGGCATACAGACAGACAGACATACAGAGAGAGAGGCAGACAGACCGACTGGCAGACATATATAGAGAGAGACAGACAGACAGACATACAGAGAGACAGATAGACAGATTGACGGACCGACAAACAGAAAGACAGGCAGATGGACCGACATAGACAGAGAAAGACAGACAGACAGACAGACAGACAGACAGACAAACCAACATACAGAGCAACAGACGGACAGGCAAACAGACACGCAGAGAGACAGACAGACAGAGAGACGGACTGACATACAGAGAGATAGACAGACAGACCGACATACATAGAGACAGACGGACCGCAATACAGAGAGACAGACAGACAGACAGACGGACCGACCGACATACAGAAAGCCAGGCAGAGAGAGGGACTGACATATAGGGAGACAGACGGACCGACATACAGAAAGATAGAGAGACAAACAGATGGACCGATATACAGAGATATAGACAGACAGACAGGCAGACAGACAGACTGACATACAGGGAGATAGACAGACAGACAGATGAATGGAAATACAGAGAGATAGACAGACAGGCAGACGGACCGACATACAGAGTTACAGATGGGCAGACTGACATACAGAGAGACAGACAGATGGACCGACATATGTAGAGACAGATGGACCGAAATACAGCGAGACAGACAGACAGGCGGATGGAGAGACATACAGAGATACAGCCAGGCGGACCGACATAGAGAGAGACAGAAAGACAGATCGACATACAGAGAGACAGACAGACAGACAGATCGACATACAGAGAGATAGACAAATGGATCGAGATATAGAGAGACAGACAGAGAGACAGATAACAGATAGAGAGAGACAGATCGAGATGCAGAGAGATAAACAGATGGACAGATTGACATACAGAGAGATAGACAGACAGATTAGCATACAGAGGATAAACAGACAGATCGACATAGAGAGAGACAGACAGACCGACCGACATACATAGAGAGGGACGGCCCGATATACAGAGAGACAGACAGACAGACAGACCTACCGACATACAGAGAGACAGGCAGAGAGATGGACCGACAAACAAGGAGACAGATGGACCGACATGCAGAGAGGTAGAAAGACAAACAGATGGATCGATATACAGAGATATAGACAGTCAGACAGATGGACCGACACACAGAAAGAGACAGACGGAAATACAGAGAGATAGACACACAGACAGATGGATCGACATACAGAGAGACACACAGATAGACAGACGGTCCGACATACAGAGAGATAGAAGGACAGACAGACGGACCGACATACAGATAGATAGACAGCCAGACAGATGGACTAACATACAGAGTGATAGACAGACTGACAGACCAACCAACATACAAGAGATTGACAGACAGACAAATTGACATATAGAGAGATAGACAGATGGATCAGCATATAGGGAGATAGACAGACAGACAGATCGACAGATAGAGAGAGACGATTCGAGATACAGAGAGACAGATGGACAGATCGACATGAAGAGACAGACAGACAGATCGACATATGGATAGATAGACTGACAGATCGACATACAGAGAGATAGACAGACAGATTAGCATACAGTTCGACATAGAGAGAGACAGATACAACAAAATACAGAGAGACAGACAGACAACCAGACCGACCGACATACAGAGAGACAGGCAGAGAGACGTACCGACATACAGAGAGACAAACAGACAGACGGACGGTCCAACATACAGAGAGATAGACAGACAGACAGATCGATACACAGATAAATAGACAGACAGATCACAATACAGAGAGATAAACAGACAGATGGACCGACCGACATACAGAGAGACAGACTGACCGACGGAATGACATATAGAGAGACAAATAGGCAGATGGACCAACATACAGAGAGATAGAGAGAAAAACAGATGGATGGATATACAGAGATATAGACAGGCAGACAGATGGAAAAACATACAGAGAGATAGACAGACAGACAGACAGACGGACAGAAATACAGAATGATAGACAGACAATGGACCAACATACAGAGAGATACACAGACAGACGGACAGACATACAGAAAGACAATCAGAGCAACATACAAACAGCCAGCCAGACGGACTGAAATACAGAGAGACAGACAGACGGACCGACATACAGAGAGACAGATGGACCGAAATACAGATAAATAGACAACCAGATAGATGGACTAAAATACAGAGTGATAGACAGACTGACAGACCAACCAACATACAGAGAGATTGATAGACAGATCGACATACAGAGAGATAGACAGACAGATCGACATACAGAAAGACAGACGGACCGACATACAGAGAGACAAACAGACAGACGGACCGACATACAGAGAGACAAACAGACAGACGGACCGACATACAGAGAGATAGAGATAAAACCAGTTGGATCAATATACAGAGGGATAGACAGACAGACAGACGGACCGACATACCAAGAAATACACATACAGACAGACAGTCCGACATGCATAGAGATAGACAGACAAACAGACGGACTGACATACAGAGAGATAGACGGATAGTGAGATCGACAGAGAGAGAGGGAGACAGACAGATCGACGTACAGAGAAATAGACAGACAGACCGACATAAAGAGAGATAGGCTGACGGGAAGTCCGACATACAGACAGATCAACATACACAGAGATAGACAGACAGGCAGTTAGACATAGAGAGAGAGCGACAGAGAGACAGATCAATATACAGAGAGATAGTGAGACAGCTCAAAACACAGATAAATAGACAGACATATTGGCATACAGAGAGATAGACAGACAGATCAATATACAGAGAGAAAAACAGACAGATCGACATAGAGAGAGAGAAACAGACAGATGGACTGACCGACATACGGAGAGACAGATAGACAGATGGATTGACATGCAGAGAGACAGACAGACAGATGGAAAGACATACAGAGAGACAGACAGATTGACATACAAAGAGACAGACAGGCAGACCGACATAGAGAGAGACAGAAAGACAGATCGACATACAGAGAGACAGACAGACAGATCATCATACAGTGAGATAAACAGACAGACAGGTCGACATACAGAAAGATAGACAGAATGATTAGCATACAGAGGATAAACAGACAGACCGACATAGAGAGAGACAGAGAGACAGACGGACCGAAATACAGAGAGCTAGACAGACTGACATACAGAGAGATACACAGATAGACGGACCGACACACAGAAAGACAGTCAGAGCAACATACAGACAGAGAACCAGACGGACTGAATTACAGAAAGACAGCCAGACGGACCGACATACAGAGGGACAGACGGATAGACAGATGGACCGAAATACAGATAGTTTGAGAGCCAAACAGATGGACTAATCTATAGAGTGAGAGACAGACTGACAGACCAACCAACATACAGAGCGATAGCCAGACAGACAGATCGACGTACAGAGAGATAGACAGACAGATCTACATACAGAGAGATAAACAGACAGGTCGACATACAGAGAGATAGATAGACAGGTCGACATACAGAGAGATAGACAGAAAGATTAGCATACAGAGGATAAACAGACAGATCGACACAAAGAGAGACAAACGGAGCGACATACACTGAGACAGACAGACAGAGGGATGGAAATACAGAGAGATAGACAGACAGATAGACGGACCGAAATACAGAGAAATACACAGACAGACGAACCGACATACAGAAAGACAGTCAGAGCAACATACAGACAGATAACGAGACGGACTGAAATACAGAGAGACAGCCAGACGGACCGACATACAGAGAGAAAGACGTATAGACAGGCGGACCGAAATACAGATAGATAGACAGCCGGATAGATGGACTAACATACAGAGTGATAGAAAGACTGACAGACCAATCAACATACAGAGAAATTGACAGACAGACAGATCGACATACAGAGAGATAGACAGACAGATGGACATACAGCGAGATAGACAGTGAGACAGATTGACATACAGAGAGATAGAGAGACAGATCGACATACAGAGAGACAGACAGACAGACAGATGGTCTGACATGCATAACGATAGACAGACAGACAGACGGACTGACATACAGAGATAGATAGATAGAGAGAGCGACAGAGGGAGAGAGAGAGGGGCAGACAGATCGACATACAGAGAGATAGACAGACAGATCGATATACAGATAGACAGACAGACCAATATAAAGAGAGATAAATGGACAGACAGACAGACCGACATACAGACAGATCAACATACAGAGAGATAGCCAGACGGTCTGAAATACGGAGATACAGACAGACGGACCGACATACAGAGAGACAGACGGACAGACAGACAGACCGAAATACAGATAAATAGACAGCCAGATAGATGGACTAAGATACAGAGTGATAGACAGACTGACAGACCAACCAACATACGGAGCGATTGACAGAGAGACAGATCGACATACACGAGATAGACAGAGAGACAGATCGAAACACAGATAAATAGACAGACGGACCGACATACAGAGAGACAGTCAGACAGAAGGACCGATATTCAGAACGAGAGACCAAGCAACATACAGAGAGACAGCCAGACGGATTGAAATACAGAGAGACAGACAGACGGACCGACATACAGAGAGACAGACGGACAGACAGACGGACCGAAATACAGATAAATAGACAGCCAGATAGATGGACTAAATTACAGAGTGATAGATAGACTGACAGACCAACCAACATACGGAGCGATTGACAGACAGACAAATCGACATACAGCGAGATAGACAGAGAGGCAGATCGAAACACAGATAAATAGACAGACGGACCAACATACAGAGAGACAGTCAGACAGAAAGACCGATATTCAGAAAGAGAGACCAAGCAACATACAGAGAGACAGCCAGATGGACTGAAATACAGAGACAGACAGACGGATCGACATACAGAGAGACAGACGGACAGACAGACAGACCGAAATACAGATAGATAGACAGCCAGATAGATGGACTAAAATACAGAGTGATAGATAGACTGACAGAGCAACCAACCTACAGAGAGACCGACATACAGCGAGATAGACAGAGAGACACATCGAAACACAGATAAATAGACAGACAGATTGATATACAAACAGACAGACGGACCGACATACAGAGAGATAGAGATAAAACCAGTTGGATCGATATACAGAGAGATAGACAGACAGACCAACATACCGAGAGATACACAGACAGACAGACGGTCCGACATGCATAGAGATAGACAGACAGTTCGACATGCATAGAGATAGCAGACAGTCGTACGGTCCGACATGCACAGAGATAGACGGATAGAGAGATCGACAGAGAGAGGTAGAGAGAGAGAGAGAGAGAGAGAGAGAGATTTGCATACAGAGAGATTGACAGACAGACCGACAAAAAGAGATAAAGATGGACAGACAGGCAGACTGACATACAGACAGATCAACATACAGAGAGATAGACAGAGAGTCAGATAGACATAGAGAGAGATAGACAGAGAGACAGATCGACATACAGATAAATAGACAGACAGATCGACATACAGAGAGATAAACAGACAGATCGACATAGAGAGAGACAGACAGACCGACCGTCATACAGAGAGATAGACAGACCGACAGTCCGACATTCAGAGAGACAGACAGACAGACAGACTGACGTACAGAGAGACAGTCAGACAGAAGGACCGACATTCAGAAAGACAGACAAAGCAACATACAGAGAGACAGCCAGTCGGACCGAAATACAGATAGATAGACAGCCAGATAGATGGACTAAAATACAGAGTGATAGGCAGACTGACAGACCAACCAACATACAGAGAGATTGACAGACAGACAGATCGACATATAGCGAGATAGACAGAGAGACAGATCGAAACATAGATAAATAGACAGACAGATCGACATACAGAGAGACAGACGGACCGACATACAGAAAGACAGACAAAGCAACATACAGAGAGACAGCCAGACGGACTGAAATACAGAGAGACAGACAAACGGACCGAAACACAGAGAGACAGACAGACGGACCAAAACACAGAGAGACAGACAGCCAGATAGATGGACTATCATACAGAGTGATTGACAGACTGACAGAACAACCAACATACAGAGAGATTGACAGACAGCCAGATCAAAACACAGATAAATAGACAGACTGATCGACATACAGAGAGATAGAGATAAAACCAGTTGCATCGATATGCAGAGAGATAGACCAACAGACAGATGGAACGACATACCGAGAGATACACAGACAGACAGATGGTCCGACATGCATAGAGATAGTTAGACTGACAGATGGACTGACATACAGAGAGATGGACAGATAGAGAGATCGACAGAGAGACAGACAGACAGATCGACATACAGAGAGATAGACAGACAGACCGACATACAGACAGATCAACATACAGAGAGATAGACAGAGTGTCAGATAGACATAGAGAGAGACAGACAGAGAGACAGATCGACATACAGATAAATAGAGAGAGAGATCGACATATAGAGAGATAAACAGACAGATCGACATAGAGAGAGACAGACGGTCCGACCATCATACAGAGAGACAGTCAGACAGAAGGACCGATATTCAGAAAGACAGACAAAGCAACATTCAGAGAGAGACAGCCAGATGGACTGAAATACGGAGAGACAGACAGACGGACCGACATTCAGAGAGACAGACAGACAGACAGACGGACTGACATACAGAGAGACAGTCAGGCAGAAGGACCAACATTCAGAAAGACAGACAAAGCAACATACAGAGAGAGACAGCCAGACAGACTGAAATACGGAGAGACAGACAGACAGACCGACATACAGAGAGACAGACGGACCGAAATACAGATAGATAGACAGCCAGATAGATGGACTAAAATACAGAGTGATAGACAGACTGACAGACCAACCAACATACAGAGAGATTGACAAGCAGACAGATCAACATACAGTGAGATAGACAGACAGATCGACATACAGCGAGTTAGACAGAGAGACAGATCGACATACAGAGCGACAGACCGACCAACATACAGAGAGACAAACAGACAGACGGACCGACATACAGGGAGATGGAGATAAAACCAGTTGGATCGATGTACAGAGAGATAGACAGACAGACAGATGGAATGACATGCATAGAGATAGACAGACAGACAGACGGACTGATATACAGAGAGATAGACAGATAGAGAAGTCGACAGAGATAGAGAGACACAGACAGATCGACATACAGAGAGATAGACAGACAGGCCGACGTAAAGAGTGATAGACTGACGGGAAGTCCGACATACAGACAGATCAACATACAGAGAGAAAGGCAGACAGGCAGATAGACATAGAGAGAGACAGACAGAGAGACAGATCGGCATACAGAGAGATAGACAGTGAGACAGATCGAAACACAGATAAATAGACAGACAGATCGATGTTTAGAGGGATAGACAGAGAGACAGATTGACATACAGAGAGATTGACATACTGACAGACAAATCGACATACAGACAGAAAGACAGAGAGGCAGATAGACAGGAGACATACCGACATACAGGTGTAGACAGAGAGATCGATATAGAGATAGACAGAGAGACAGATGGCCGGAAATACAGAGAGATAGATAAACAGACAGACGGACCTACAGACAGAAAGACACACAGACAGACAGACGCTCGGACATACAGAGAGATAGACAGAGAGACGGATCGAAACACAGATAAAGAGACAGACAGATCGACATACAGAGAGATAGACAGACAGATCGACATACAGCGAGATCAACATACAGAGAGATAGACAGAGAGTCAGATAGACAGAGAGAGATAGACAGAGAGACAGATCGACATACAGATAAATAGACAGACAGATGGACATAGAGTGAGATAAAGAGACAGATCGATATAGAGAGACACAGACAGACAGGCAGACAGGCCGTCATATAGAGAGACAGACAGACCGGCAGTCCGACATACAGAGAGACAGACAGACAGATGGACCGACATACAGAGAGACAGTCGGACAGAAGGACCGACATTCAGAAAGACAGACAAAGCAACATACAGAGTGACAGCCAGATGGACTGACATACAGACAGACAGACAGGTACACGGACCGAAATAAAGATAGATACATAGACAAACAGATGGTCCAACATGCATAGAGATTGTCAGACAGACAGACGGACTGACATACAGAGAGATAGACATATAGAGAGATCGACAGAGAGAGAGAGAGAGACAGACAGACAGATCGACATACAGAGAGATAGATAGACAGACCGACATAAAGAGAGATAGACTGACGAAAAGTCCGACATACAGACAGATCAACATACAGAGAGAAAGACAGTGCGACAGATCGAAACACAGATAAATAGACAGACAGATCGACGTACAGAGAGATAGACAGAGAGACAGACTGACATTCAGAGAGATAGAGATAAAACCAGTTGGATCGAGATACAGAGAGATAGACAGACAGACAAAAGGTCCGACATGCATAGAGATAGACGGACAGACAGACAGACTGACATACAGCGAGATAGACAGGCAGACAGACCGACATACAGACAGATCAACATACAGAGATATAGACAGACAGACAGACCAACATACAGAGAGATAGACAGACAGACAGATTGACATACAGAGAGACAGACAAATCAACATACAGAGAGATAGACAGACAGACCCACATACAGAGAGATAGACAGATCGACATACAGAAAAATAGACAGACAGATCGACATACAGAGAGATAAACAGACAGATTGACATAGAGAGAGACAGACAGACAGACGGACTGACTGTCATACAGAGAAACAGACAGACCGACGGTCCGACGTACAGAGAGACAGACAGACAGACGGACTGACGTACAGAGAGACAGTCAGACAGAAGGACCAACATTCAGAAAGACAGACAAAGCAACATACAGAGAGACAGCCAGACAGACTGAAATACAGAGAGACAAACGTACAGGTACACGGACCGAAATAAAGATAGGTACAAGGACAGACAGACGGTCCGAAATACAGAGAGACAGGCAGACAGATGGACCAACATGCAGAGTGAGAAACGGACAGTCTGACATACAGAGAGACAGACAGACGGACTGATGTACAGAGACAGACAGACAGTGGACCGACATACAGAAAGACAGACAGCCAGATGGGACGACATACAGAGAGACAGACAGATCGACATACAAACAGACAGACAGGTGGACCGACATAGAGAGAGACAGAAGGACAGATCGACATACAGAGAGACAGACAGACAGATCGACAGACAGAGAGAGACAAATCGACATACGGAGAGATAGCCAGACACACAGATCGAGATACAGAGAGAAAAACGGACAGATCGATATACAGTGAGATGAACAAAAAGACAGCTCGACATACAGAGAGATAGACAGACACATTAGCATACAGAGGAGAAACAGGCAGATCGACATAGAGAGAGAGAGAGAGAGAGAGACAGACAGACGATGCTACACACCTAGAGACAGACGGTCCAAAATACAGACAGACAGACAGACAGAGCGACCGACAAATAGAGACACCGGCAGAGAGACAGGCTGACAGACAGAGAGATAGAGAGACAGACAGATGGATCGATATGCAGAGAGATAGACAGACAGACAGACGGACAGAAATACAGAGAGATAAACAGACAGACAGATGGACCGACATACAGAGAGATACACCTACAGACGGACGGTTCGACATACAGATAGGCAAACAGACGGACGGACATACAGAGAGACAGACGGACAGACCAACATACAAAGAGACAGACAGATGGACTGACATACAGAAACAGAGTCAGACAGACAGATGGACTGACATATAGAGACACAGGCAGACAGACGGACCCACATACAGAGAGTCAGACAGTCAGACCAAGATAGAGACACAGACAGACAGATGGATTAACAAAGAGAGACAGACAGACAGATAGACCAACATACAGAGAGACGGACAGATCGACATACAAAGAGACAGACTGACAGATCGACAAACAGAGAGATAGACAGATGGATCGACATATAGAGAGATAGACATACAGATAGTCAGACAGAGAGACATACAGAGAGATGGACAGATAGAGAGATCAAAATACAGTGAGATAGACGGACTGATCAACATAAATAGAGATAGACAGACAGACAGATCGACATACAGAGAGATAGACAGACAGATCGATATACGGAGAGATAGACAGGCAGATCGACATACAGAGAGAGAAACAGACAGACAGATCGACATACAGAGATATAGACAGACAGATTAGCATACAGAGGATAAACAGACAGATCGACATAGAGAGAGACAGAAAGACAAACCGACATATATAGAGACAAATAGACGGAAATACAGAGAGACAGACAGACCGTCGTACAGAGAGACAACAGACAGACGGACCAACATACAGAGAGATAGAGAGACAAACAGATGGATCGATAGGCAGAGAGATAGACAGACAGACAGACCAACATACAGAGAGATAAACAAACAGACCGACATACAAAGGGATAGATAGACAGACAGACAGATCGACATACAGACAGATCAACATACAGGGAGATATACAGCGAGGCAAATAGACATATAGAGTGAGATAGACAGGGAAACAGATCAACATACAGAGAGATAGACAGAGAGACAGATCGAAACACAGATAAATAGACAGATCAACATACAGAGAGACAGATGGACCGACATACAGAGAGACAGACAGACCGACGGACCGACATACAGAGAGCCAGACGGACCGTCATACAGAGAGAAAGACAGCCACATGGACTGAAATACAGAGAGACAGACAGACAGACCGACGTACAGAGAGACAGGCGGACAGACAGACGGACCGAAATACAGGTAGATAGACAGCCAGAAAGATCGACATACAGAGAGATAGACCAAGAGACAGACGGTCCGACATATAGAGAGACAAACAGACAGACTGACAGACATACAGAGCAATAGGGAGACAAAAAGGTGGACCGATGTACAGAGATATAGACAGACAGACAGACAGACGGACCAACATACAGAGAGAGAGACAGATCGAAACACATATAAATAGAAAAACAGATCATCATACAGAGAGATAAACAGACAGATCGATATAGGGAGAGCGACAGACAGTTAGACGGACTGATCTACATACAGAGAGACAGACAGACATAGAGGGATACATAGAGAGACAGACGCTCTGACATACAGAGAGGCAGACAGACAGATGGAACGACATACAGGGAGAAAGACGGACCGACAGACAGAAAGACAAACAGACAGACAGACCAACATACAGAGAGATAGAGAGACAAAGAGATGGATCGATATGCAGAGATATAGACGGACCAACATAGAGGGGGGTAGACAGACAAACGGACAAAAATACAGAGAGATACACAGACAGAAGGGCCGACATACAGAGAGACAGACAGACGGACTGACATGCAGAGACAGAGATAGACAGACAGACGGACCGACATACAAAGAGACAGACAAGCAGACCGACATAGAGAGAGACAGAAAGACAGATCGACATACAGATAGACAGACAGACAGATCGACATACAGAGAGACAGACAGTTGGATCGACATATATAGAGATAGACAGATGGACAGACCGACATACAGAGAGACAGACAGACGGACTGACATACAGAGACAGATAAAGACAGACAGATGGACTGACGTACATAGAGACAGATGGACCGAAATACAGAGAGACAGACAGACAGACCGACCGACATACGGAGAGAGAGAGGCAGAGAGACGGACGACATACAGAGGGACAGACGGACTGACATACAGAGAGACAAACAGACAGGCGGACCGACATGTAGAGAGATAGAGAGACTAATAGATGGATCGATATACAGAGATATATACAGACAGACAGACAGACCGACATACAGAGCGATAGACAGACAGACAGACAGACAGAAGGAAATACAGAGAGATAGAGAGGCAGACAGACAGAGAGATACACAAACAGACAGTCGGTCGGACATACAGGGAGATAGACCGACAGACAGACGGACTGACATACAACGAGATAAGACAGATAGACAGATCGACATACGGAGGGATAGACAGGCAGATGGACATACAGTGAGATAGACACACAGATCAACCTACAGAGAGATAGACAGACAGGGAGGTAGACAGAGAGACGGATCGAAACACAGATAAATAGAAAGACAGATCGACGTACAGAGAGATAGACATAGAGAGAGACAGACAGACGGACAAACCGACATACAGAGAGGCAGACAGGCAGTTGGACCGACATACAGAAAGACAGACAGAGCAACCTACAGAGAGACAGCCAAACGGACTGAAGTACAGAGAGACAGAGAGATGGACAAAGATACAGTGTGATATGCAGTCTAACAGACGGACCAACACACAGACAGACAGACAGATCGTCATACTGAGAGATAGACAGAGAGACAGTCAGACCGACCGACATACAAAGAGATAGAAAGACAAACAGATGGATCGATATACAGAGGTATAGACAGACAGACGGACAGACGTACCAACATACAGAGAGATAGACAAAGAGATAGATCGAAACACAGATCAATAGACAGACAGATCGGTATACAGAGAGATAGACAGACAGATCAACATAGAGAGAGACAGACAGAGTGACGGACCGACTGACATACAGAGAGATAGACAGACAGATGCACCGACATACAGGGAGACAGACAGACAGACGCACTGACATACAGAGAGACAGACAGACGGACAGATGGCCCGACATACAGAGAGACAGACAGACAGACCGACATACAGGGAGACAGACAGACGGACTGACATACAGAGACAGAGAAAGACAGACAGACGGAGGGATATACAGAGAGACAGACAGACAGACACTCAGACGGTTTGACATATAGAGACAGACAGACAGATGGACCGACATACAGAGAGACAGACAGATCGACATACAAAGAGACAGACAGGCGGACCGACATAAAGAGAGACAGAAAGATAGATCGACTTACAGAGAGACAGACAGACAGATCGACATACAGAGAGATAGACAGATGCATCGACATATAGAGAGATGGACAGATGGACAGAATGACATACAGAGAAGGAGACTGACATACAGAGACAGAGAAAGAAAGGCAGACGGACCGACATACATAGAGACAGGCGGACTGAAATACAGACAGACAGACAAACGGACCGACTGACATGCAGAGAGACAGGCAGAGAGACGGGCCGACATATAGAGGGACAGATGGACTGACATACAGAGAGACAAACAGACAGACGGACCGACATACAGAGAGTTAGAGACACTAACAGATGGATCGATACACAGAGATATAGACAGACAGACGGACCGACATGCAGAGAGATAGACAGATAGATCGATACACAGAGAGCTAGACAGACTGATTAGCATACAGAGGATAAACAAACAGTGGACATAGTGGGAGACAGACAGACAGAAGGAAGGACATACATAGAGGCAGTCAGACCGAAATACAGAGGGTCAGACAGACAGTCAGACCAACAGAAATACAGAGAGACAGGCAGACAGATGGACCGACATACAGAGAGATACCTAGACAGACAGATGGTCCGACATACAGAGAGACAGACAGACAGACAGACAGAGAGATCGAGAGACAAACGGATGGACCGATATACAGAGATATAGACAGACAGACAGCCAGACAGACCGAGATACAGAGAGATACACAGACAGACAGACGGCCGGACATACAGAGAAACAGACAGACAGAAGGACCGACATACAGAGTGACAGACGGACAGACCGACATACTAAGAGACAGACAGGCGGACCGACATAAAGAAAGACAGACAGACAGAAAGAAGGATTGACATACAGACGGATTGACATACAGAGAGACAGACAGACAAATGGAAAGAAATACACAGAGAAAGATAGACAGATGGACCGATAAACCGAGAGACAGACATGTCGACATACAAAGAGACAGACAGGCAGACCGACATAGAGGGAGACAGAAAGACAGAATGACATACAGAGAGACAGACGGACCAACATACAGAGAGTCAAACAGACAGACGAACCGACATAGAGAGAGATAGAGACACTCAGAGGACCGACATACAGAGTGACAGACGGACAGACCGACATACAGAGAGACAGACAGGCAGCCGGACTGACATAAAGAGAGACAGACAGAAAGACAGACGGATTGACATACAGAGAGACAGACAGACAGAAAGAAGGATTGACATACAGAGAGACAGACAGACAAATGGAAAGACAGACACAGAGAAAGACAAACAGATGGACCGATATACCGAGAGACAGACATGTCCACATACAAAGAGACAGGCAGGCGGACCGACATAGAGACAGAAGGTCAGAATGACATACAGAGAGACAGACAGGCAGATCGACATACAGAGATATAGACAGATGGATCGACATATATATAGAGATAGACAGGCGGCCGACCGACGTACAGAGAGACAGACAGACGGACTGACATACAGAGACAGATAAAGACAGACAGACGGACCGAAATACAGAGAGACACACAGACGGACCGACCGACATAGAGAGAGAGAGAGGCAGATAGACGTAATGACATACAGAGGGACAGAGGGACAGACGGACCGACATACAGAGAGACAGACAGACGGACTGACATACAGAGACAGATTAAGACAGACAGACGGACCGACATATATAGAGACAGACGGACCGAAATACAGAGGGACAGACAGACGGACCGACATACAGAGAGATAGAGAGACTAACAGATGAATCGATTTACAGAGGTATAGACAGACAGACAGACGGACCGACATACAGAGCGATAGGCAGACAGATAGGCAGAAGGAAATACAGAGAGATAGACAGAGAGACAGACGGACCTACAGAGAGAGAGATAGACAGATGGACATACAGAGAGGTAGACAGACAGATCGACATACAGAGAGATAGACAGACAGGTAGATAGACAGAGAGACAGATCGAAACACAGATAAATAGAAATACAGATCGGCATACAGAGAGATAGACAGATCGATCGACATAGAGAGAGACAGACAGACAGATGGTCAAACTGACATACAGAGGGACAGACAGACAGACAGATCGACATAGAGGGAGACAGACAGGCAGACAGACCGACCGACATACAGAGAGATAGACAGACAGCCGTACGGACATACAGAGAGACAGACAGACATACTGACATACAGAGAGACAGACAGACAGACAGATGACACGACATGCAGAGAGACAGACAGATCGACATACAAAGAGACAGGCAGCCGGACCTACATAGAGAGAGACAGAAAGACAGATCGACACACGGAGAGATAGACAGACAGACAGACAGATCGACATACGGAGAGATAGACAGGAAGATAGATCAACATACAGAGAGATGGACAGATCGACATGCAGTGAGATAGGCAGACAGATCAACATACAGAGATATAGACTGACAAATTAGCATACAGAGGATAAACAGTGAGATCGACATACAGCAAGAGAGACAACGGACCGACATACATAGAGACAGACGGACCGACATACAGAGGGACAGATGGACCGACATACAGCGAGATAGAGAGACTAACAGATGGATAGATATACAGAGAGATGGACAGGCAGACAGACGGACGAAAATACAGAGAGATAGACAGACAGACAGACTGACCGACGTATAGAGATATACACAGACAGACGGTCGGACATAAAGAGAGATAGACAGATAGACAGATGGACTGACATACAGAGAGATAAACAGATAGACAGATCGACGTACAGAGAGCTGGACTGACAGATCAACATACATAGTGAGAGAGAAAACAGACAGATCGACATATAGGGAGATAGACAAACAGATCGACATACAGTGAGATAGACAGGCCAACCAACATAAAGAGAGATAGACAGACAGATGGACCGACAAACAGAAAGATCAACATACAGAGAGATAGACAGACAGGTAGATAGACATAGAGAGAGATAGACAGAGAGACAGATCTTAACACAGGTGAATAGAAAGACAGATCGACATACAGAGAGACCGACATACAGTTGGACCGACATACAGAGAGACAGACAGACAGTTGGACCGACATACAGAGAGACAGACAGACCGACGGAACGACATACATAAAGACAGATGGACCGACATACAGAAGGACAGACAGAGCAACATACAGAGAGACAGCCAGACAGACGGAAAAACAGACAGACAGAGGGACTAAGATACAGAGTGATAGACAGACGGAGCGACATACAGAGAGTTACCTAGACAGACAGATGGTCCGACATACAGAGAGACAGAAAGACAGACATACCGAGTGATAGACAGACGGACCAACATACAGAGGGTTAGACAGACAGATCGACATACAGAGAGACAGAAAGACGGACTGACATAGAGAGACAGAGAAAGACAGACAGACGGACCAACCAACATACAGAGAGACAGGCAGAGAGACGGACCGACATACAGAGGGACAGACGGACCGACATACAGAGAGACAAACAGACAGACGGACCGACATACAGAGAGATACATAGACAGACAGACGGTCCGATATACAGAGAGTCAGACAGATGGACAGACATACAGAGAGATAGGCAGACAGACAATCGGACCAACATTCAGAGAGATACATAGACAGACAGACGGTCCGACATAGAGAGACATAGAAAAACAGAAAGACAAACATACCGAGATACAGACAGACAGACAGATGGACCAACACACAGTGAGATAGACAGACAGACCGACATACAGAGAGACAGAGAGATGGACCGACATACAGAGCAATAGAGAGACTAACAGATGGATCGATACACAGAGATATAGACAGACAGACAGAAGGACCGACATACAGAGAGATAGACAGACAGACAGACAGATGGAAGGAAATACAGAGAGATAGACAGACAGACTGACATACAGAGAGGTAGACAGATAGACAGATCGACATACAGAGAGGTAGACAGACAGATCGACATACAGAGAGAGAGAAAACAGACAGATTGACATACAGTGAGATAGACAAACAGATCAACATACAGAGAGCCAGACAGTCAGACCGACAGAAATACAGAGAGACAGGCAGAGAGATGGACCGACATACAGAGGGACAGATGGACCGACATAGAGAGAGATAGAGATACTAAGAGATGGATGGATACACAGAGATGTAGACAGAGAGACAGACTGACATGCAGAGAGATAGACAGACAGACAGACGGACCGACAGACAGAGAGATACACAAACAGACTGATGGTCGGAAATACAGAGAAATAGACAGACAGACAGACAGACGGACTGACATACAGAGAGATAGACAGATGTGCAGATCGACATACAGAGAGGTAGACAGACTGATTAGCATACAGGGGATAAACAAACAGTCGACATAGAGGGAGACAGACAGACAGAAGGATCGACATACATAGAGGCAGACGGACCGAAATACAGAGAGACAGGCAGAGAGACGGACTGACATACAGAGAAACAGACGGACCGACATACATTGAGACAAACAAACAGACGGACTGACATACATTGAGACAAACAAACAGATGGACCGACATACAGAGAGTTATACAGAGAGACAGATGGACGGAAATACAGAGAGATAGACAGACAGACAAATGGACCGACATACAGAGAGATACCTAGACAGACAGATGGTCCGACATACAGAGAGACAGAGAGAGAGACGGACAGGCATACAGAGAGATAGACAGACAGACAAACGGACCGACATACAGAGAAGTACATAGACAGACAGACGGTCCGACATTCAGAGAGAGAGAAAGACAGACGGACAGACATACAGAGAGAAAGACAGACAGACAGACAGACGGAAAGTAATACAGAGAGATAGACAGATAGACAGATCGACATACAGAGAGCTAGACAGACTGATCGACATACAGAGAGATAGACAGACAGATCAACATACAGAGAGATAGACAGACAGGTAGAAAGACACAGAGAGAGATAGTCAGACGGACAGATCGACGTACAGGGAGATAGAAAGAGAGACAGATCGACATACAAAGAGACAGACAGGCGGTCCAACATAGAGAGACTGAAAGACAGATTAGCATACAGAGGATAAACAAACAGATCGACATAGAGACAGACAGACAGAAGGACCAACATACAAAGAGAGAGACTGAAACACAGAGAGACAGACTGACATACAGGGAAACAGACATACATTGAGAGAAACAGACAGACGGACCGACATACAGAGAGTTACACAGAGAGACAGACAGACGGAAATACAGAGAGATAGACAGACAGACAAATGGACCGACATACAGAGAGATACATAGACAGACAGACAGTCCGACATACCGAGAGACAGACTGAAAGACGGACGGACATACAGAGAGGCAGACAGACAGACAGACTGACATACAGAGAGACAGGCAGAGAGACGGAACGACAAACAGGGAGAAAGATGGACCGACATGCAGAAAGACAAAACAGACAGACGGACCGACATACAGAGAGATATAAAGACAAATGGATGGACCGATATACAGAGATATAGACAGACAGACAGCCAGACGGACCGAAATGCAGAGAGATACACAGACAGACAGTCCGACATACAGAGAGACAGACGGACAGACCAACATACAGAGTGACAGACGGACAGACCGACATACAGAGAGACAGACAGACAGACAGACGGATTGACATACAGAGAGACAGACAAACAGATAGACGGACTGACATACAGAGATATATAGAGACAAATGGATGGACCGATATACAGAGATATAGACAGACAGACAGCCAGACGGACCGAAATACAGAGAGATACACAGACAGACAGACGGTCCGACATACAGAGAGACAGACAGACAGACGGACCGACATACAGAGAGATATAGAGACAAATGGATGGACCGATATACAGAGATATAGACAGACAGACAGCCAGATGGACCGAAATACAGAGAGATACACAGACAGACAGATGGTCCAACATACAGACAGACAGACTGACAGACCGACATACAGTGAGACAGACAGACAGCCGGACCGACATACAGAGACAGACAGCCGGACTGACATACAGAGAGACAGACAGACGGATTGACGTACAGAGAAACAGACAGACAAATGGAAAGACATATAGAGAGGAAGACAGACAGATGGACCGATATACAGAGAGACAGAGATATCGACATACAAAGAGACAGACAGGTGGACCATCATAGAGATAGACAGAAAGGCAGAACGACATACAGAGAGACAGACAGACAGATCGACATACAGAGAGATAGATGATGGATCTACATATAGAGATAGACAGACGGCCGACCGACATACAGAGAGACAGACAGACGGACTGACATACAGAGACAGATAAAGACAGACAGAGGGACCGACATACATAGACACAGACGGACCGAAATACAGAGAGACAGATGGACCGACCGACATAGAGAGAGAGAGGCAGAGAGACGTAACGACATACAAAGGGATAGACGGACTGACATACAGAGGGACAGACGGACCGACATACAGAGAGACAGACAGACGGACCCACATACAGGCGATAGACAGACAGACAGATGGAAGGAAAATACGGAGAGATAGATAGAGATACAGACGGACCTACAGACAGAGAGGTAGACAGATGGACATACAGAGAGATAGACAGACAGACGTACCGGCATACAAAGAGATAGAGAGACGGATTGACATACGCAGAGACAGACAGATGGCACGACATACAGAGAGACAGACAGATCGACATACAAAGATACAGTCAGGCGGACCTACATAGAGAGAGACAGAAAGACAGATTGACATACAGAGAGACAGACAGACATATCGACCTACAGAGAGATAGACAGATGGATCAATATATAGAGAGATGGACAGACAGACAGAATGACATATAGAGACAGAGAAAGACAGACAGATGGACCGACATACAGAGAGAAGGACAGACAGACAGACAGATTGACATACGGAGAGACAGACAAACAGACAGACGGACCGACATACAGAGAGATATAGAGACAAATGGATGGACCGATGTACAGAGATATAAACAGACAGAAAGCCAGATGGACGGAAATACAGAGAGATAGACAGACAGACAAATGGACCGACATACAGAGAGATACCTAGACAGACAGATGGTCCGACATACAGAGAGACAGAGAGAGAGACGGACAGGCATACAGAGAGATAGACAGACAGACAAACGGACCGACATACAGAGAAGTACATAGACAGACAGACGGTCCGACATTCAGAGAGAGAGAAAGACAGACAAACAGACAGACGGAAGGTAATACAGAGAGATAGACAGATAGACAGATCGACATACAGAGAGCTAGACAGACTGATCGACATACAGAGAGATAGACAGACAGATCAACATACAGAGAGATAGACAGACAGGTAGAAAGACACAGAGAGAGATAGTCAGACGGACAGATCGACGTACAGGGAGATAGAAAGAGAGACAGATCGACATACAAAGAGACAGACAGGCGGTCCAACATAGAGAGACTGAAAGACAGATTAGCATACAGAGGATAAACAAACAGATCGACATAGAGACAGACAGACAGAAGGACCGACATACAAAGAGAGAGACTGAAACACAGAGAGACAGACTGACATACAGGGAAACAGACATACATTGAGAGAAACAGACAGACGGACCGACATACAGAGAGTTACACAGAGAGACAGACAGACGGAAATACAGAGAGATAGACAGACAAACGGACCGACATACAGAGAGATAGATAGACAGACAGACAGTCCGACATACCGAGAGACAGACTGAAAGACGGACGGACATACAGAGAGGCAGACAGACAGACAGACTGACATACAGAGAGACAGGCAGAGAGACGGAACGACAAACAGGGAGAAAGATGGACCGACATGCAGAAAGACAAAACAGACAGACGGACCGACATACAGAGAGATATAAAGACAAATGGATGGACCGATATACAGAGATATAGACAGACAGACAGCCAGACGGACCGAAATGCAGAGAGATACACAGACAGACAGTCCGACATACAGAGAGACAGACGGACAGACCAACATACAGAGTGACAGACGGACAGACCGACATACAGAGAGACAGACAGACAGACAGACGGATTGACATACAGAGAGACAGACAAACAGATAGACGGACTGACATACAGAGAGATATAGAGACAAATGGATGGACCGATATACAGAGATATAGACAGACAGACAGCCAGACGGACCGAAATACAGAGAGATACACAGACAGACAGACGGTCCGACATACAGAGAGACAGACGGACAGACGGACCGACATACAGAGAGATATAGAGACAAATGGATGGACCGATATACAGAGATATAGACAGACAGACAGCCAGATGGACCGAAATACAGAGAGATACACAGACAGACAGATGGTCCAACATACAGACAGACAGACTGACAGACCGACATACAGTGAGACAGACAGACAGCCGGACCGACATACAGAGACAGACAGCCGGACTGACATACAGAGAGACAGACAGACGGATTGACATACAGAGAAACTGACAGACAGATCGACATACAGAGAGATAGATGATGGATCTACATATATAGAGATAGACAGATGGCCGACCGACATACAGAGAGACAGACAGACGGACTGACATACAGAGACAGATAAAGACAGACAGAGGGACCGACATACATAGACACAGACGGACCGAAATACAGAGAGACAGATGGACCGACCGACATAGAGAGAGAGAGGCAGAGAGACGTAACGACATACAAAGGGATAGATGGACCGACATACAGAGGAACAGACGGACCGACATACAGAGAGACAGACAGACGGACCCACATACAGGCGATAGACAGACAGACAGATGGAAGGAAAATACGGAGAGATAGATAGAGAGACAGACAGACCTACAGACAGAGAGGTAGACGATGGACATACAGAGAGATAGACAGACAGACGTACCGGCATACAAAGAGATAGAGAGACGGATTGACATACGCAGAGACAGACAGATGGCACGACATACAGAGAGACAGACAGATCGACATACAAAGATACAGTCAGGCGGACCTACATAGAGAGAGACAGAAAGACAGATTGACATACAGAGAGACAGACAGACATATCGACCTACAGAGAGATAGACAGATGGATCAATATATAGAGAGATGGACAGACAGACAGAATGACATATAGAGACAGAGAAAGACAGACAGACGGACCGACATACAGAGAGAAGGACAGACAGACAGACAGATTGACATACGGAGAGACAGACAAACAGACAGACGGACCGACATACAGAGAGATATAGAGACAAATGGATGGACCGATGTACAGAGATATAGACAGACAGAAAGCCAGATGGACCGAAATACAGAGAGATACACAGACAGACAGGCGGTCCAACATACCGAGAGACAGACTGGCAGACGGACAGACATACAGAGAGACACATAGAAAGGCAGACGGTCCCACATACGGAGAGGCAGACAGACAGACAAACCGACATACAGAGAGACGGAACGACATACAGGGAGAAAGACGGACCGACATGCAGAAGGATAAACAGACAGGCAGACCGACATACAGAGAGATATAGAGACAAACAGATAGAACGATATACAGACATATAGACAGACAGACAGACGGTCCGACATACAAAGAGACAGGCAGACAGAAGGACCTACATACAGACAGACAGCCGGAACGACATATAGAGAGACAGACAGACAGACGGATTGACATACAGATATACAGACAGACAAATGGAAAGACAGACAGATGGACCGATATACAGAGAGACAGAGATATCGACATACAAAGAGACAGACAGGAGGACCGACATAGAGAGAGACAGAAAGGCAGAACGATATACAGAGAGACAGACAGACAGATCGACATACAGAGAGATAGGCAGATGGATCGACATATATAGAGATAGACAGACAGCCGACCGACGTACAGAGAGACAGACAGACGGACTGACATACAGAGACAGATAAAGATAGACAGAGGGACCGACATACATAGAGACAGACGGACCGAAATACAGAGAGACAGACAGACAGACCGACCAACATAGAGAGAGAGAGGCAGAGAGACGTAATGACATACAAAGGGACAGACGGACCGACATACAGAGAGACAGACAGACGGACCGATATACAGAGAGATAGAGAGACTAACAGATGGATCGATATACAGAGATATAGACAGACAGACAGACGGACCAACAGACAGAGAGATACACAAACAGACTGACGGTTGGACATACAGAGAAATAGACAGACAGACAGACAGACATACAGAGAGATAGACAGATAGACAGATCTTCATACAGAGAGGTAGACAGACATATCGACATACAAAGAGACGGACAGGCGGTCCGACATAGAGAGAGACAGAAAGTCAGATCAACATACAGAGAGAAAGACAGATGGTTTGACATACAGAGAGATAGACAGACTGATTAGCATACAGAAGATAAACAAACAGTCGACCTAGAGGGAGACAGACAGACAGAAGGACCGACATACATAGAGGCAGATGGATCAAAATACAGAGACAGGCAGAGAGACTGACCGACATATAGGGAGACAGACGGACCTACATACATGGAGACAAACAGACAGACGGACCGACATATAGTGAGATACCTAGACTGACAGACGGTGTGACATACAGAGAGACAGCCAGACAGACGAACAGACATACAGAGAGATAGACAGACAGACAAATGGACCGACATACAGAGAGATACATAGACAGACAGACGGTCCGACATACAGAGAGACAGAAAGATAGACGGACAGACATACCGAGAAATAGACAAACAGAGAGACAGATGGACAGACCGACATACAGAGAGACAGGCAGACGGACGGACATACAGAGCGATAGAGAGACTAACAGATGGATCAATACACAGAGATATAGACAGACAGACAGACAGACGGACTGACATACAGAGAGATAGACAGACTGATCGACATACAGAGAGAGAGAAAACAGACAGATCGACATACAGTGAGATAGACAGACAGATCAACATACAGAAAGATGGACAGACAGGTAGATAGACGCAGAGAGAGTTAGTCAGAAGGACAGATCGACGTACAGTGAGATAGACAGAGAGACAGATCAACATACAAAGAGACAGACAGGCGGTCCAATATAGAGAGACAGAAAGACAGATTAGCATACAGAGGATAAACAAACAGATCGACATAGAGAGAGACAGACAGAAGGACCGACATACAAAGAGAGAGACAGACTGAAATACAGAGAGACAGACAGACAGACATACATTGAGAGAAACAGACAGACGGACCGACATACAGAGAGTTACACAGAGAGGCAGACGGACAGAAATACAGAGGGATAGTCAGACAGACAAACGGAATGACATACAGAGAGATACATAGACAGACAGACGGTGCGACATACAGAGAGACAGACAGACAGACATACAGAAAGACACATAGAGAGGCAGATGGTCCGACATACAGAGAGGCAGACAGACAGACAAACTGACGTACAGAGAGACGGAACAACATACAGGGAGAAAGACGGACCGACATGCAGAAAGACAAACAGACAGACGGATCGACATACAGAGAGATAGAGAGACAAATGGATGGACCACTATACAGAGATATAGACAGACAGACAGCCAGACGGACCATCATACAGAGTGACAGACGGACAGCCCGTCATACAGAGAGACAGACAGACCGACAGATGGATTGACATACAGAAAGACAGACAGACAAATGGAAAGACATACAGAGAGAAAGACAGACAGATGGACCGATATACAGAGAGACAGACATATCTACATACAAAGAGACAGACAGGCGGACCGACATAGAGAGAGACAGAAAGTCAGAACGACATAGAGAGAGACAGAAAGTCAGAACAACAGATCGACATACAGAGAGATAGACAGATGGATGGACATATATAGAGATAGACAGATGGCCAACCGTTGTACAGAGAGACAGACAGACGGACTGACATACAGAGACGGATAAAGACAGACAGAGGGACCGACATACATAGAGACAGACGGACCGAAATACAGAGTGACAGACAGAGGGACCGACATACATAGAGACAGACGGACCGAAATACAGAGTGACAGACAGACGGACCTACTGACATAGAGAGAGAGAGGCAGAGAGACGTAACAACATACAGAGGGACAGACGGACCGACTGACATACAGAGACATACACAGACTAACAGATGGATCGATATACAGAGATATAGACAGACAGACAGATGGACCGACATACAGAACGATAGACAGACAGACAGACGGAAGGAAATACAGAGAGATAGATAGAGAGCCAACGGACCTACAGAGAGAGAGATAGACAGATGGACATACAGAGAGGTAGACAGACAGATTGACATACAGAGAGATAGACAGACAGGTAGATAGACATACAGGTAGATAAACAGAGAGACAAACAGACAGATAGACGGACCGACATACAGAAAGACAGACAGAGCAACATACAGAGAGACAGCTGAATGGACTGAAATACAGAGAGGCAGACAGATGGACTAAGATACCGTGTGATAGACAGTCTGATAGACGGACGAACATACAGAGAGATAGAGAGAGAGACAGACGGACCGACATATCGAGAGACAATCAGACAGACAGAGGGATAGAGAGACAAACATATGGATCGATATACAGAGTTATAGATAGACAGACAGACAGACGGACCGATGTACAGAGAGATAGACAAAGAGACAGATCGAAACACAGATCAATAGACAGACAGATCTGTATACAGAGAGATAGACAGACAGATCGACATAGAGAGAGACAGACAGGCAGACGGACCGACCGACATACACAGAGCTAGACAGACAGACGGACCGACATACAGAGAGACAGAAAGACGGATTGACATACAGAGAGACAGACAGACAGACAGATGGCATGGCATACAGACAGACAGACAGATCAACATACAAAGAGACAGACAGGCGGACCTACATACTGAGAGATGAAAGACAGATCAACATACAGAGAGATATTCAGATGGATCGACATATAGAGAGATAGACAGACAGAGAGATAAACAGACAGAGAGATCGACTTACAGATGGATAGACAGTCAGATTAGCATACAGATGATAAACAGACAGATCGACATAGAGAGAGACAGACAGACAGACAGATGTCATACATAGAGATAGACGGACCGAAATAAAGAAAGACAGACAGACAGACAGACCGACCGACATACAGAGAGACAAACAGACAGATGGACCGACATACAGAGAGATAGCAAGAGAAACAGATGGACCGATATACAGAGAAATAGACAAACAGACGGACCGACATACAGAGAGAGAGGCAGACAGCTAGATGGACGGAAATACAGAGAGATAGACAAACGGACCGACACACAGAGAGATACATAGACAGACAGGCGGACTGACATGCAGAGACAGACAGTCAGACGGACGGACATACAGAGTGACAGACAGACAGACCGACATACGGAGAGACAGACAGACAGACTGACATACAGAGACAGAGACAGACAGACAGATGGACGGACATACAGAGAGAGAGAGACAGAAAGACAGACAGACTGATTCACATACAGAGAGACAGACAGACAGACAGATGGACCGACATACAGAGAGACAGAGAGACGGATTGACATATGGAGAGATAGGCAGACAGACAGATGGCATGACATACAGAGAGACAGACAGACAGATAGTTTGACATACAAAGAGATAGACAGATCGACATGCAGTGAGATAGGAAGACAGATCGACATACGGAGAGATAGACAGACAGACAGACAGATCGACATATGGAGAGATAGACAGACAGATCAACATACAGAAAGATACACAGACAGATCGACATACAGAGATATAGACTGACAAATTAACATACAGAGGATGAACAGTCAGATCGACATAGAGCGAGGCAGGCAGACGGACCGAGATACATAGAGACAGACGGACTGACATACAGAGGGACAGACGGACCGACATACAGCGAGATAGAGAGACTAACAGAAGAATCGATATACAGAGAGATAGACAGACAGACAGACGGACAAAAATACAGAGAGATAGACAGACAGACAGACTGACTGACATACAGAGATATACACAAACAGACAGACGGTCAGACATACAGAGAGATAGACAGACAAACAGACGGACTGACCTACAGAGAGATAGACAGATAGACAGATCGACATACAGAGAGGTAGTTGACAGATCAACATACATAGAGAGAGAGAGAAAACAGAGATTGACATACAGAGAGATAGACAAACAGATCGACGTACAGTGAGATAGACAGATAGATCGACATACAGAGAGATAGACAGGCGGACCGACATAAAGAAAGATAGACAGACAGACGGACCGACAAACAGAAAGATCAACATACAGAGAGATAGGCAGACAGGTAGATAGACATAGAGAGAGATAGACAGAGAGACAGATTGAAACACAGATAAATAGACAGACAGATCGACATACAGAGAGACAGACAGACCAATCGACATAGAGAGTGACACACAGACAGGCAGACTGACCGACATACAGAGAGACAGACAGACAGTTGGACGGACATACAGAGAGACAGACAGACCGACGGAACGACATACATAGAGACAGATAGACCGACATACAGAAAGACAGACAGATCAACATACAGAGCAACAGCCAGACAGACTGAAATACAGACAGACAAATGGACTAAGATACAGAGTGATAGACAGACTGACAGACGGACCATCGTACAGAGAGATAAACGGACAGACAGATCGAAACACAGATAAATTGACAGACAGATCGACATACAGAGAGACAGACAGACCGATCGACATAGAGAGTGACAGACAGACAGGCGGACTGAGTGACATACAGGGAGACAGACAGACAGTTGGATGGACATACAGAGAGACAGACAGACGGACGGAATGACATACATAGAGACAGATAGACCGACATACAGAAAGACAGACAGATCAACATACAGAGCAACAGCCAGACGGACTGAAATACAGACAGACAGATGGACGAAGATACAGAGTAATAGACAGAATGACAGACGGACAATCCTACAGAGAGATAGACAGACAGACAGATCGACATACAGAGCAATAGACAGACAGGCAGATCGACATACATAGAGATAGACAGAAAAACGGACCGACATACATGAAGACAGACGGACCAACATACAGAGAGACAAACAGACAGACGGACTGACGTACAGAGAGATAGACAAAGAGACAGATCAAAACACAGATAAATAGACAAACACATCGGCATACAGAGAGCTAGACAGACAGATCGACATAGAGAGAGACAGACAGACAGACGGACTGACCGACATACAGAGAGGCAGACAGACAGAGGTACCAACATTCAGAGAGGCAGATAAACAGACGGACCAACATACAGAGAGACAGACAGACAGAGGTACCGACATTCAGAGAGGCAGACAAACAGACGGACCGACATACAGAGAGGCAGACAGACAGACAGATGGGAAGATGTACAGAGAGACAAACATACAGATGGACCGACATACAGAGAGACACACAGATCGACATACAAAGAAACAGACATTCGGACAGTTATGGAGAGAGACAGAAAGACAGATCGATATACAGAGAGATATTCAGATGGATCGACATATAGAGATAGACAGACAGATCGACAGACAGAGAGATAAACAGACAGAGAGATCGACATACAGATGGATAGACAGACAGATTAGCATACAGAGGATAAACAGACAGATCGACATAGAGAGAGACAGACAGACAGACGGATTGGCATACATAGAGATAGACGGACCGAAATAAAGAAAAATAGACAGACAGACGGACCTACTGACATACAGAGAGACAGGCAGAGCCACTGGCCGACATACAGGGATACAGATGGACTGACATACAGAGAGACAGACGGACAGAGCGACATACAGAGAGACAGACAGACAGACGGATTGACATACATAGAGACAGACAGACAGATGGAAAGATATACAGAGAGGCATACAGACAGATGGAGCGACATACCAAGAGACACACAGGCAGACCGACATAGAGAGAGATAGACAGATGAATCGTCATATAGAAAGATAAACTGATAGACAGAGGGAGATAGATCGATATACGGAGAGATAGACAGACAAAGAGATCGAGATGCAGAGAGATAGATGGAGAGATTGACATAAAGAGAGATAGATAGACAGATCGACATACAGAGAGATAGACAGACAGATCGATATACATCAAGAAAGACGGACCAACCGACATACAGAGAGACAGGCAGAGAGACGGACCAACATACAAAATAGATAGAGAGACAAACAGATGGATCGATATACACAGATATAGACAGACAGACAGACGGACCGACATACAGATAGATAGACAGACAGACAGATGGACGGAAATACAGAGAGGTAGACAGACAGACAGACTGACATACAGAGAGATTTACAGACAGACAGACGGTCCAATATACAGAGAGATAGACAGTCAGACAGAGAGACGGACTGACCTACAGAGAGATAGACAGGTAGACAGATCGAGATACAGAGAGACAGATGTACCGAAATACGGACAGACAGACGGACCGACCGACATACACAGAGACAGGCAGAGAGACATACCGATATACAGACAGACAAACAGACAGATGGACCGATATACAGAGAGACAAACAGACAGACGGACCGATATACAGAGAGATAGACAGACAGACAGACGGACGGACATACAGAGAGATAGACAGACAGACAGACCAATATACAGAGAGACAAACAGACAGACGGACCGATATACAGAGAGATAGACAGACAGACAGACGGACCGACATACAGAGAGATAGACAGACAGACAGACGGACCGACATACAGAGAGATAGACAGACAGACGGACCGATATACAGAGAGATAGACAGACAGACAGATGTACCAACATATAGAGAGATACATAGACAGACAGACGGTCCGACATGCAGAGAGACAGGCAGACAGATGGACCGACATACAGAGCGACAGACGAACAGAGCGACATACAGAGAGACAGACAAACAGACTGACATACAGAGAGACAGACAGACAGACGGACCAACATACAGAGAGACAGACAGACAGACGGATTGACATACATAGAGACAGACAGACAGACAGATGGAAAGATATACAGAGAGGCACACAGACAGATGGAGCAACATACAGAGAGACAGACAGATCGACATACCAAGAGACACACAGGCGGACCGACATAGAAAGAGATAGACAGATGAATCATCATATAGAAAGATAAACTGATAGACAGATTGACAGACAGAGAGAGACAGATCGACATACGGAGAGATGGACAGACAAAGAGATCAAGATGCAGAGAGATAGACGGACAGATCAACATAAAGAGAGATAGACAGATGGATCGATATACATAGAGACAGACGGACCGAAATACAGACAGACAGACGGACCGACCGACATACAGAGAGACAGGCAGAGAGATGTACCGACATACAGAGAGATAGACAGACAGACAGACGGACGGAAATACAGAGAAGTAGACAGACAGACAGACGGTCCGACGTACAGAGAGATAGACAGTCAGACAGAGAGACGGACTGACATACGGAGAGATAGACAGGAGGACAGATTGACATACAGAGAGACAGATGGACCGAAATACAGACAGACAGACGGACCGACCGACATACACAGAGACAGGCAGAGAGACGTACCGATATACAGAGAGACAAACAGACAGATGGACCGACATACAGGGAGATAGACAGACAAACAGACGGACGGAATTACAGAGAGATAGACAGACAAACAGACGGAAATATAGAGAGATAGAGAGATCGACATACAGAGAGATAGACAGACTGATCGACATACACAGAGAGAGAGAGAACACACAGATCGACATACAGTGAGAAAGGCAGACAGATCAGCTTACAGAGAGATAGACAGACCGGCAACTAGTCATAGAGAGAGATAGACAGAGAGACAGATCGATGTACAGAGAGATAGACAGAGAGACAGATCGAAACACAGATAAATAGACAGACAAATTGACATACAGAGAGGTATACAGACAGAAACATCGACATACAGAGAGGTAGACTGACAGACAGATCGACATTTAGAGAGATAGACAGACAGACGTACTGACATAGAGACAGACAGACCGACGGACCGACATTCAGAGAGACAGATGGACCGACAGACAGACAGACAACCGCACCGACATACAGAGAGACAGACAGACGGACGGAGCAACATACAGACAGAGACACTGGCCGATATATAGAGAGATAGACAGACAGATGGTCTGAAATACAGAAAGACAGACAGAGCAACATACAGAGAGACACCCAGACAGACTGAAATACAGACAGGCAGACTAACGGACCGACATACAGAGAGACAGACGGACTGAAATACAGATAGATAGACAGCCAGACAGCTGGACTAACATACAGAGTGGTAGACAGACTGACAGATGGACCAACATACAGAGAGACAGACAGACAGACCGAAGGACATACAGGGAGATAGACAGACAGATCAAGTCAACATACAGACAGATAGACAGAGAGACAGATCGACATACAGAAATATAGACAAACAGATCGACATACAGAGAGACAAACAAACAGACAGACCAACAAACAGGGAGAGAGACAGACAGACAGATGGACCGACATGCAGAGAGATAGACAGGCAGACAGATCGACATACAGAGAGATAGACAGACAGATCGACATACTGAGAGATAGACAGAAAGTTCGACATAGAGAGAGATAGACAGAGAGACAGGCAGATCGAAATACAGAGACAGACAGATAGACAGATCGACATACAAAGAGATAGACAGACAGATCGACTCAGAGAGAGACAGGCAAACAGACAGACCAAACGACAAACAGAGAGAAAGACATACGGACCGACATACAGAGAGACAGACAGACGGACCGACATACAGAGAGATAGACAGACAGATCGATATGCCGAGGGGTATACAAACAGGCAGATCGATAAACTGAGAGAAATACAGGGAGATCTACATACAACCAGATAAACAGATAGATCGACATAGAGAGATAAAGAGACAGATCGATACAGAGAGACAGACGGACCGACCGACATGCACAGAGACTGTCATACGGACCAAGATACGGAGAGACAGACAGGCAGACAGATGGACCGACATACAGAGAGATAGACAGACAGACAAAGAGAGAGATAGACAGACAGATGGACCGACATACAGAGTGATAGACAGATCGACATACAGAGAGATAGATAGACAGATCGACATACAGAAATAGACAGGCAGATCGACATACAGAGAGATAGACTTATAGACAAATCGACATACTGAGAGATATACAGACAGATCGACATACAGACAGATAGACGGACAGGCAGATCGACATACAGAGAGATTGAGAGACAGATCGACATACAGAGAGATAGACAGACATATCGCCTTATAGAGAGACAGACAGCCACACGGACCGAACGACATACAGAGAGACAGGCAGAGAGACTGAGCGACATATAGAGAAACAGACGGACTGAGATACAGAGAGACAGACAGCCAGATGAAGCAACATACAGAGAGACAAACAGAGCGACATACAGAGAGGCAGACAGATGGGCCGACATACAGAGAGACAGACAGACAGACAGAAAGACGGACCGATATACAGAGATATAAAGAGACAGACAGACGGACTGACATACAGAGTGATAGACAGATCGACATACAGAGAGATAGACTTATAGACAAATCAACATACTGAGAGATATACAGACAGATCGACATACAGACAGATAGATGGACAGGCAGATCAACATACAGAGAGATAGACAGACATATCGACATACAGAGAGACAGGCAGAGAGACTGAGCGACATATAGAAAAACAGACAGACTGAGATACAGAGAGACAGACAGCCAGATGAAGCGACATACAGAGAGACAAACAGAGCGACATACAGAGAGGCAGACAGATGGACCAACATACAGAGAGATAGACAGACAGACAGAAAGACGGACCGATATATACAGAGATATAAAGAGACAGACAGACGGACTGACATACAGAGAGACAGACAGACAGACAGACATACAGAGAGTTAGACAGACAGACATACAGAGAGTTAGACAGACAGATCGACATACAGAGATATAGTCAGACAGATCGACATACAGAGAGATGGACAGACAGATCGACATACAGTGAGATGGACAGACAGATCGACATACAGAGAGATGGACAGACAGATCGACATACAGTGAGATGGACAGACAGACCGACATACAGACAGATCAACATAGAGAAAGTTAGACAGACAAACAGACAGACATGCAGAGTGATCGACATACAGAGAAATAGACTGACAGATCGATATGCAGAGAGATAGATAGACAGACAGACAGATCAATATACAGAGAGAAAGATAGGCAACCGACTTAAAGTAAGATTGACAGACAGACGGACCGACATACAGAGAGACAGACAGAGCAACATACACAGAGACAGACACAAGGACAGTCGGACCGATATACAGAGGTATAGACAGACAGGTAGATGGATCGAAATATACAGAGATAGACAGACAGGCAGATGGACCGACATGCAGAGAGATACACAGACAGACAGATCTACATACAGAGAGATAGACAGACAGATCGACATAGAGAGAGAGAGAGAGAGACGGACAAACAGATCGACATACACAGAGGTAGACAGAGAAAGAGGCCGACATACAGTCAGATAGACAGACAGACCGATAGACAAACAGAGAGGTAGAGAGACAGATTGACATACTGAGAGATAGACATGTTTACCGAGATATGGAGAGACAGATAGACAGTTGAATCGCCATACATAGAGACAGACAGAGCGATATACAGAGAGACAGCCAGACAGACTGACATGCAGAGAGACAGACAGACAGATGGAACGACATACAGAGAGATAGGCAGATAGATCAACATACAGAGAGATAGACACACCGACATACAGAGAGATAGACAGACAGACAGATCCACATACAGAGAATTAGACAGAGAGATCGACATGCAGAGAGATAGAAGAGGAACACAGCCTTATACAGCGGGCAGCGTAGTTTGCGGGCTGCGGAGTGAGCTGGGAGTACAATGAAGGCTTAAGGGCTTTGGCTAAACTGGCTTAGGCGGAAACGGGCGAGGTGAAGAGGGTTTTGTTTTTCTTTTTTTTCCCTGTTATTTGAAGAGGGGGGGGAAGTATGAGTGTGAGGGCAGCTTGTTGTTCTCAGTGCCGGATGTGGGAGGTAGTGGAGTCTCCCAGCCTCCCGGACATCCACTTCTGCGCCAGGTGTGTCGAGATGCAGCTCCTAAGGGACCGCGTTAGGGAACTGGAGCTGCAGCTCGATGACCTTCGTCTTATCAGGGAGAGTGAGGAGTTGATAGAGACGACTTATGGGCAGGTGGTCACACCAGGGCCACGGGAGGCAGGCAAGTGGGTCAAGGAGGGGGAATAGGAAGAATCAGGTAATAGAGAGTACCCCTGTGGCTGTGGCTGTGCCCCTGGACAATAAGTACTCCTGGTTGAGTACTGTTGGGGAGGGACAGCATACCTGGGGGAAGCAACACTGGCCGTGCCTCCGGCACAGAGTCCGGACCTGGAGCTAAGAAGGATAGGGAACAGAAGAGGAGGGCAGTAGTAATAGTGGACTCAATAGTTAGGGGGTCAGATAGATGATTCTGTGGATGCAGTCCGGAGACCCGGGTGGTAGTTTGCCTCCCTGGTGCCAGGGTCCGGGATATTTCTGATCGCGTCCAAGAGATCCTGAAGTGGGAGGGAGAGGAGCCAGAGGTCGTGGTACATATAGGTACCAATGACATAGGATGGAAAAGGGAAGAGGTCCTGAAAGAAGAATATAGGGAGTTAGGAAGGGAGTCGAGATAAAGAACCGCAAAGGTAGTAATCTCGGGATTACTGCCTGTGCCACACGACAGTGAGAGTAGGAATGCAATGAGATGTAGGATAAATGCGTGGCTGAGGGATTGGAGCAGGGGACAGGGATTCGGGTTTTTGGATCATTGGGACATCTACTGGTGCAAGTGTGACCTGTACAAAAAGGACGGGTTACACTTGAATCCGAGGGGGACCAATATCCTGGCGGGGAGATTTGTGAGGGCTACTGAGGTGACTTTAAACTAGAATGGTTGTGGGGAGGGAATAAAATTAAGGAGACTAGGAGAGGGGAGGTTGATGTCAGGGAAAAGGAAGAAAAAGAAAACAAAGTTGTTTGCTCCATTAAGGATAAACCGAGAGTGGGAGGTGGAGAGTTTCTTAAGTGCATCTATTTTAATGCTAAGAGCATTGTAAGAAAGATGGATGAGCTTAGAGCATGGATTGATACCTGGAAATATGATGTTGTAGCTATTAGTGAAACGTGGTTGCAGGAGGGGTGTGATTGGCAACTAAGTATTCCAGGATTTCGTTGCTTCGGGTGTGATAGAATCAGAGGGGCAAGAGGGGGAGGTGTTGCATTGCTTGTCAGAGAATAATTAACAGCGGTGGTCTGGCAGGATAGATTAGTGGACTCGTCTAGGGAGGTTATTTGGATGGAATTGAGGAATAGGAAAGGTGTTGTGACGCTTATAGGGGTGTATTATAGACCACCTAATGGGGACCGAGAACTGGAGGAGCAAGTTTGTAAGGAGATAGCAGATACTTGTGGTAAGCACAAGGTTGTGATTGTGGGAGATTTTAATTTTCCACACATAGACTGGGATGACCATTCTGTAAAAAGGCTGAATGGTTTGGAGTTTTCAAATGTATGCAAGATAGTTTTTTGGAGCAATACATAGAGGTACCAACTAGAGAAGGGGCAGTGTTAGATTTCCTATTAGGGAATGAGATAGGTCAGGTGACAGAGGTATGTGTTGGGGAGCACTTCAGGTCCAGTGATCACAATACCATTAGTTTCAGTGTAATTATGGAGAAGGATAGGACTGGACCTAGGAATGAGATTTTTGATTGGAGAAAGGCTAACTTTGAGGAGATGCGAAAAGATTTACAAGGAGTGGATTGAGACAATTTGTTTTATGGGAAGGATGTAACAGAGAAATGGAGGTCACCTAAAGGTGAAATTTTGAGTGTTCAGAATCTTTATGTTCCTGTTAGGTTGAAAGGAAAGGTTAAAAGTTTGAGAGAGCCATGGTTTTCAAGAGATATTGAAAACTTGGTTCAGAAAAAGAGATGGATCTTCAATAAATATAGGCAGCTTGGAGTTAATGAGGTACATCGAGGAATATAAAGAATGTAAAAAGAATTTTAAGAAAGAAATTAGAAAAGCTAAAAGAAGATACGAGGCTGCTTTGGCAAGTAAGGTGAAAATAAATCTATAGGGTTTCTACAGTTATGTTAGTGGCAAAAGGATAGTGAGGGATAAAATTGGTCCCTTGGAGAATCAGATTGGACGGCTATGTGCAGAGCCAAAAGAGATGGGGGAGATTTTGAACAATTTATTTTCTTCGGTATTCACTAAGGAGAAGGATATTGAATTGTGTAAGGTAAGGGAAACAGGAAGGGTAGTTACGCAAAGTATGACAATTAAGGAAGAGGAAGTACTGGCACTTTTAAGGAATATAAAAGTGGATAAGTCTCTGGGTCTGGACTAGGTATTCCCTAGGACCTTGAGGGAAGTTTGTGTAGACATAGCAGGGGCTCTGACAGAAATATTACAAATGTCATTAGAAACGGGGATGGTGCCGGAGGATTGACGTATTGCTCATGTGGTTCCATTGTTTAAAAAGGGTTCTAAGAGTAAACCTGGCAATTATCGGCCTGTGAGTTTGACGTCAGTGGTGGGGAAATTGATGGAAAGTATTCTTACAGATGGTATATATTAATTATCTGGATAGACAGGGTATGATTAGGAACAGTCAACATGGATTTGTGCGTGGAAGGTCATGTTTGACAAATCTTATTGAATTTTTTGATGAAGTTACTAAGAAAGTTGACGAGGGTAAAGCGGTGGATGGTGTCTATTTGGACTTCAGTAAGGCCTTTGACAAGGTTCGACACGGAAGGTTAGTTAGGAAGGTTCAATTGTTAGGTATTAATATTGAATTAGTAAATTGGATTCAACAGTGGCTGGATGGGAGTCGCCAGAGAGTAGTGGTGGATAACTGTGTGTCAGATTGGAGGCCGGTGACTAGTGGTGTGCCTCAGGGATCTGTACTGGGTCCAGTGTTGTTTGTCATATACATTAATGATCTGGATGATGGGGTGGTAAATTGGATTAGTAAGTATGCAGATGATACTAAGATAGGTGGTGCTGTGGATGATGAAGTAGGTTTTCAAAGGTTGCAGAGAGATTTAGGACAGTTAGAAGAGTGTGCTGAAAGATGGCAGATGGAGTTTAATGCTGATAAATGTGAGGTGCTACATTTTGGTAGGACTAATCAAAATAGGACATACATGGTAAATGGTAGGGCATTGAAGAATGCAGTAGAACAGAGCGTTCTAGGAATAATGGTGTATAGTTCCCTGAAGGTGGAATCTCATGTGGATAGGGTGGTGAAGAAAGCTTTTGGTTTGCTGGCCTTTATAAATCAGAGCATTGAGTATAGGAGTTGGGATGTAATGTTGAAATTGTATAAGGCATTGGTAAGGCCAAATTTGGAGTATTGTGTACAGTTCTAGTCACCAAATTATAGGAAAGATGTCAGTAAAATTGAGAGAGGGCAGGGGAGGTTTACTAAAATGTTGCCTGGGTTTCATCTCCTAAGTTACAGAGAAAGGTTGAACAAGTTAGGTCTTTATACTTTGAAGCGTAGAAGGTTGAGGGGGGACTTGATAGAGGTGTTTAACATTATGAGGGGGATTGATAGAGTTGACCTGGATAGGTTTTTCCATTGAGAATGGGGGAGATTCAAACAAGAGGACATGAGTTGAGAGTTAAAGGGCAAATGTTTAGGAGAAACATGAGGGGGAACTTCTTTACTCAGAGAATGGTAGCTGTGTGGAACGAGCTTCCAGCAGAAGTGGTTGAGGCAGGTTCGATGTTGTCGTTTAAAGTTAATTTGGATAGATATATGGACAGGAAAGGACTGGAGGGTTATGGGCTGAGTGCAGGTTGGTGGGACTAGGTGAGAGTAAGAGTTCGGCATGGACTAGAAGGGCCGAGATGGCCTGTTTCCGCGCTGTAATTGTGATATGGTTAATCAGAGTGATAGACAGACAGACAGATTGACATACGAAGAGATAGAGAGACAAACAGATCGACATAAAGAGAGATAGACAGGCAGACCGACATACAGAGAGATAGACAGGCAGACAGACCGACAGGCAGATCGACAAACAGGAAGACAGACCAACATACAGAGAATTAGACAGAAAGATTGACTAACAGAGAGATAGACAGACAGACAGATCGACATACAGAGAGGTAGACAGAGAGACAGATCGACATACAGAGAGATAGACAGAGAGACAGATCAACATATTGAGTACGAACAGACAGATCGACATACAGAGAGATAGACAGACAGATCTACATACGAAGAGATAGACAGAAAGATCGACATACTGAGAGATAGACAGACAGTTCGACATACAGAGAGACAGACAGACCGACAGATAGACAGACAGACTGACATACAGAGAAACAGACAGACAGATCGACATACAGAGACACAGACATACGGACATAGAAACGGAGAGCCAGATAGACAGACGAACCGCCATACATGGAGACAGACTGAGTGACATACAGAGAGACAGCCAGATGGACTGACATACAGAGCGATAGACAGACAGACAGTCAGACAGACATACAGAGAGGTAGACAGGCAGGCAGACAGATGGACCGACATACAGAGAGATAGACAGACATATCGACATACAGCGAGATAGACAGACAGATCGACATAAAGAAAGACAGACACACCGACATACTGAGAGATAGACAGACAGACTGACATATGGAGAGATAGACAGACAGGCAGATCAACATACAGAGAGATAGACAGACAGACAGACAGATCAACATACTGAGAGATATACAGACAGATCGACATAGAGAGACACAGACAGACAGATCGACATACAGTGAGATAGACAGAAAGACAGATCGACATAAAGAGAGATCGACAGACTGACATACAGAGAGATAGACAGGCAGACAGACCGACATACGGACAGATCGACACACAGGAAGACAGACTGACATACAGAGAAATAGACAGATAGACAGAGAGATTAACATACAGTGAGATAGACAGACAGACAGACATACAGTGAGATAGACAGGCAGACAGACAGATCGACATACAGAGAGATGGACAGACAGACAGACAGAACAACATACTGAGATATATATAGACAGCTTGGCATACTGGGAAATATACAGACAGATCGACATGCAGAGAGTTAGACTGACAGATTGACATACAGAGAGATAGACAGATCGACAGATATATGGACCGAAATACGGAGAGACAGACAGACAGACAAACCGCCATACATAGAGACAGACAGAGAGACATACAGAGACAGGCAGACGGACTGACATACAGAGAGACAGACAGACTGACATACAGAGAGATAGACAGACAGACAGAGAGATAGACAGACAGACAGGGAGATCCACATACAGAGAGATAGACAGACAGGCAGATCGACATACAGAGAGATTGATAGACAGGCCGACATACAGAGAGGTAGACAGAGAGACAGACCGACATACAGTGAGATAGGCAAACATATAGACAAACAGAGAGGTAGAGAAACAGGTCGACATACAGAGCAATAGACAGACAGAGCGCCATACAGAGAGACGGACAGGCAGACAGACTGATGTACAGACAGATCGACACACAGAGAGATAGACAGACAGATCGACATAAGTGTGACAGACAGGTAAACAGACAGATTGATATACAGAAAGACAGACAGACAGATGGACCGACATACAGAGAGTTAGACAGACAGCTCGACATAGAGGGAGATAGACAGAAAGATCGACATACAGACAGATAGACAGACAAATCGACATACGGAGAGATAGACAGACAGATCAACGTATGGTGAGATAGACAGACAGACAGATCGACATATAGAGAGATAGACAGACAGACAGAGCGATCAACATACTGAGAGATATACAGATATATCGACATTCTGAGAGATATACACACAGATCGACATAGAGAGAGATAGACAGACAGACCAACAAAGAGAGAGATCGACAGACAGAGAGATATACAGACATAGCGACATACAGAGAGATAGACACACAGATCGACATACGGAGAGATAGACATACAGACATAGAAATGGAGAGACAGACAGACGAAATGCCATACATAGAGACAGACAGAATGACATACAGAGAGACAGCGAGACGGACTGACATACAGAGAGATAGACAGACAGACAGATGGACGTACAGAGAGATAGACAGGTAGACAGACAGATGGACCGACATACAGAGAGACAGACAGACATATTGACAGACAGCAAGATAGACAGACAGATGGACATACAGAGACAGACACACCGACATACAAGGAGATAGAGAGACAGACTGACATACAGAGAGATAGACAGATAGACAGATCAACATACAGAGAGATAGACAGACAGATCGATATACTGAGATACATACAGACAGATCGACATATAGAGAGATAGACAGACAGACAGACAGACTGATCAACATACTGAGAGATATACAGACATATCGACGTTCTGAGAGATATACACACATATTGACATAGAGAAAGATAGACAGACAGACCAACATAGAGAGAGACCGACAGACATATCGACATACAGAGAGATAGGCACACAGGTCGACATACAGAGAGACAGACATACGGACATAGAAGCAGAGAGACAGACAGACAGATGAAACGCCATACATAGAGACAGACAGAACGACATACAGAGAGACAGACATACTGATATAGAAATGGAGAGACAGCCAGACGGACTGACATACAGCAAGATAGACAGACAGATCGACATACAGAGATAGACAGATAGACAGATCAACATACAGAGAGGTAGACAGACAGACAGACAGATCGACAAACTGAGATACATACAGACAGATCGACATATAGAGAGATAGACAGACAGGTCGACATGCAGTGAGATAGACAGACAGACAGATCGACATAAACAGAGATAGACAGATAGACTGACATACAGAGAGATAGACAGGCAGGCAGACAGACATACAGACATATCGTCACACAGGAAGACAGACCGGCATACAGAGAGATGGACAGACAGATCTACATTCAGAGAGATAGACGGACCGATAGACAGACAAACATCCTGAGAGATATACAGACAGATCGACATAGAGACAGACAGGCAGATCGACATACAGAGAGATAGACAGACAGACAGATCGGCATACAGAGAGATAGACAGATCGACAGACATACGGACCGTAATACGGAGAGACAGACAGACAGACGAACCGCCATACATAGAGACAGACAGAGAGACTTACAGAGAGACAGCCAGATGGACTGACATACAGAGAGACAGACAGATGGACCAACATACACAGAGATAGACAGACAGACAGACAGACAGACATACAGAGAGATAGACAGACAGACAGACAGATGGACCGACATACAGAGAGACAGACAGACGGACCAACATACAGAGAGATAGACACACAGACAGATCGACATAAGGAGAGATAGACAGACAGGCAGACAGACAGATCGACATACAGAGAGATAGACAGACAGGCAGATCGACATACAGAGAGATAGATAGACAGACAGAGAGACAGATCAACATACTGAGAGATATACAGACAGATCGACATAGAGTTATACAGACAGATCGATATTCAGAGAGATAGACAGACAGATTGACATAGAGAAAGATAGACAGACAGAACAACATACAGTGAGATAGACAGACAGACAGATCGTATAAAGAGAGATAGACAGACAGACCAACATACAGAGAGATAGACAGGTAGACAGACCGACATACAGAGAGATCGACACAAAGAGAGATGGACAGACAGATCGACATACAGAGAAATTTACAGATAGACAGACAGATCAACATAAAGAGGGATAGACAGACAGACCAACATAAAGAGAGTTAGACACACAGACAGACCGACGTACATACAGAGAGACAGACGGACCGACATGCAGAGAGATAGACAGACAGACAGACCGGCCGACATACAAAGAGACAGGCAGAGAGAGTGAGAGACATATAGAGTCACAGACGGACTGAGATACAGAGAGACAGACAGACAGACGAACCACCATACATGGAGAAAGACAGAGCGAGATAAAGAGAGACAGCCAGACAGACTGACGTACAAAGAGACAGACAGATGGACCAACATACAGAGAGTTAGACAGACAGGCAGACAGAAAGATCAACATACAGAGAGACAGACAGAAAGACAGATCGACATACAGAAAGATAGACAGATCGACATACTAGGAGATATACAGACAGATCGACATCAGAGAGATAGGCATACGGACCGAGGTACGGAGAGGCAGACAGACAGACGAACCGCCATACATACAAACAGACAGCGCAACATACAGAGAGTCAGCCAGAGGGACAGACATACAGAGAGACAGACAGACGGAATGACATACAGAGAGACAGACAGACAGACAGATGGAGCGACATACAGAGGTAAAGACAGACAGACAGGTAGAAATACAGAGAGATAGACAGACATACAGACGGACCGACGTACAGCGAGATAGACAGACAGAGAGACCAATCGATATACGGAGAGATAGACAGACAGATCGACAGACAGAGAGACCAATCGATATACGGAGAGATAGACAGACAGATCGACAGACAGAGAGATAAACAGACAGAGGGATAAACAGACAGATCAACATAAAGAGTGATAATCAGACAGAACAACATACAGAGAGATAAACAGACAGATCGACACAGGGAGAGACAGACAGACAGACGGACCGACAGATATGCAGAGTGACAGACAACCGGACCGAGATACAGAGAGACAGACAGTCAGACGAACCGCCATACATGGAGAAAACAGAGTGAGATAATGAGAGACAGCCAGACAGACTGACATCCAAAGAGACAGACAGACAGACCGACATGCAGCGAGATAGACAGAAAGTTCGACATACAGAGAGATAGGCAGACAGACAGACGGATCGACACACAGAGAGATAGACAGACAGACATATCGACATAGCGAAAGACAGACAGATAGACATACTAAGAGATATACAGACAGATCGACATACAGAGAGATAGACAGACGGACCGACATAGACTGACATACAGAGAGATAGAAAGACAGATAGACATGCAGAGAGATCCACAGACAGACAGATGGATATGCTGAGAAATAGACAGACAGATCGACATACAGAGCGATAAAGAGACAGATCGAAATACAGAGAGTTTAAGAGACAGATCGACACAGAGAGAGACAGACAGACATGCAGGCTGACCGACAGACAGGAAGACAAACATACGGACCGAGTTATAGAGAGACAGACAGACGGAAGAACCACCACAAATAGAGACAGACAGAGCGACATGCAGAGAGACAGCCAGACAGACTGACATATAGAGAGACAGACAGACATTCCGACATACAGAGAGATAGATGGACAGGCAGATCGACATACAGAGATATAAAGAGACAGATCAACATACAGAGAGATAGCCAGACAGACAGATCGACATACAGAGAGATAGATAGACAGATCGACATGCCGAGAGATACACGGACAGATCGATATACTGAGAGAAATACAGACAGACAACCAGACAGATCGACATACAGAGAGATAAAGAGACAGAGAGACAGACAGTCGGACCTAGATACGGACAGACAGACAGACAGATCGACATACAGAGAGACAGGCAGACCGACATACAGAGAGATAGACAGACGGACCGACATACACAGAGATAGACAGGCAGGTTGACATACTCAGTGATAGGCAGATATTTTGACATACAGAGAGACAGACAGACTAGCATACAGAGAGTAGACAGACAGATCGACATACAGAGAGATAGACAAACAGACTGACAATTTGACATACTGAGAGATAGACAGGCAGATCGACATTCAGAGAGACAGACATACGGACCGAGATACGGAGAGACAGACAGACAGACAGACGAACTGCGATACATAGAGACAGACAGAGCGACTTACAGAGAGACAGCTAGACGAACTATCATACAGCGAGACAGACAGACCGACCGACATACAGAGAGATGGACAGACAGTCAGACGAACAGTCATACAGAGAGACAGACAGACAGATAGACATAAAAACATAGAAACATAGAAAATAGGTGCAGGAGTAGGTCATTCGGCCCTTCGAGCCTGCACTGCCATTCAGTATGATCATGGCTGATCATCCAACTCAGAACACTGTACCAGCCTTCCCCCCATACCCCCTGATCCCTTTAGCCACAAGGGCCATGTCTAACTCCCTCTTAAATAACTGGCCTCGACTATTTCCTGTGGCAGAGAATTCCACAGATTCACCACTCTCTGCGTGAAGAAGTTTTTCCTAATCTCGGTCCTAAAAGGTTTCCCCTTTATCCTCAAACTGTGACCCCTCGTTCTGGACTTCCCCAACATCGGGAACAATCTTCCTGCATCTAGTCTGTCCAATCCCTTTAGGATTTTATACGTTTCAATAAGATCCCCCCTTAATCTTCAGAATTCCAACGAGTATAAGCCTAGTTGATCCAGTCTTTCATCATATGAAAGTCCTGTCATCCCAGGAATCAATCTGGTGAACAGAGAGACAGACAGATAGATCGACAGACAGTTTGACATACAGAGAAACAGACAGACCAACATACAGAGAGATAGACAGACAGACGGATCGACATACAGATAGACAGACAGACAGGCAGATCGATATACTGAGAGAGATACAGACAGATCGACATACAGAGAGATAGACAGACAGATCGAAATACTGGGAGCTAGACAGACAGTTTGACATACAGAGAGAGAGAGAGACAGAGCGACATAGAGAGAGATAGACAGACAGACAGATAGATCGACATACTGAGAAACATACAGAGAGATATACAGAGAGACAGAACGACATGCAGAGAGATATACAGACAGATCGGCATACAGACTGATAGACAGGCAGACAGACAGATCGACATACAGAGAGACAAACAGACAGACAGATCGATATACAGAGAGATAGACAGACTGATTTGCATACAGTGAGATTGACAGGTAGCCAGACCGAAATACAGACAGATCGACACACACAGAGATGGACAGACAGATCGACATACAGAGAGACAGACACACCAACATACAGAGAGATAGACAGACAGACCGATATACAGAGAGGTAGACAGACAAACAGAGAGATCGACATACAGAGAGATAGACGGACAGACAGACAGATCGATATACAGATAGACAGACAGACAGAACGACATACTGAGAGACATACAGACAGATAGGCATACAGAGAGATAGACAGACAGCTCGAAATACTGAGAGCTAGACAGACAGTTTGACATACAGAGAGAGAGAGAGACAGACCAACATACAGAGAGATAGACAGACAGACAGACGGATCAACACACAGAGAGACAGACAGACAGACAGACAGAACGACATACAGAGAGATAAACAGACAGACAGATCGACAAACTGAGAAACATACAGGCAGATCGACATACAGAGAGATATACAGACAGACAGAACGACATGCAGAGAGATATACAGACAGATCCACATACAGACTGATAGACAGGCAGACAGACAGATGGACATACAGAGAGACAGACCGACAGATCAATATACGGAGAGATCGACAGACAGATTGGCATACATAGAGATAGACAGACAGACAGATCGATATACAGAGAGATAGACAGACTGATTGACATACAGAGAGATAGACAGGTAGCCAGACCGACATACAGGCAGATCGACACACAGGAAGACAGACCGAAATACGGACAGATCGACACACAGAGAGATTGACAGACAGATCGACATACAGAGAGATAGACAGACAGATAGACATACAGAGAGACAGATACACCAACATACAGAGAGATAGACAGACGGACCAACAGACAGATGGATAGACAGACAGACAGGTGGACCGACATACAGAGAGATAGACAGACAGACAGATCGACACGTAGAGAGATAGACAGGCTGGTTGACATACTGAGAGATAGACAGACATTTTGACATATAGAGCGAGAGACAGACCGACAAACAGAGAGATAGACAAACAGACTAACAGATCGACATACTGAGAGATAGACAGACAGATCAACATTCAGAGAGAAGGTCAGACAGATCGACATACAGAGAATTAGACAGTCAGAGAGTTCAACGTACTGACATATAAACACACAGATCGGCATACAAAGAGATAGACGGACAGATTGACATACAGACAGATCAAAATACTGAGAGCTAGACAGACAGTTTGACATACAGAGCGAGAGAGAGAGAGACCGACATACAGAGAGATACACAGACAGAGTGACATAGAGGGAGATAGACAGACAGACAGATCGATATGCTGAGAAATAGACAGAGTGAAATACAATGAATTTAAGAGACAGATCGACACAGAGAGAGACAGACAGACATGCGGGTTGACCGACATACAGAAAGACCGACATGCGGACTGAGTTACAGAGAGACAGACAGACGGAAGAACCACCATAAATAGAGACAGAGAGAGCGGCATACAGAGAGATAGACAGCCAGGCAGACAGATTGACATACAGAGAGATAGACAAACAGACTAACAGATTGACATACTGACAGATAGACAGACAGATCGACATTCAGAGAGAAGGACAGACAGATTGACATACTGAGAGATAGACAGACAGATCGACATACAGAGATTTAGACAGTCAGAGATTTTGACATACTGATATATAAACACACAGATCGACATACAGAGAGATAGACAGACAGACAGACAGACAGATCGACATACAGAGAAACAGACAGACAGACAGATCATCATACAGAGAGATAGACAAACAGACTGACAGATCGACATACTGAGATATAGACAGACAGATCGACATTCAGAGAGACAGACATATGGACGGAAATACGGAGAGACAGACAGACAGACTGAGCTACATACAGAGAGACAGCTAGACGGACTGTCCTACAGAGAGACAGACAGACAGACCAACATGCAGAGAGATGGACAGACAGACAGACAGATGGACCATCATACGGAGAGAGAGACAGACAGAAATACAGAGAGACAGACAGACAGATCAACATACAGAGAGATAGACAGTCAGATCGACATACAGAGAAACAGACACACCAACATACAGAGAGATAGACAGACAGACCGACATACAGAGAGATAGACAGACAGATCGAAATACTGAGCGATAGACACACAGTTTGGCATACGGAGAGAGAGACAGACCGACATACAGAGAGATAGACAGACGGAGCGACATAGAGAGACATATACAGACAGACAGACAGATCAACACACCGAGAGACAGACAGACTGACAGATCGACATACAGAGAGATAGACAAAGAGACAGACAGATCGAGATACAGAGAGACAGACATATAGAACAAAATACGGAGAGACAGACAGATGGACTGACATACAGTGAGATAGACAGACGGACCGACATACAGAGAGATGGGCAGACAGTCAGACGGACTGACTGTCATGGTCCAGTCTGTGAAGTCCGTATTCTGGTTCACGGTCCGGTCCATCGACCTTTGCTCCAGGTTTTTCTATCTACCCTGTTTCTGTTCTTGTTGAGCTCTAATTGAGGCAGCTGATGCTTGTTGGGGCTCGCTGCATAAATACCTCCAGAGACCAGGGCGTGGCTGCTGGATTGATCTTGTCCTTACTCCTTGTATCCCTTCCTCTGCCTTCTGTTTCCTCGCCTGAAGCCCTGCCTTGTCTTGCCGGTAACTCTCGCCTCGCCTGAAGTTCTCGTTTTGCCTTGCATTGCCTGAAGCCTTGCCTGGTCTTGCTGGTAACTCTTGCCTCGTCTCGCCTTCAGTCTTGTCCTGGAGCCACCCTGTACCTAGCTCCATTCCTGTCCCTTGCCTCCACCAGGTAAGTCAGGCTGTCTTGCTATTACCTGCTGTTGGTTCTGTCCCTTCATGTCTCTTGCCTCCGTTGGGCAAGCCAGGCCGTCTTGCCATTACCTGCAGTTGGTTCTGTCCCTTCCTGTCCCATGCCTTCATCGGGTGGTGATCCACGCCCTGCCCAGGTGAACCGCGCCCTGCCCAGGAGGAGCCTGCCTAGCCTCAAGCCTAAAACTCCAGCCTCTTGTCTAGCCTCAAGCCTGAAGACTCTAGCCTCCTACCTCCTGCCAAGCCTCGTCTCTGGCCTCTAGCCTCAAGCCTGAAGACTCCAGCCTTCTGCCTCCTGCCAAGCCTCACCTCAAGTCTCCATCCTCAAGCCTGAAGACATATAGAGAGATAGACAGACAGATCAACAAACAGAGAGATAGACAGAAAGACAGATCGACATGCAGAGAGATAGACAGATAGACAGACTGATCGACATACAGTGAGATAGACAGACAGACAGATCGACATACGGAGAGATACACAGACAGATCATTATACTGAGAGAAATACAGACAGATAAACGTACAGACAGGTAACCAGTCATATCGACATACAGAGAGATAAAGACACAGATCAACACACAGAGAGACAGACAGACAGACGGACATGCAAAGAGATAGACAGACAGACAGATCGACATAAAGAAAGATAGACAGATGGACCGACATACAGAGGGATAGACAGACAATCAGACGGACAGACATACAGAGAGGTAGACAGACAGACAGATGGACCGTCATACAGAGAGAGAGACAGACAGACAGATCGACATACAGAGAGACAGACAGACAGATCGACATACAGAGAAACAGACACACCAACATACAGAGAGATAGACAGACAGACCGGCATACAGAGAGATAGACAGACAGATCAACATACTGAGAGACAGACAGACCGAGATACAGAGGGACAGACAGACAGACGAACCGCCGTACATAGAGACAGACAGAGCGACATACGCAGAGACAGTCAGACATACCAACATATAGGGAGATAGACAGACAGACAAACGGACTGACTTACGGAGAGATTGACAGACAGACAGATGGACCGACATAAGAGAGATAGACAGACAGACAGATGGACCAAGATGCAGAGAGATAGACAGACAGATCGTCATGCAGAGAGATAGACTGACAGACAGACAGATAGACATACAGAGAGATAATCAGACAGATCGACATAGAAAGAGACAGACAGACAGAGGGACCAACCGACTTACAGGTAGACAGACAAACGGACCGACATACAGAGAGACCAACAGACAGATGGACCAACGTATAGAGTGACACACAGAGAGACAGACAGATGGACCGACATACAGAGAGATAGACAGACAGACAGACAGATGGACCGACTTAGAGAGAGATAGACAGACAGACAGATCTACATACAGAGAGATAGACAGACTGACAGGCCGACATACAGAGAGGCAGACAGACAGAATGAAATACAGAGAGACAGACCAACAGATCAAAATGAAGAGAGCAAGACAGACAGATGGATCGACATACAGAGATATAGAAAGACAGATCAACATACAGAGACATAGACAGACAGACGGATCGACATACAGATCGTCAGACAGACAGACAGACGGACCGACTTAGAAAGAGGTAGACAAACAGACAGATCTACATACAGAGAGACAGAAGACAGATCGACATAAAGAGGGAAAAATAGTTCAACATACAGAGAGATATACAGACAGATCGACATACAGAGGGACAGACAGACAGATCGACATACAGCCAGATAAATAGACAGACAGATTGACAGACAGAGAGATTGTTATGGTCCAGCCCGTGAAGTCCGCATTATGGTTCATGGTCTGGTCCATCGACCCTTGCTCCAAGTTTTCCTATCTACCCTGTTTCTGTTCCTATTGAGCTCTAATTGAGGCAGCTAATGCTTGTTGGGACTGGCTGCATAAATATCTCCAGAGACCAGGGCGTGGCTGCTGGATTGTTCTTGTCCTTCCTCCTTGTATTCCTTCCTCTGTCTTCTGTTTCCTCGCCGGTAGCCCTGCCTTGTCTTGCCGGTAAATCTCGCCTCACCTGAAGTTCTTATCTCACCTTGCATTGCCTGAAGTCTTGTCTTGGAGCCACCCTGTACCTAGCTCCCTTCCTGTCCATTGCCTCCGTCGGGTAAGCCAGGCCATATTACCGTTACCCAGATTGCTGTTACCCTGTGGTGGGTCCTGTCCCTTCCTGTACCTCGCCTATGTCGGGTAAGTCAGGCCAGATTGCTGTTACCCTGCGGTGGGTTCTGTCCCCTCCTGCCTCTTGCTGCTGTCGGGTAAGTCAGGCCAGATTTCTGTTACCCTGTGGTTGGTTCTGTCCCTTCCTGTCCCTCGCCTCCGTCGGGTGGAAATCTGCGTCCTGCCCAGGTGATCTGTGCCTTGCCCAGGTGTACCGCACCCTGCCCAGGAGGAGCTTCAAGCCCCAAGCTTCGAGCCTTGCCCCAAGCCAAGCTTCAAGACCCCAAGCCTCAAGCCTCTAGTCTCAAACCTCGCCTCCAAACCTCGCCTCCAGTCTCTGGTCTCAAGCCTCACCTCAAGTCTCTGTTCTCAAACCTCGCCTCCAGTCTCTGGTCTCAAACCTCGCCTCCAGTCTCTGGTCTCAAACCTCGCCTCCAGTCTCTGGTCTCCTAGATCTCTTGTCCAGTGCTGTTCCGGGTTCCAGTTTTCCTGTCCATGTCCTTGCCCACACCATGTATCCTAGTCCTCTCTCTAGTACCTCAGAGTCTGTGTTTTGCAATTGGGTCCGTTCCCAGCCACCGCCTTAGAAACATAGAAACATAGAAACATAGAAAATAGGTGCAGGAGTAGGCCATTCGGCCCTTCGAGCCTGCACCGCCATTTATTATGATCATGGCTGATCATCCAACTCAGAACACCGCCCCAGCCTTCCCTCCATACCCCCTGACCTCCGTAGCCACAAGGGCCATATCTAACTCCCTCTTAAATATAGCCAATGAACTGGCCTCAACTGTTTCCTGTGGCAGAGAATTCCACAGATTCACCACTCTCTGTGTGAAGAAGTTTTTCCTAATCTCGGTCCTAAAAGGCTTCCCCTCTATCCTCAAACTGTGACCCCTCGTTCTGGACTTCCTCAACATCGGGAACAATCTTCCTGCATCTAGCCTGTCCAATCCCTTTAGGATCTTATACGTTTCAATCAGATCCCCCCTCAATCTTCTAAATTCCAACGAGTACAAGCCCAGTTCATCCATTCTTTCTTCATATGAAAGTCCTGCCATCCCAGGAATCAATCTGGTGAACCTTCTCTGTACTCCCTCTATGGCAAGGATGTCTTTCCTCAGATTAGGGGACCAAAACTGCACACAATACTCCAGGTGTGGTCTCACCAAGGCCTTGTACAACTGCAGTAGTACCTCCTTGCTCCTGTACTCAAATCCTCTCGCTATAAATGCCAGCATACCATTCGCCTTTTTCACCGCCTGCTGTACCTGCATGCCCACTTTCAATGACTGGTGTATAATGACACCCAGGTCTCGTTGCACCTCCCCTTTTCCTAATCGGCCACCATTCAGATAATAATCTGTTTTCCTATTTTTGCCACCAAAGTGGATAACTTCACATTTATCCACATTAAATTGCATCTGCCATGAATTTACCCACTCACCCAACCTATCCAAGTCACCCTGCATCCTCTTAGCATCCTCCTCACAGCTAACACTGCCACCCAGCTTCGTGTCATCCGCAAACTTGGAGATGCTGCATTTAATTCCCTCATCCAAGTCATTAATATATATTGTAAACAACTGGGGTCCCAGCACTGAGCCTTGCGGTACCCCACTAGTCACTGCCTGCCATTCTGAAAAGGTCCAATTTATTCCCACTCTTTGCTTCCTGTCTGCTAACCAACTCTCCACCCACACCAATACCTTACCCCCAATACTGTGTGCTTTAAGCTTGCACACTAATCTCCTGTGTGGGACCTTGTCAAAAGCCTTCTGAAAATCCAAATATACCACATCCACTGGTTCTCCCCTATCCACTCTACTAGTTACATCCTCAAAAAATTCTATGAGATTCGTCAGACATGATTTTCCTTTCACAAATCCATGCTGACTTTGTCCGATCATTTCACCGCTTTCCAAATGTGCTGTTGTCACATCCTTGATAACTGACTGCAGCAGTTTCCCCACCACCGACGTTAGGCTAACCGGTCTATAATTCCCCGGTTTCTCTCTCCCTCCTTTTTTAAAAAAGTGGAGTTACATTAGCCACCCTCCAATCCTCAGGAACCAGTCCAGAATCTAACGAGTCTTGAAAAATTATCACTAATGCATCCACTATTTCTCGGGCTACTTCCTCAAGCACCCTGGGATGCAGACCATCTGGCCCTGGGGATTTATCTGCCTTTAATCCTTTCAATTTACCTAACACCACTTCCCTACTAACATGTATTTCCCTCAGTTCCTCCATCTCACTGGACCCTCTGTCCCCTACTATTTCTGGAAGATTATTTATGTCCTCCTTAGTGAAGACAGAACCAAAGTAATTATTCAATTGGTCTGCCATGTCCTTGCTCCCCATAATCAATTCACCTGTTTCTGTCTGCAGGGGACCTACATTTGTCTTTACCAGTCTTTTCCTTTTTACATATCTATAAAAGCTTTTACAGTCCGTTTTTATGTTGACTGCCAGTTTTCTCTCATAATCTTTTTTTCCTCTTCCTAATTAAGCCCTTTGTCCTCCTCTGCTGAACTCTGAATTTCTCCCAGTCCTCAGGTGAGCCACTTTCTCTGGCTAATTTGTATGCTGCTTCTTTGGAATTGATACTATCCCTAATTTCTCTTGTCAGCCACGGGTGCACTACCTTCCTTGATTTATTCTTTTGCCAAACTGGGATGAACATTTGTTGCAGTTCATCCATGCAACCTTTAAATGCTTGCCATTGCATATCCACCGTCAATCCTTTAAGTATCATTTGCCAGTCTATCTTAGCTAATTCACGTCTCATACCTTCAAAGTTACCCCTCTTTAAGTTCAGAACCTTTGTTTCTGAATTAACTATGTCACTCTCCATCTTAATGAAGAATTCCACCATATTATGGTCACTCTTACCCAAGGGGCCTCTCACGACAAGATTGCTAATTAACCCTTCCTCATTGCTCAAAACCCAGTCTAGAATAGCCTGCTCTCTAGTTGGTTCCTCGACATGTTGGTTCAAAAAACCATCCCGCATACATTCCAAGAAATCCTCTTCCTCAGCACCTTTACCAATTTGGTTCACCCAATCTACATGTAGATTGAAGTCACCCATTATAACTGCTGTTCCTTTATTGCACACATTTCTAATTTCCTGTTTAATACCATCTCCGACCTCACTACTACTGTTAGGTGGCCTGTACACAACTCCCACCAGCGTCTTCTGCCCCTTTGTGTTACGCAGCTCTACCCATATCGATTCCACATCTTCCCGGCTTATGTCCTTCCTTTCTATTGCGTTAATCTCTTCTTTAACCAGCAACGCCACCCCATCTCCCCTTCCTTCATGTCTATCCCTCCTGAATATTGAATATCCCTGAACGTTGAGCTCCCATCCCTGGTCACCCTGGAGCCATGTCTCTGTGATCCCAACTATATCATAATCATTAATAACAATCTGCACTTTCAATTCATCCACCTTATTACGAATGCTCCTTGCATTGACACACAAAGCCTTCAGGCGCTCTTTTACAACTCTCTTAGCCCTTATACAATTATGCTGAAAAGTGGCCCTTTTTAATGCTTGCCCTGGATTTGTCGGCCTGCCACTTTTACTTTTCTCCATAGTACTTTTTGTTTCTACCCTCACTTTACACCCCTCTGCCTATCTGCACTGGTTCCCATCCCCCTGTAGTGAACTAACCTCCTCACGCCTAGCCTCTTTAATTTGATTCCCACGCCCCAACCATTCTAGTTTAAAGTCACCTCAGTAGCCCCCGCTAATCTCCCTGCCAGGACAGAGATAGACGGACAGACAGATTGACATACAGAGAGTTAGACAGACAGATCGATATACAGAGAGACAGACGGACCGACATACATAGAGACAGACAGACAGACGGACCAATGTAGAGAGCGACATACAGAGAGACAGACCGAAGGACAGATATACAGAGAGACAGACAGACGGACCGACATACAGAGAGAAATAAAGACAGACAGACAGACGGACCGACTTAGACAGAGAGATAGACAGACAGACAGATCTACATATAGAGAGATAGAAAGACAGATCAACGTACAGAGATAGACAGACAGACAGATCGACATACTGAGAGATAGACAGACAGTCAGAGTGACGTACAGAGAGATAGAAAGACAGATCGTCATACAGAGACATACACAGACAGACAGACTGACATACAGAGAGATAGACTGACGGTCAGATCGACATACAGTTTGGCAGACAGACAGATTGACATATAGAGAGATAGACAAACAGACAGATCGACATACTGAGAGACAGACAGACAGATTGACCCACATACAGAGAGAAAAATAGATCAACATACAGAGAGATAGACAGACAGTTTGACTTACAGAGAGATAGACAGATCGACATACAGAGAGATAGACGGACAGTCAGAGTGACGTACAGAGAGCTAGAAAGATAGATCATCATACAGAAACACAGACAGACAGACAGACTAACATAAAGAGAGATGGACTGACAGACAGATCGACATACAGATAGGCAGAGAGTCAGACAGATCGACACACAGAGAGATAGACAGACAGACAGATCGACATACAGAGAGACAGACAAATCGACATACAGAGAGATAGACAGATCGACATGCAGAGAGATGGACAGACAAATCGACATACAGAGAGATAGACAGACAGACCAACGTACAGAGTGGTAGACAGACAGATCGACATACAGAGAGATAGACGGACAGAAAGATCGACATACAGAGAGATAGACAGACAGACAGACTGATCGACATACAGAGAGATGGACAGACAGACAAATTGACATACAGAGAGATAGACAGACAGATGGATATACAGAGAGATAGACAGACAGACAGACTGATCGACATACAGAAAGATGGACAGACAAACAAATTGACATACAGAGAGATAGACAGACAGATGGATATACAGAGAGATAGACAGACAGACAGACAGACCAACATACAGAGAGACAGAGACAGATCGACATACAGAGATAGACCGACGGAATTACTTACTGAGGGATAGACAGACAGATCTACATAGAGTGATAGACAGGCAGACCGACATACAGAGAAATAGACAGACAGATCGACATGCAGAGAGATAGACAGACAGACAGATCGACATACAGTAGGTAGACATGTGGACTGACAGACTGACAGATTGACAGTCAGATAGAGGTTTAACGTGAGGAGTATTGGGAACAAAGCGATGAGTCTACAGCGTGGATCAGCACTTGGAGCTATGATGTTGTGGCCATTACAGAGACATGGATGGTGCAGGGGCAGGAATGGCTACTTCATGTGCCAGGTTTTAGATGTTTCAGAATGAAGAGAGAGGGAGGCAAAAGAGGTGTGGGTGTGGCACTGTTGATCAGGGATAGTGTGATAGCTGCAGAAGTGGAGGATGTCATGGAGGGGTTGTCTACGGAGTCCCTGTGGGTGGAAGTTAGGAACAGGAAGGGGTCAATAACTCAACTGTGTGATTTTTATAGACCACCCAATAGTAACAGGCACATCGAGCAGCAGATAGGGAGATAGATTCCGCAAAGCTGTAATAATTATAGTATTATTGAGGTGGGAGATCTTAATTTCTCAAATATTGATTGGCGTCTACCAAGAGTGAGGGGTTTAGATGGGGTGGAGTTTATTAGGTGTGTTCAAGAAGGTTTCTTGACACAATATGTAGATAAGCCTACAAGAGGAGAGGCTGTACTTGACCTAGTATTGGGAAATTAACATGGTCAAGTGTCAGGTCTCTCAATGGGAGAGCATTTTGGATATAGTGATCACAATTCTATCTCCTTTACCATAGCATTGAAGAGAGATAATAATAGACAAATTAGGGAAACATTTAATTGGAATTAGGGGAAATATGAGGCTATCAGGCAGGAACTTGGAAGCATAAATTGGAAACAGATGTTCTCAGGGAAACGTATGCAAGAAATGTGGCAAATGTTCAGGGGATATTTGTGTGGGGTTCTGCATAAGTACATTCCAATGAGACAGTGAAAGGATGGTAGGGTACATGTACCATGGTGTACAAAGGGCTGTTGTAAATTTAGTCTAGAAGAAAAGAAGAGCTTACGAAAGGTTCAAAAAACTATATAATGATAGAGATCGAGAAGATTATAAGGCTTGCAGGAAGGAGCTTAAGAAGGAAATTAGGAGAGCCAGAAGGGGCCATGAGAAGGCCTTGGCGGACAGGATTAAGGAAAACCTCAAGGCATTCTACAAGTATGTGAAGAGTAAGAGGATAAGACATGATAGGACCATTCAAGTGCACCAGTGAAAAAGTGTGTATGGAACCGAAGGAGATAGTAGAGGTGCTTAATGAATAGCAACACACATCAAAGTTGCTGGTGAACGCAGCAGGCCAGGCAGCATCTGTAAGAAGAGGTACAGTCGACGTTTCAGGCCTAGACCCTTCGTCAGGACTAACTGAAGGAAGAGTGAGTAAGGGATTGTGAAGTAAAATCCCTTACTCACTCTTCCTTCAGTTAGTCCTGACGAAGGGTCTCGGCCTGAAACGTCGACTGTACCTCTTCTTACAGATGCTGCCTGGCCTGCTGCGTTCACCAGCAACTTTGATGTGTGTTGCTTGAATTTCCAGCATCTGCAGAATTCCTCTTGTTTGTGCTTAATGAATACTTTGCTTCAGTATTCACTACGGAAAAGGATCTCGGCGATTGTAGAGATGACTTGCAGCGGACTGAAAAGCTTGAGCGTGTAGATATTAAGGAAGAGGATGTGCTGGAGCTTTTGGAAAGCATCAAGTTGGATAAGTCACCGGGACCAGATGGGATTTACCCCAGGCTACTGTGGGACATGAGGGAGGAGATTGCTGAGCCTCTGGCAATGATCTTAGCATCATCAATGAGGATGAGAGAGGCTCCAGAGGATTGGAGGGTTGCGGATGTTGTTCCCTTATTCAAGAAAGGGAGTAGAGATAGCCCAGGAAATTATAGACCAGTGAGGCTTACTTCAGTGGTTGGTAAGTTGATGGAGAAGATCCTGAGAGGCAGGATTTAGGAACATTTGGAGAGGCATAATATGATTAGGAATAGTCAGCATGGCTTTGTCAAAGGCAGGTCATGCCTTATGAGCTGGATTGAATTTTTTGAGGATGTGACTAAACACATTGATGAGGGTAGCACCGTAGATGTAGTGTATATGGGTTTCAGCAAGGAATTTGATAAGGTACTCCATGCAAAGCTTATTGAGAAAGTAAGGAGGCATGGGATCAAAGGAGACATTGCTTTGTGAATCCAGAACTGGCTTGCCCACAGAAGGCAAAGTGTGGTTATAGGTGGGTCATATTCTGCATGGAGGTCGGTGACCAATGGTGTGCCTCAAGGATCTGTTCTGGGACCCCTACTCTTCGTGATTTTTATAAATGACCTGGATGAGGAAGTGGACAGTTGGGTTAGTAAATTTGCTGATGACACAAAGGTTGGGGGTGTTGTGGATAGTGTGGAGGGCTGTCAGAGGTTACAGCGGAACATTGATAGGATGCAAAACTGGGCTGAGAAGTGGCAGATGGAGTTCAATCTAGATAAGTGTGAGGTGGTTCATTTTGGTAGGTCAAATATGATGGCAGAATATAGTATTAATGGTAAGACTCTTGGCAGTGTGGAGGATCAGAGGGATCTTGGGGTCCGAGTTGATAGGACACTCAAAGCTGTTACGCAGGTTGACTCTGTGGTTAAGAAGGCATATGGTGCATTGGCCTTCATCAGCCGTGGGATTGAGTTTAGGAGCCGAGAGGTAATGTTGCAGCTATATAGGACCCTGGTCAGACCTCACTTGGAGTACTGTGCTCAGTTCTGGTCGCCTCACTGTAGGAAGGATGTGGAAACCATAGAAAGGGTGCAGAGGAGATTTACAAGGATGTTGCCTGGATTGGGGAGCATGCTTTATGAGAATAGGTTGAGTGAACTCAGCTTTTTCTCCTTGGAGCGACGGAGGATGAGAGGTGACGTGATAGAGGTGTACAAGATAATGAGAGGCATTGATCATGTGGATAGTCAGAGGCTTTTTCCCAGGGCTGAAATGGCTGGCAAGAGAGGGCATAGTTTTAAGGTGCTTGGAAATAGGTACTGTACAGAGGAGATGTCAGGGGTACGTTTTTTATGCAGAGAATGGTGAGTGGGTAGAATGGGCTGCCGTCAGTGGTGGAGGTGGATACGATAGGGTCTTCTAAAAGAATTCTGGATAGGTACATGGAGCTTAGAAAAATAGAGGGCTAAGGGTAAGCCTAGGTAATTCTAAGGTAAGGACATGTTCAGCTCAGCTTTGTGGGCCGAAGGGCATGTATTATGCTGTGGGTTTTCTAGATTTTCTATGTTTCTATGTTTCTAAATAAGCTATGCAGATAGATAGAGAGGATAGACACATAAAAATAAACAAAATAAATAGACCTATAGATCGACAACTAGATAGAGAGATGGAGAAAGATAGATAATTCAGCAGACAGGTAGATAGACCAACAGGCAGACAGACAGATAAATGGATAGGCAGATAAATAGAGAGACAGACAGAGAATTTGAGTGACAGTTGGATAGACAGAGATATAGACAGACAGATACATAGGCAGATAGACAGACAGACAAATAGACTGTCAGACAAGCAGTTAGATAGACAGACATTGATAGATAAATAGATAAATTGATAGACTCCCTGATAGACTGTCCGATTGACAGACATTAGGTGGATAGACAGAGATGGACAGACAGACAAACAGATAGTTAGATAGACAGATTGATAGCTAGATAGGTAGACAGGTAGACAGATATAAAGATAGATGAACAGATGAATAGTCAGAAGGACAGACAGGTCAATGGAAAGATAAACAGATGGAAATACAGAGAGATAGAAAGTTGGACAGCCAGATAGATAGATAAGTACATAGATAGATAGTTACTGAGACAGGTAGATGAACAAATAGATGAATAGACAGATAGACTGAATGACAGAGAGATCGATAGACCGACAGATAAATATATAGATAGATAAATAGATTGTTAGGTAGACACTGAGAGATAGACAGATAGATAGGCTAATGTACATACAGATGGATATACAGGTAGACAGACTCAACAATAGATTGATAGACTGATAGACAAAGAAAGATGGAGAGACAGAGAGAGAGCGAGACAGGCAGACAGATAGATTCACAGTAAGACAGCTCAATAGAAAAACAGATAGGCAGACAGATAGAGCCATAGATAGTCAGACAGATAGATTGACAGATAGATAAGTAGATAGACAGAAAAACAGCCATATAGACAGATAGAGAGATAGATAGATATATATACAGATATATAGATAGACAGGCAAATAGAGTGAAAGATAGACAGGCAGACAGAAAGATAGACAGGTTGATAGATTGAGACACCAATAGACAGGCAGATGGATAAACAGACAGATATAAAGATAGACAGACAGACAGATAGATAGATAGACAGATAGATAGACAGGCAGAGAGATATGCAGACAGAGATAGATCATCAGACAGACAGTTAGACTGATAGATGTCAAGATTGGGAAATAGACTGTCGGATGGCCCGATAGATAGATAGATAGATAGTTGGATAAAGTGATAGAAAGACAGACAGACATATTGACCAAAAGATAGATGGATAGACAGAGAGATAGACATACAGTCAGAGAGACAGGCAGATAAATAGACAGAAAGATGCATAGATAGATAGATAGATAGACAGACAGGTAGACAGATATACAGACAGTTAGAGGGAGAGGAAGTCAGTCAGTTAGACAGATAGAGATATGTGTGTGAGAGAGAAATAGATTGTTGAACAGCCAGAGAGATAGATAGACAGATGGACAGAAAGTCAGATAGATAGATAAATAGAACAATGGATAAGTGAGTGAACAGGTAACTGAACTGATTGATAAATATACAGAACAACAGCTAGATAGACCGTCAAACAGCCAGATAGATAGACCCACAGCTGGACAGATAGATAGACTGATAGACTGATAAACAGACATATAGATTCACCAATATTCATAAATATTTGTATATTTAAAATGTTTTATATTTTCTTAAATGCATTTATTTTAATGCTAGGAGCATTGTAAGAAAGGTGGATGAGTTTAGAGCATGGATTGATACCTGGAAATATGATGTTGTAGCTATTAGTGAAACATGGTTGCAGGAGGGGTGTGACTGGCAACTAAATATTCCTGGATTTCGTTGCTTCAGGTGTGAAAGAATAGGAGAGGCAAGAGGGGGAGGTGTTGCATTGCTTGTCAGAGAAAATATTACAGCGGTGCTTTGGCAGGATAGATTAGAGGACTCGTCTAGGGACGCTATTTGGGTGGAATTGAAGAATGGGAAAGGTGTAGTGACGCTTATAGGGGTGTATTATAGACCACCTAGTGGGGACCGAGAACTGGAGGAGCAAATTTGTAAGGAGATTGCAGTTATTTGTAGTAAGCACAAGGTTGTGATTGTGGGAGATTTTAATTTTCCACACATTGACTGGGAAGCCCATTCTGTAAAAGGGCTGGATGGTTTGGAGTTTGTAAAATGTGTGCAAGATAGTTTTCTGCAGCAATACATAGAGGTACCAACTAGAGAAGGGGCAGTGTTGGATCTCCTGTTAGGGAATGAGTAGGGCAGGTGACAGAGGTATGTGTTGGGGAGCACTTCGGGTCCAGTGATCACAATGCCATTAGTTTCAATATAATTATGGAGAAGGATAGGTCTGGACCCAGGGTTGAGATTTGTGATTGGAGAAAGGCTAACTTTGAGGAGATGCGAAAGGATTTAGAAGGAGTGGATTAGGACAATTTGTTTTATGGGAAGGATGTAATAGAGAAATGGAGGTCATTTAAAGGTGAAATTTTGAGGATACAGGACCTTCATGTTCCTGTTAGGTTGAAAGGAAAGGTTAAAAGTTTGAGAGAGTCATGGTTTTCAAGGGATATTGGTCCCTTAGAGAATCAAAGTGGACGGCTATGTGCAGAGCCAAAAGAGATGGGGGAGATTTTGAACAATTTCTTTTCTTTGGTATTCACTAAGGAGAAGGATATTGAATTCTGTAAAGTATGGGAAACAAGAAAGGTAGTTATTGAAAGTATGATGATTAAAGAAGAGGAAGTACTGGTGCTTTTAAAGAATATAAAAGCAGGTAAGTCTCCGGGTCCGGACAGGATATTCCCTAGGACCTTGAGGGAAGTTAGTGTAGAAATAACAGGGGCTCTGACAGAAATATCTCAAATGTCATTAGAAACGGGGATGGTGCCGGAGGATTGGCGTATTGCTCATGTTGTTCCATTGCTTAAAAGGGGTTCTAAGAGTAGCAATTATCAGCCTGTGAGTTTGACATAAATTGATGGAAAGTATTCTTAGAGATGGCATATGTAATTATCTGGATAGACAGGGTCTGATTAGTAACAGTCAACATGGATTTGTGCATGGAAGGTCATGTTTGACAAATTTTATTGAATTTTTTGATGAGGTTACTAGGAAAGTTGACAAGGGTAAAGCGGTGGATGGTGTCTGTATGGACTTCAGTAAGGCCTTTGACAAGGTTCCACACGGAAGGTTAGTTAGGAAGGATCAATCGTTAGGCATTAATATCGAAGTAATGAAATGGATTCAGCAGTGGCTGGATGGGAGACGCCAGAGAGTAGTGATGGATAACTGTGTGTCAGATTGGAGGACAGTGTCTAGCGGTGTGCCTCAGGGATCTGTACTGGGTCCAATGTTGTTTGTCATATATATTAATGATCTGGGTGATGGGGTGGTAAATTGGATTAGTAAATATGCAGATGATACTAAGATAGGTGGCGTTGTGGATAATGAAGTAGGTTTTCAAAGCTTGCAGAGAGATTTAGACCACTTAGAAGAGTGTGCTGAAAGATGGCAGATGGAGTTTAATGCTGAAAAATGTGAGGTGCTACATTTTGGTAGGACTAATCAAAATAGGACATACATGGTAAATGGTGGGGCATTGAAGAATGCAGTAGAACAGAGGGATCTAGGAATAATGGTGTATAGTTCCCTGAAGGTGGAATCTCATGTGGATAGGGTGGTGAAGAAAGCTTTTGGTTTGCTGGCCTTTATAAATCAGAGCATTGAGTATAGGAGTTGGGATGTAATGTTGAAATTGTATAAGGCATTGGTAAGGCCAAATTTGGAGTATTGTGTACAGTTCTGGTCACCAAATTATAGGAAAGATGTCAATAATATTGAGAGAGTACAGAGGAGATTTACTAGAATGTTGCCTGGGTTTCATCTCCTAAGTTACAGAGAAAGGTTGAACAAGTTGGGTCTTTATTCTTTGGAGTGTAGAAGGTTGAGGGGGGACTTGATAGAGGTATTTAACATTATGAGGGGAATAGATAGAGTTGACATGGATAGGCTTTTTCCATTGAGAGTCGGGGAGATTCAAACACGAGGACATGAGTTGAGAGTTGAAAGACAAAAGTTTAGGGGTAACAAGAGGGGGAACTTCTTTACTCAGAGAGTGGTAGTTGTGTGGAACGAGCTTCCAGCAGAAGTGGTTGAGGCAGGTTCGATGTTGTCATTTAAAGTTAAATTGGATAGATATATGGACAGGAAAGGAATGGAGGGTTGTGGGCTGAGTGCAGGTCGGTGGGACTAGGTGAGAGTAAGAGTTTGGCACGGACTAGAAGGGCCGAGATGGCCTGTTTCCGTGCTGTAATTGTTATATGGTTATATGGTTATATATAAGAGGATGATAGACAGATAGATAAGCACTTATCCTTGCAAGTGGAACAAGCGGAGGAATAAAGAGCATCTCTGTAGGGTTAGCACTTTGTGCTGGGTGTCAGATTTGGGAATCCTGGGATTCTTCCAGTCTCCCAGATGGCCACATCTGCAGCTTCTGAGAGACCATGTTAGGGATCTGGAGCTGCAGCTTGATGACCTACAGCTGAAAGTGAGCAGGAGATGGATAGGAGCTACAAAGAGTTAGTCACCCCGAGGCTGCAGGAGTTTGATAAGTGGGTGACAGTCAGGGAAGGGAAGGGAAGAGCTCACAGAGTATAGAGCACCCCTGTGGCCATCCCCCTCGATAATCGTTATCTCGTTTTGGATACTGTTGAGGGGGTGACCTGACAGAGAACGACCACAATGATTGGGTCTCTGGCACTGAGCCTGGTTCCATGGTGCAGAAAGGAGAGAAGAAGAGGAGGAATCGGGTAGTCATAGGGGATTCCATAGTGACGGGAACAAACAGGAGATTCTGTCAGCCTGATAGAGATACCCACACGGTGCGTTGCCACCCAGGTGCCAGGGTACAGGATGTCTCAGATCGGATGCAGAGTATTCTGAAGGGAAAGGATGAACAGCCAGAAGTCTTGGTACACATTGGTACCAATGACATAGGTAGAAAAAGGGAGTAGGTCCTGAGAGAATTCAGGGAGTTGGGTAGGAAGCTGAAAAGCAGGACCTCCAGGGTAGTAATCTCAGGATTGCTGCCTGTGCCACGTGCTAACGAGCGCAAGAATAGCATGATCAGGCACATTAATGCGAGGCTGAGAGACTGGTGTAGGGGGCAGGGCTTCGGAACTCTGGACCACTGAAGACGCCTCTGGGGGAGGTACGACCTGTACTAAAAAGATGTGTTACACCTGAACCCAAAGGGGTCCAATACCCTGGCAGGCAGGTTTAATAGAGCTGTTGGGGAGGGTTTAAACTCATTTGGCAGTGGGGTGGGAACCGGAGTGGTAGGGCTGAGAAAGGGGAAAACAGAAATAAATCAAAGATAGCGTGCAACAGAGAGGATAGAAAGGACAGGCTGGAGATGAGGCATAATCACAGCCAGTGGGATGAGTTACAGGACAATAGAGGTGTGATGTAGTTAAAACAGAAAGCAACAAATACTGGACTGAAATATTTGAATGCTCGCAGCATAAGAAATAAAATGGATGATCTTGACATTCAGCTGCAGATTGGCAAGTATGACATTGTGGCCAACTCTGAAACTTGGCGAGAAGATGGCTACCATTGGGAGCTGAATATTCAAGGATATACGATGCGTCGGAAAAATATTTTAGTAGGTGTGGTGATATCACGTGTCACATGTAAGAATGTGACTGGACAGAGTTCCGAGCATGCGCAGAAATGACAGAATGATCTGGAAACTTGCATGATAGAAACATGGTTGCTGTTTGCTGTTGTAAATAAAAGTTCCAGTTTTAATTCTTCCAGAACATGGTTTGCTCTTAGTAACCCACGGTACGTATAAAGAATACAACATGATGTCAGAAGTTGGTCTGGAAGAATAATTTGTTTCGCTAACACAGGAGAAGCGAAGATAATCCAAAAAAAAAGAGTGCAAACTTTTTCGTTGTTTGCTAACAGCTTTAAAAATGGAAGTTTTGCAACCCCCATTGACGCTTCAGCTGACTGGAAACGTAGCTGAAAACTGGAAAAGATTTAAACAGCATTTTGAAATTTATTTATCGGTGATCAGAGCAGATAATAAAATGGCAAAAATGAAAGCCGCCTATCATGTAATAGGGGACAACGCAATTGAGGTATATGATCATTTCACTTTTGAAAATGGAGATAATTTGAATCTAAAGGCGATAATTGACAAATTTGACGCATTTTGTATACCGAAGGGAATGTGACATATGAGCGCCATAAATTTTTCAAATGTCGGCAGAGACCTGGTCGAACGATTGATCAACTTGTTACGGAGTTGAGAAACCACAGTAAAAGATGCAAGTTTGCAGAGCTTACAGGCTCTCTCATTAAAGACAGAATTATTTGCGGCATTCTGGATAATGGTCTGAGAGAAGGACTGATAGAACAAGATTTGAATTTGGAAAAAGCTGTGGCATTCTGCAAAGTTTCTGAGACCATGACGTCACAAGCTAAAGAGTTTTTTTTATTGAGAACAGCTGCGTAGACGCTGTAAAGCGCGAACATATTAGAAAAAATAATGCAGCGACAATGAAACCGACGGAGAGCAAGACGTCATCTGAAAGAAAAAAACTTTGTGTTCGCTGTGGGCGGCAACATCATCTAGAAACGTGTCCAGCATATTGGAAAATGTGCAATAAAAGGAAAGGAAATAAAACATGTAAATGAAGTGCTTGAAGATGAACGTGAGTTTTACGTAGATGTGCTTTGTGAAAACAAAGTAAGGATGGCTGGACTATTCCATTGCAAGTAAATCAAAACAATATTCTGTTTAAATTGGATACTGGAGCACAAATAAATTTTCTTGCAGAATCTGAGTTTAATGCATTAAAGCCAAGACCAAAGTTACATCAGACAAATATAAAAGTGACTGGGTATTCAGGTGCAGACATTCCAGTTAAAGGAACATGTATGGCAAAAGTATCACACAAACACATGGTGCACATGCTTTCATTTGTGGTAGTGTGAAAAATGTAAGTCAATATTGGGTTTATCTGCCTGTGAGAGACTGAATTTGGTGAAAAGGATTAGTCCTGGACAGTGACACAGAGTCAAAATACAGTGCCTTGATGAAAGAGTATGAGGACTTGTTCAAAGGGCTTGGTGTCTTCCAGGAGAGCACACAATTGAGAAGGAGAAACTAAATTCCAATGTGTCGATATTTCAGTGGTATAAAGGAAGTTACAATGGCAAGAGAGGGGAACTGGCCAAGGTTGACTGGAAAGGGACACTAGCAGGAAGGACAGTAGAGCAGCAATGGCTGGAGTTTCTGCGAAAAATGAGGGGAAAATATATCAAGACAGATATATTCCAAGCAAGAAAACATTTTGGAATGGAAGAAGGACACTACTGTGGCTGACAAGTGAAGTCAGACCCAAAGTAAAAGCAAAAGAGAGAGCATACAAGGAAGACAAAGCTAGTGGCAAGACAGAGGATTGGGAAGCTTTTAAAATCTTGCAGAAGGAAACTAAGAAGGTCATTAGGAAGGAAAAGGTGGATCATGAAAGGAAACAAGCAACTAATATCAAAGAAGATACTAAAAGCTTTTTTAAGTATTTAAAGGGTAAAAGAGAGTTGAGGGTAGATATAGGACCAATAGAAAATGACACTGGAGATTTTGTAATGAGAGATGCAGAGATGGCAGAGGAACTGAATGCATATATTGCATCAGTCTTCACAGTGGAAGACATCTGCAGTATATCGGATATTCAAGAGTGTCAGGGAAGTGAAGTATGTGCAGTGAAAATTACGACTGAGAAGGTGCTCAGGAAGCTTAGTGGTCTGAGGGTGGATAAATCTCCTGGACCTGATGGAATGCACCCCCCGGTTCTGAAGTAAGTGGTTGGAGAGTCTGTGAAGGCATTAACAATGATCTTTCAAGAACCGATAGATTCTGGCATTGTTCTGGATACCGGAAAATTGCAAATGTTACTCCGCTATTTAAGAAGGGTGGGAGGCAGCAGAAAGGAAACTATAGACCTGTTAGCCTGACATCAGCAGTTGGAAGGTTGTTGGAATTAATTGTTAGGGATGAGATTATGGAGTACCTGAATGTACATGACAAGATAGGCCAAAGCCTGCATGGTTTCCTGAAAGGAAAATCCTGCCTGACTAACCTACTGCAATTTCTTGAGGAAATTACAAGCAATGTAGACAAAGGAGATGCAGTGGATGTGCTGTACTTGGATTTTCAGAAGGCTTTTGACAAGGTGCCATGCAGGAGGCTGTTTAGCAAGATAAGAGCCCATGGAAATACAGGGAAGTTACTAGCATGGGTGGAGCATTGGCTGGTCAGCAGAAAGCAGAGAGTGGGAATAAAGGGATCCTATTCTGGCTGGCTGCCGGTTACCAGTGGAATTCCACAGGGGTCAGTATTGGAACCACTGCTTTTTACAATGTATTTCAATGATTTGGACTGTGAGATTAATGGATTTGTGGCTAAATTTGCTGGTGATACAAAGATAGTTGGAGGAGCGGGTAATGTTGAGGAAACAGAGAGCCTGCAGAGAGACTTATATAGTTTAGGGGAATGGGCAAAGAAATGGCAAATGAAATACAATGTTGGAAAGTGTATGGTCATGCACTTTGGTGGAAGAAATAAATGGGCAGACTATTATTTAGATGGAGAGAGAATTCAAAACGCAGTGATGCAAAGGGACTTGGGAATCCTTGTGCAGGATATCCCAAAGTTTAACCTGCAGGTTGAATTGATGGTGAAGAAGGCGAATGCAATGTTGGCATTCATTTCTAGAGGTATAGAATATAAGAGCAGGGATGTGATGTTGAGGCTCTATAAGGCACTCATGAGATCACACTTGGAGTATTGTGTGCAGTTTTGGGCTCCTTATTTTGGAAAGGATATACTGACATTGGAGAGGGTTCAGAGAAGATTTACGAGAATGATTCCAGGAATGAAAGGGTTACCGTATGAGGAACGTCTGACAGCTCTTGGGCTGTATTCCCTGGAGTTCAGGAGAATGAGGGGGGATCTCATAGAAACTAAAAGGCCTGAACAGATTAGATATGGTCAAGTTATTTCCCATGGGAGTCGAGGTCAAGAGGGCATAACTTCAGGATTGAAGGATGTTCATTTAGAACAGAGGTGCAAAGAAATTCCTTTAGTCAGAGGGTGGTAAATCTGTGGAATTTGTTGCCACGAGTGGCTGTGGAGGTCAGGTGATGGGGTGCATTTAAGGCAGAGATAGATAGGTTCTTGATTAGTCAGGGCATCAAAGGGTATGGAGAGAAGGCAGGGGAGTTGGGATGACCGGACGAATTGGATCAGCCATGATAGATAGATAGATAGATAGACAGACAGACAGATAGTTTGATAGATGGATAGGCAGACAGATAGATAGACAGACAGAAAAACTGACAGACAGATAGCTAGGCAGACAGAAAAATTGACAGACAGATAGATAGGCAGATAGACAGATCAGTCATGACTTCACCTGTGAGTCTATGGGGCAGGGGGGGGTCATTTACTGTGTTCGGTACTGCCAGTGAGGCCTCCTGTACATCAGCGAGACCCAACATAAATTGGGTATGGCCTCACTGAACATCTATACTTCATCCACCAGCACAAGTGGGATCTCCCAGTGGCCAACAATTTTAATTCCACTACCCATTCCAGTATGTCCATCCATGGCCACCTCCTCTGTCATGATGAGGCCACACTTAGGTTGGAGGAACAACAGCTTATATTCCACTTGGATAGCCTCCAACCTGATGGCATGAACATCGATTTCTCAAACCTGATGATGCCCCTTAGCACCCCTCCCTCTTGTCCATTTCCCACCTCCTTTCCCCCCTCACCTCACCAGCTCTTTACTTCATCCCTCCCCCTCCAGGTTTCACCCATCATGTGGTGGTTCTCTCCAACCCCCCTCCCCCAAGTTTTAAATCTACTCCTCAGCATTTTTTTTTCTCCAGTCCTGCTGAAACGTTTTGGCCTGAAATGTCTACTGTACTTTTTTCCATTGATGCTGTCTGGCCTGCTGAGTTCCTGCAGTGTTCTGTGCGTGCTGCTGAGATAGATATGCAAATGTACAGACAGATGCATCGATAGATAGACAGACCGAATGACAGATTGATAGACTGATAGTTAGACAGAGAGCGATAGATAGATAGACAGATAGATGGATAACCAGATAGATAGATATACAGGTAAATGGATAGGAAGATAGACAGCCATATAGGTTGATAGACTGATAGATAGAAAATTAGATCGATAGATAGACAGGCAAACAGAGTGACAGATAGTCAGATAGTTTTATATACAGATGAAATGGAGATATACAGAGACAGATATAGACAGATCTATAGATAGATAGACAGGTAGATAGACTGGTAGATAGACAAACAGAGACAGACAGATAGATAATTAAATAGACAGCTCAATACGCAGACAGCTAGAGCCATACATAGTCAGACAAATAGATGGGCAGATGGACTTGTAGATAGATAATCAGATAGACAGAACAACAGATAGATAGACAAGACAGACAGATAGTTACATGCATGGACAGATCGCGAGACAGTTAGATAGACAGACAGACTGATAGATAGACAGGTAGACAGACAGGTAAAACATACAGATAGATCGACAGCCAGATAGATTCATATATATACAGACAGACAGAATGGCAGCTTGATAGACTGAAAGATGGAGAGTGAAAGATGGACAGGATAGACAGAATGGCAGATAGATAGATAGGCAGACTGACATATAACTATATAGACAGATAGACAGAGAGATAGATAGACATATAAACTGATAGATAGATATACAGGTAGATAGATAGAGAAATAGAAAGACAAATAGAGGATAGATGATAGATAGACAGACAGAGAGCCAGGCAGACAAACAGACAGATAGATTGATAGATGGATAGGCAGACAGGTAGTTAGATAGACAGACAGAAAAACTGACAGACAGAGAGATAGCAGAGAAATGAACAGACAGATAGATAGGCAGATAGATAGATGCATAGATAGATAGACAGATAAACTGACAGATAGACGGACATTTTGACAGACAGACACAGAGATTGACAGGGAGATAGATAGATATACAGATAGTTAGATATCTAGACCAAGATAGATACAGAGATAGAAGGCAACTAAACAGATAAACAGGTCGACAGCCAGATAGACAGACAGGCAGATAGAAAGATTCATAGGTAGATACACAGATGGACAAAGGGACTGATAGACAAACAGGTAGATAGACAGACATAGAAAGATAGATAGATAGACAGACAGATTAATCAAATAGACAGATAGACAAATACAGATAGATAGATAGATAGACAGATAGATAGATTGAGGGACAGATAGATAGATAGCCAGATGGACAGGCAGATAGAAAGGTAGATGTACAGATAGACCTATAGACAGGCAGGCAAAATGACAGATTGATAGCCTGATAGATAGCGAGATATAGGTAGAGAGAGAGAGACAAAAGATAGACAGGCAGATAGAGCAATAGATAGTGAGACAGATAGATGGACAGATGGACTGATAGATAGACCTACAGTAAATATATAGACAGATAGACAGAGAGATAGCTAGGCAGACATATAGATTTACAGACAGATAGATAGACATGCAGGCAGATAGACAAATAGGCAGAAAAACAGATGGATAGCCGATAGACAGACACATAGACAGACAGAGAGACAGATAGATAGATCGGCAGACAGATAGATAGACAGACAAACAAATGCATAGATAATTAGAAAGACTGGCACTTTAAGGAATATAAAAGTGGATAAGTCTCCGCGTCCGGACAGGATATTCCCTAGGATCTTGAGGGAAGTTAGTGTGGAAATAGCAGGGGCTCTGACAGAAATATTTCAAATGTCATTAGAAAGGGGGATGGTGCCGGAGGATTGGCGTATTGCTCACGTTGATCCATTGTTTAAAAAGGGTTCTAAGAGTAAACCTAGCAATTATCGGCATGTGAGTTTGATGTCAGTGGTGGGTAAATTAGTGGAAAGTATTCTTAGAGAAGGTATATATAATTATCTAGATAGACAGGGTCTGATTAGGAACAGGCAACATGGATTTGTGCATGGAAGGTCATGTTTGACAAATCTTAATTGAATTTTTTGAAGAGGTAACTAGGAAAGTTGACAAGGGTAAAGCAGTGGATGTTGTCTATATGGACTTCAGTAAAGCCTTTGACAAGGTTCCACACAGAAGGTTAGTCAGGAAGGTTCAATCTTTGGGTATTAATATTGAAGTAGTAAAATGGATTCAGCAGTGGCTGGATGGGAGATGCCAGAGAGTAGTGGTGGATAACTCTTTGTCAGATTGGAGGCCGGTAACTAGTGGTGTGCCTCAGGGATCTGCACTGGGTCCAATATTGTTTGTCATATACATTAATGATCTGGATGATGGGGTGGTAAATTGGATGAGTAAGTATACAGATGATACTAAAATAGGTGGAGTGGTGGATAATGAAATAGGTTTTCAAAGGTTGCGGAGAGATTTGGGCCAGTTAGAAGAGTGGGCTGAAAGATGGCAGATGGAGTTTAATGCTGATAAGTGTGAGGTGCTACATTTTGGCAGGACTAATCAAAATAGGACATACATGGTAAATGGTAGGGCATTGAAGAATGCAGTAGAACAGAGGTTTCTAGGAATAATGGTGCATAGTTCCCTGAAGGTGGAATCTCATGTGGATAGGGTGGTGAAGAAAGCTTTTGGTATGCTGGCCTTTATAAATCAGAGCATTGAGTATAGGAGTTGGGATGTAATGTTGAAATTGTACAAGGCATTGGTGAGGCCAATTTTGGAGTATTGTGTACAGTTTTGGTCACTGAATTATAGGAAAATTGTCAACAAAATAGAGAGAGTACAGAAGAGATTTACTAGAATGTTACCTGGGTTTCATCACCTAAGTTACCGAGAAAGGTTGAACAAGTTAGGTCTTTATTCTTTGGAGTGTAGAAGTTTGAGAGGGGACTTGATAGGGATATTTAAAATTATGAGGGGGATAGATAGAGTTGACATGGATAGGCTTTTTCCATTGAGAGTGGGGGAGATTCAAACAAGAGGACATGAGTTGAGAGGGGGCAAATTTTAGGGGTAACATGAGCGGGAACTTCTTTATTCAGAGAGTGGTAGCTGTGTGGAATGAGCTTCCAGCAGAAGTGGTTGAGGCACGTTTGATGTTGTTGTTTAAAGTTAAATTGGACAGCTATATGGACAGGAAATGAATGGAGGGTTATGGGCTGAGAGCGGGTGATGGGACTAGGTGAGAGTAAGAGTTCAGCACAGACTAGAAGGGCCGAGATGGCCTGTTTCCGTGCTGTAAGTGTTATATGGTTATATGTGCAAATATAATGTCAGACAAACATGTAGATATTCAGATATAGATAGCTAGATGGATAGACAAACTGACAGATTGACAAACATATTGACTGATAGACAGGCACAGAGATTGACAGAGCGATAGATAGATATACAGATAGATAGATAGACAGACAAAGATAGATAGACAGACAGACAGACAGATAGGCAGCCAGGTAAACAGACAGACAGATTTGTAGATACACAGACAGATGGACAAAGGGATTGATAGCCAAAGAGGAAGATAGGCAGACATAGATAGATAGGTAGATGGATAGACAGACAAACAGGCAGATATGTAGACAGATATACAGAGAGACAAATTGGTAGTCAAACAGACAGATAGATCAACCGAGATTGATAGACAGACAGATAGATCAAACAAGATTGATAGACAGACAGATAGATAGATAGACGGACAGACAGACAAATAGATAGACTGTCATGAGTTATTAAGGAGATGAGTTATTAACTTCAAACTTTCCACATAATCACTCAAAGAGTTGAACTGCATTTGCATGTAACGAGAGTCGTATAACGCCACTCCTTCTACCTTAGGCCACGGACATATCAATCACCCCTGCTGTGGACACTTTCTGGAGATCCAAGATCCATATGCTCCATGACCGCTGGACTAAGTGCTAAGTGTGTAAATGTAGGAGGGGACTATGATGAAAAATAAATGTGCTTGGCTTTCTAAAATTGATTCCTTCTACCTTAGGCCACGAACTTATCAATCACCCCTCGTAGACAGGCAGATAGATAGACATAGAATTAGACAGAGAGCTAGCAGCCAAATAAACAGACAGATAGCTAGACAAGACAGATAGATACATATATAGACAGACAAACAAATAGACTGACAGACAAATAGATATTCCGTCATAAACAGATAGCTAGATAGACAGATAGACAATTAAACTGACAGACAGACATAGACTGATAGACAGTGGGTTAGCATTGCTGGTTAGAGAGGAGATTAACGCAATAGAAAGGAAGGACATTGGCCGGGAGGATGTGGAATCCATATGGGTAGAGCTGCATAACACTAAGCGGCAGAAAATGCTGGTGGGAGTTGTGTACAGGCCACCTAACAGTAGTAGTGAGGCTGGGGATGGTATTAAACAGGAAATTAGAAATGCATGTAATAAAGGAACAGCAGTAATAATGGATGACTTCAATCTACATATAGATTGGGTGAACCAAATTGGTAAGGAAGAGAATTACTTGGAACGTATGAGGGATGGTTTTTTTGAACCAACATGTGGAGGAACCAACTAGAGAGCAGGCTATTCTAGACTGGGTATTGAGCAATGAGGAAGGGTTAATTAGCAATCTTGTCGTGAGAGGCTCCTTCGGTAAGAGTGACCATAATATGGTGGAATTCTTCATTAAGATGGAGAGTGACATAGTTAATTCAGAAACAAAGGCTCTGAACTTAAAGAAGGGTAACTTTGAAGGTATGAGACGTGAATTAGCTAAGATAGACTGGCAAATGACACTTAAAGGGTTGACAGTGGATATGCAATGGTAAGCATTAAAAGGTCACATGGATGAACTACAACAATTGTTCATCCCAGTTTGGCAAAAGAATAAATCAGGGAAGGTAGTGCACCCATGGCTAGAAAAAGAAAATTAGGGATAGTATCAATTCCAAAGAAGAAGCAGAGGAAGACAAAGGGCTTAATTAGGAAAGGGAAAAAAGACTATGAGAGAAAACTGGCAGGGAACATAAAAATTAACTGTAAAAGTTTTTATAGATATGTGAAAAGAAAAAGATTGGTTAAGGCAAATGTAGGTACCCTACAGACAGAAACAGGTGAATTGATTATGGGGAGCAAGGACATGGCAGAACAATTGAATAACTACTTTGGTTCTGTCTTCACTAAGGAGGACATAAATAATCTTCCGGAAATAGTAGGGGACAGAGGGTCCAGTGAGATGGAGGAACTGAGGGAAATACATGTTAGTAGGGAAGTGGTGTTAGGTAAATTGAAGGGATTAAAGGCAGATAAATCCCTAGGGCCAGATGGTCTGCATTCCAGAGTGCTTAAGGAGGTAGCCCAAGAAATAATGGATGCATTAGTGATAATTTTTCAAATCTCTTTAGATTATGGACTAGTTCCTGAGGACTGGAGGGTGGCTAATGTAACCCCACTTTTTAAAAAGGAGGGAGAGAGAAACTGGAGAATTATAGACCAGTTAGCCTAATGTCGGTGGTGGGGAAAATGCTAGAGTCAGTTATCAAAGATGTGATAACAGCACATTTGGAAAGCGGTGAAATGATCGGACAAAGTTAGCATGGATTTGTGAAAGGAAAATCATGTCTGACGAATCTCATAGAATTTTTTGAGGATGTAACTGGTAGAGTGGATAGGGGAGAACCAGTGGATGTGGTATATTTGGATTTTCAAAAGGCTTTTGACAAGGTCCCACACAGGAGATTAGTGTGCAAACTTAAAGCACATGGTATTGGGGATAAGGTATTGATGTGGATAGAGAATTGGTTGGCAGACAGGAAGCAAAGAGTGGGAATAAATGGGACCTTTTCAGAATGGCAGGCAGTGACTAGTGGGGTACCGCAAGGCTCAGTGCTGGGACACCAGTTGTTTACAATATATATTAATGACTTGGATGAGGGAATTAAATACAGCATCTCCAAGTTTGCGGATGACACGAAGCTGGGCGGCAGTGTTAGCTGTGAGGAGGATGCTAAGAGGATGCAGGGTGACTTGGATAGGTTAGGTGAGTGGGAAAATTCATGGCAGATGCAATTTAATGTGGATAAATGTGAGGTTATCCACTTTGGTGGCAAAAACAGGAAAACAGACTTTTATTTGAATGGTGGCCGAATAGAAAAAGGGGAGGTGCAACGAGACCTGGGTGTCGTTATACACCAGTCATTGAAAGTGGGCATGCAGGTACAGCAGGCAGTGAAAAAGGCGAATGGTATGCTGGCATTCAGAGCAAGAGAATTCGAGTACAGGAGCAGGGAGGTACTACTGCAGTTGTACAAGGCCTTGGTGAGATCACACCTGGAGTATTGTGTGCAGTTTTGGTCCCCTAATCTGAGGAAAGACATCCTTGCCATAGAGGGAGTACAAAGAAGGTTCACCAGATTGATTACTGGGATGGCAGGAGTTTCATATGATGAAAGACTGGATCGACTAGGCTTATACTCGTTGGAATTTAGAAGATTGAGGGGGGATGTTATTGAAACGTATAAAATCCTAAAGGGATTGGACAGGCTAGATGCAGGAAGATTATTCCCGATGTTGGGGAAGTCCAGAACGAGGGGTCACAGTTTGAGGATAAAGGGGAAGCCTTTTAGGACCAAGATTAGGAAAAACTTCTTCACACAGAGAGTGGTGAATCTGTGGAATTCTCTGCCACGGGAAACAGTTGAGGCCAGTTCATTGGCTATATTTAAGAGGGAGTGAGATATGGCCCTTGTGGCTAAAGGGATCATGGGGTATGGAGGGAAGGCTGGTGCAGGGTTCTGATTTGGATGATCAGCCATGATCATACTGAATGACGGTTCAGGCTCGAAGGGCCGAATGTCCTAATCCTGCACCTATTTTCTATGTTTCTATGAATAGTTAGGAAGGCAGATATATGGACAGATAGATAGCTATATAGACAGAGAGATAGACAGATAGAAAGATTGATATTTAGATAGAAAAATAGACAGATCAAGAGAGATACATAGACAGATAGAAGAGAGATCAAATGATAAACAGATAGACAGATAGAGAGACAGATTGACAGACACATTGATAGATAAATATACAGACAGATAGACAGATACATAGATGGATAGAAAGATGGTCAGATATATTGACGAACAGTCAGATGGATAAAAAGAGAGATAGACAGATTGACTAATTGACAGATGAAGAGACAGATAGATAGACAAATAGTTAGAAAGATAGATAGGCACATAGAGAGACATACAGAAAGAGTTAGATAGGCAGCTACATATACAGACAGATAGAGTAATAATAGGCAGACAGTCAGATAGATTGACAGACAGACAGATGGACAGGCAGATAGACCGATGTACAGGCAGATAGACCGATGTACAGGCAGATAGATAGGCAAATCAATGGACTGATAGATAGAAAGCAGATATACAGAGAAATAGATATATAAATAGACACGGTTAGACAGACAGATAGATTGGTAGATAGACAGACAGACAGATGGAAAGACATACAGAGAGATAGACAGACAGATGGACTGGACAGACATATAAATAGATAGACAACAGGTAGTTAGATGGATAGACAGGTAGATAGGACAGAGAAATAGATTGACAGACAGAAGGTTAGACAGATACGGATAGACAGATTGATAGACAGATAGCTAGATCGACAGATAGACATATATAGGTATAAATAGACAGATACACAGACAGGTAGATAGATAGAACGATAGACAGTTAGAAAGATAGATAGACAGATATGCAAATTAAGAGAAAGAGATATATATAGATACACACAACACACATAAAAGTTGCTGGTGAACGCAGCAGGTCAAGCAGCATCTCTAGGAAGAGGTACAGTCAACATTTCGGGCCAAGACCCTTCATCAGGACTAACTGAAAGAAGATCTCTCACTACCTTTCAAATTTCTCAAATCTTTTAAATCTCTTACTAGCTCTTCTTTTAGTTAGTCCTGACGAAGGGTCTCAACCTGAAACATCGACTGTATCTCATCCTATGGATTCTGCCTGGCCTGCTGCGTTCACCAGCAACTTTTATGTCTGTTGCTTGCTTGAAATTCCAGCATCTGCAGATTTCCTCGTGTTTGTAGATATATAGATAGGCAGGTAGCTAAACAGATAGATAGACAGACCAACAACTAGATAGACAGGCAGACAGACAGCGAGCTAGACCCACAGCAGATAGATAGACAGACAGTTTGATAGACAGTCAGATAGGCAGAGAGCTGGGGGACAAATAAATAGATGGACAGATAGATAGACAGATAGACTGATTTGCAGATAGACAGACAGATGGACAAATAGATCTACATGTATAGATAATAGATGGACAGATAGACAGACAGACTGATTTATAGACACTCACATATATAGAAGGAACAATATAAAGACAGACAGATAGAGCTATTGACAGATAGATGGACAGATAGACAAATAGACAGATAGATAGTTAGACAGAGAGACAAGCATGTAGACAGAGAATTTAGGGAGTTAGGTGCAAAGTTGAAGGACAGGATCTCCAGAGTTGCAGTCTCAGGATTGCTACCCGTGTTACGTGCTAGTGAGGCTAGAAATAGGAAGATAATGCAGCTAAATACATGGATAAGGAGTTGCAGGAGGAAGGGCTTCATGTTTCTGGACAATTGGGCCTTGTTCCAGGGAAGGTGGGACCTGTTCAGACGGGATGGGTTGCACCTGAACTGGAGGGGGACGAACATCCTTGCAGGAAGGTTTGCTAGTGCTGTTCTGAGGGGTTTAAACTAGATTTGCAGGGGGAGGGGAACCAGAGTGTTAGAGCAGATAGTGAGGTGGAGGAGGAGGATAAAGTCATGCGAGAACTGCAAGTATAGTGTATGGAGTAAAGCCAGATCTAACATAGAAAGAGGCTTTGAGGAAAGAGAAACAGAATAAAGCTAGTAAGGTAGAAGGGCTAAAATGCGTGTACTTCAATGCAAGAAGCATCAGGAACAAAGGTGATGAACTGAGAGCTTGGATACATATATGAAATTATGATGTAGTGGCCATTACAGAGACTTGGCTGGCACCAGGGCAGGAATGGATTCTCAATATTCCTGGATTTCAGTGCTTTAAAAGGGATAGAGAGGGGGGAAAAGGGGAGGAGGGGTGGATTACTGGTCAGGGATACTACTACAGCTACAGAAAGGGTGGGTAATGTAGCAGGATCCTCTTTGAGTCAGTATGGGTGGAAGTCAGGAACAGGAAGGGAGCAGTTACTCTACTGGGGGTATTCTATAGGCCCCCTGGTAGCAGCAGAGATAACGAGGAGCAGATTGGGAGGCAGATTTTGGAAAGGTGCAAAAATAACAGAGTTGTTATCATGGGTGACTTTAACTTCCCTAATATTGATTGGCACCTGATTAGTTCCAAGGGTTTAGATGGGACAGAGTTTGTTAAGTGTGTCCAGGATGGATTCCAGTCACAGTATGTGGACAGGCTGACTAGGGGGAATGCCATACTAGATCTAGTACTAGGTAATGAACCGGGTCAGATCACAGATCTCTCAGTGGGTGAGCATCTGGGGGACAGTGACAACCGCTCCCTGGCCTTTAGCATTATCATGGAAAAGGATAGAATCAGAGAGGACAGGAAAATCTTCAATTGGGGAAGGGCAAATTATGAGGCTATAAGGCTAGAACTTGCGGGTGTGAATTGGGGTGATGTTTTTGCAGGAAAATGTACTATGGACATGTGGTCGATGTTTAGGGATCTCTTGCAGGATGTTAGGGATAAATTTGTCCCAGTGAGGAAGATAAAGAATGATAGGGTGAAGGAACCATGGGTGACAAGTGAGGTGAAGAATCTAGTCAGGTGGATGAAGGCAGCATACATGAGGTTTAGGAAGCAAGGATCAGATGGGTCTACTGAGGAATATAGGGCAGCAAGAAAGGAGCTTAAGAAGGGGCTGAGGAGAGCAATAACGGGGCATGAGAAGGCCTTGGTGAGTAGGGTAAAGGAAAACCCCAAGGCATTCTTCAATTACGTGAAGAACAAAAGGATGACAGGAGTGAAGGTAGGACCGATTAGAGATAAAGGTGGGAAGATGTGCCTGGAGGCTGTGGAAGTGAGCGAGGTCCTCAATGAATACTTCTCTTTCATATTCACCAATGAGAGGGAACTTGATGACGGTGAGGACAATATGAGTGAGGTTGATGTTCTGGAGCATGTTGATATTAAGGGAGAGGAGGTGTTGGAGTTGTTAAAATACATTAGGATAGATAAGTCCCCAGGGCCTGACGGAATATTCCCCAGGCTGCTCCACGAGGCGAGAGAAGAGATTGCTGAACCTCTGGCTAGGATCTTTATGTCCTCGTTGTCCACGGGAATGGTACCGGAGGATTGGAGGGAGGCAAATGTTGTCCCCTTGTTCAAAAAAGGTAGTAGGGAAAGTCTGAGTAATTATAGACCAGGGAGCCTTACGTCTATGCTAGGAAAGCTGTTGGAAAGGGTTCTTAGAGATAGGATTTATAGGCATTTAAAGAATCATGGTCTGATCAGGGACAGTCAGCATGGCTTTGTGAAGGGCAGATTGTGTCTAACAAGCCTGATAGAGTTCATTGAGGAGGTGACCAGGCATATAGATGAGGGTAGTGCAGTGGCTGTGATCTATATGGATTTTAGTAAGGCATTTGACAAGGTTCCACACGGTAGGCTTATTCAGAAAGTTAGAAGGCATGGGATCCAGGGAAGTTTGGCCAGGTGGATTCAGAATTGGCTTGCCTGCAGAAGGCAGAGGGTGGTGGTGGAGGGAGTACATTCAGATTGGAGGATTGTGACTAGTGGTGTCCCACAAGAATTAGTTCTGGGACCTCTACTTTTCGTGATTTTTATTAACAACCTGGATGTGGGGGTAAAAGGGTAGGTTGGCAAGTTTACAGATGACAAAAAGGTCGGTGGTGTTGTAGATAGTGTAGAGGATTGTCAAAGATTGCAGAGAGACATTGATAGGATGCAGAAGTGGGCTGAGAAGTGGCAGATGGAGTTCAACCCGGAGAAGTGTGAGGTGGTACATTTTGGAAGGACAAACTCCAAAGCAGAGTACAAAGTAAATGGCAGGATACTTGGTAGTGTGGAGGAGCAGAGGGATCTGGGGGTACATGTCCACAGATCCCTGAAAGTTGCCTCACAGGTGGATAGGGTAGTTAAGAAAGCTTATGGCGTATTAGCTTTCATATTCGAGGGATAGAGTTTAAGAGTCACGATGTAATGATGCAGCTCTATAAAACTCTGGTTAGGCCACACTTGGAATACTGTGTCCAGTTCTGGTTGCCTCACCATAGGAAGGATGTGGAAGCATTGGAAAGGGTACAGAGGAGATTTACCAGGATGCTGCCTGGTTTAGAGAGTATGCATTATGATCAGAGATTAAGGGAGCTAGGGCTTTACTCTTTGGAGAGAAGGAGGATGAGAGGAGACATGATAGAGGTGTACAAGATATTAAGTGAAATAGATAGAGTGGATAGCCAGCGCCTCTTCTCCAGGGCACCACTGCTCAATACAAGAGGACATGGCTTTAAGGTAAGGGGTGGGAAGTTTAGAGGGGCATATTAGAGGAAGGTTTTTTACTCAGAGAGTGGTTGGTGCATGGAATGCACTGCCTGAGTCAGTTGTGGAGGCAGATACACTAGTGAAGTTTAAGAGACTACTAGACAGGTGTATGGAGGAATTTAAGGTGGGGGGTTATATGGGAAGCAGGGTTTAAGGGTCAGCAGAACATTGTGGGCCGAAGGGCCTGTACTGTGCTGTATTGTTCTATGTTCTATGTTGAGATAGACAGATAGATAGGTAGATAGATAGATAAAAAGAGATAGACAGATCTAGAGACATAGAGTGATAGACAAATGGACAGACTGATAGATTGACAGATTGATAGACAGATCAACAGGTAGATAAATAGACAGACAGATAGACATACAGGTTGATATATAGATAGACAAACAGATTGATAAATAGATAACAGACATATAGATAGAGCGAGAGATCGACAAACCAATAGAAAGACAGACAGACAAATAATTAGACAGAGTGATCGGCAGGTAGACAGATAGACAGACAGAATGACAGATAAAGAGAATAATAGATAGACAGTCAGTCAGTTAGACAGACAGATAGACAGGTACACAAGGAGATTGATAGACTGATAGATTGACAGGCAGATAGGTAGATTTACAGACATAGATAGACAAGCATTTAGATGGACAGATAAAAAGACAGGAAGATAGATGGGTAGATAGTCATTTAGATAAATGGATAGATTGATAGACAGAGAGATAGATAGACAGGCAGCTCCTTATTTAAACAGACAGGTGGATAGACAGAGAAATAGATGGACTGACTGACAGTTAGATAGACAGTTATACAGACAGACAGATAGAGAGAGAGATAGCACTATGAAAGATAGGTAGATAGACTGTCAGATATGTATAAAGAGAGCTATAAAGACAGATAGATTGACTGACAGATGGATAAACAAGCAGATAGAGATAAAAAGACAGAGATAGAAAGACAGAGACAGATAGATAGATAGATAGATATGGATATATAAATAGATGGACAGACAGAGACAGATAGATGTAGAGATAGATACATAGGAGACAGGAAGATATATAATAGGCAGATATAGAGATAAATAGACAGATAGATGGCAGATAGACAGACAGATATAGATAGATAGTCAGAGAGCTAGGCAGACAGACAGACAGACATTTAGATAGACTGATAGGTAGATAGACAGATACACAGATAGACGGGGAGCTTGGAAACAAATAAATAGGCAGACAGACAGAGCTGAGAGACAACAGACAGATAGATAGACAAACATTTAGATAGACAAACCGGCACATAAATAGACACAGATAGGAATACAGACAAATCAACATAAATATATAGGTGGATAAATAGACAGATAGACAGACAGACAGACAGACAAATAGACGATGATATATATAGAAAGATGAGACAAACAGACAGATAGATTGATTGATTGACAGATAGATAGATAGATAGACAGATGGACAGATAGATAGATAGATAGACAGACAGACAGTCAGACAGACTGACTGATAGATACACAAATAGATTGACAGACAAGCAGGTTGATAGACAGACAGATAGATAGATATACATAAAGACAGACAGAACAGGCAGATAAATGGATGGACAGGTAGAAAGATAGACAGACATACAGACAGCAGACAGATAGATAGTCAGACAAATAGACAGACAGATAGACAGAGAGACAGATGGATAGGCAGTGCTAGACAGATAGCAGATTGAATGACAGATGGATTGGCAAATAGTCAGGCAGATAGATAGCTGATCAATACACTAAGAGATGGACAGACCGATAGCAGACAAATAAACAGACAGATAAATAGACATATGGACAAACACAGTGATAGATAGATAGATAAACAGATAGACTGATAGATAGATAGATAAATAGATAGACAGACTGACAGTTAGACAGATGGATAGATAGACAGAGAGATGGATAAATAGATAGACAGATCGTCGGAAAGATAAACAGGGAGGGATAAATACACTGATTTATAGACAGAGAAGTAGATAAATGGATAGACAGGCAGACAGACAGTCAGATAGAAAGATGGTGATAGATAGTCAGGCAGACGGATAGATTGTTATGCAGACAGAAAGATAGTTAGACAGATTAATAGACAGAGAGATAGTTAGACAGATAGACAGACAGCTAAATAGACAGATAGATAGGTGGACATATAGATAGACAGCCAACTGGACAAGCAGATAGAGAGACAGACAAATGAATGAATAAAGATATAGACAGCAGGCTGACAGACAAATAGACAGTTAGACAGAATGATAGATTGATAGTCACATAGACAGATAGATAAACAGATAGATGAACAGACAGATGATAGACAGATAGATGGACATATAGACAGATTGATAGATAGATAGATGGATAAACAGATAGACAGATCAACAGATGGGTAGATGGACAGAGGGAGAGATAGATCAATAGATAGATAAAAAGTTAGAATGACAGATAGATATTCAGATAGATAGATGGACAGAGACATAGATAGATTGACAAAGTGTTAGATATATAGACATAGATGATTAGAAAGATGAATAGATAGGTCAGACAGATAGATAGACAGATAGAGAGGCAGACAGACAGGCAGGCAGACATAGATAGATAGTCAGACAGATGGATAGATCAATAGACAGACAGACAGTTAGAGTGTCTAATAAATGGATAGACAAGTAGACAGATAGACAGACAGACTGACAGATAGGTAAACAGATAGTCAGACAGATTGATAGGCAGGCAGTTAGATAGACAGGCAGATAGGTAGGGAGATAGCAGACAAATACACAGAGAAATTGATAGACAGACAGATAAATACATAGATGGATAGACAGGGATAAATAGATTAAGAGGCAAACAGGTAGATAGACAGACAAAGACCCATAGGTTGACAGATAGATAGATAGACAGGCAGTTAAACAGGCAGTCAGATAGATTGATAGACTGTCACATAAATAGAAAGATGGATAGACAGACAGTCAGATAGATTGACTGACAGATAGATAGACAGACAGAGAGACAGACAGTTATACAGATAGAAAGGCACAGATAGACAGGTGGACAGACCGGCAGAGAGGTACACAGACAGATAGATACATAATTTGATAGGTAGACAGATAGATAGACTGCAGGTAGATAGACAGACAGAGACAGATAGATAGATAAGGACAGTCATTTGGAAATATAGATAGACAGCAAGATAGATATTTAGACAGACAGATAGATAGATAGATAGAAAGATGGTACGATAGACATATAGATAAATAAATTGATAGATAGATAGAATAGAGAGATAGATAGATATATGGATAGATAGATAATAGATAGACAGACAAGAGGGAAAGACAGACATATAGAGAAATGGACAGATAGACAGACAGACAGATGTATAGACAGATAAACAGGCCGACAGACCGGCAGAGAGGCGGACAGACAGACAGACAGACAGATAGATAATTCGGTAGGTAGAGACAGGCAGATAGACAGACAGATAGGTAGATAGATAGATAGAGAGACCAACAAACAGACAGATGGCCAGATGTCCAGCCAGATATGTAGATAGAAAGATAGATAGACAATAAATAGACAGACAGACTGATAGATTAGATGGATAGATAGATAGACAGATAAACAGGCAGACAGACAGACAAATAGATAGATCGACAAACAATGGACAGACAGAGAGATAGATAGAGATACACAGATAGATAGACCATCAAATGGACTGACAACTAGATAGACCAACATGTAAACAGACAGATAGATAAAGAAAAATAGATCGATAACTGGCAGATAGACATACAGACAGATGGAAAGGTAGATAGATCAATACATAGATAGATGGACAGAAAGATAGAAAGTAAGATAGATAGATACACAGGTAGAGATGTAGATAAGACAGATAGAAAGACAAATAGACAGATAGATAGAGAGATAGACTGATAGACTAGCATATGGACTGATAGGCAGACAAATAGACAGGCAGATAGAAAGATAGCCATAGGCAGATAGGCTGAGAGACTTACAGACAGTTACAAAGAAAGACTGATAGATAGATGGAAGATAGGTAGACAGGCAGATAGATAGACAGTTAGATACATTGATAGACAGACAGGCAAATAATTAGATGGACAGCTAGATTGATAGAGAGAGGGGGGATACACAGACAGATAGATAGGTAGCTAGATAGACAAACAGACAAATAGACAGAAACATAGACTGAGAGACAGACAGATAGACTGAATGATAGACACAGAGACGGACAGATAGATTGAATGATAGACAGAGAGACAGACACTGAGAGGTTGACAGATAGATAGACCTATAGACAGGTAGACAGTCTGGTAGATTAACAGAAATATAGGCAATTTGACAGAAAGACTTATAGATAGACAGACGGATAGGTGAACAGACAGATTGGTAGACAGACAGGTGGACAGCCAGATAGATAGATTGACAGACAGATAGGGACATTGACTGAGATACAGACTGAAAGATTGAACAATGGACTGAGAGACAGACACTGAGAGGTTGACAGATAGATAGAACTATAGACAGACAGGTAGATAAACAGGTAGACAGGCAGTTTGACAGAAAGATTGAAAGATAGACAGATGGAAAGGTGAACAGACAGATTGGTAGACAGACAGGTAGATAGATAGATAGATAGATAGTCAGACAGACTGTCAGACACTGATAAACTGACAGATAAATAGAGCTATAGAGACACAGGTAGATAGACAGATAGACACAGTCCGTCAGACTGATAGATATACAGACAGATGCTTAGATATAGAGAGTGATAGGTTGACATATGGACTGACAGAGGGATAGACAGACACATAGTTGACAGATAGAGAGAGAGAGAGAGAGACAACAAAATAGAAAGACACACAGACATGTAGGCAGTCAGACGTACAGACAATTAGACAGAAAGACTGATATCTAGAGAGACAGATAGACAGATGGTTAGATAGTCAGATACACAGAGAGATAGACCAACAGACAGGCAGATAATAGTTAGATGGACAGATAGATAGATAGATAGATAGATAGATATATGGATGGTTGATAGACAGATAAAGGATGTTCAGAAAGATATATAGATAGATAGATGGACAGACTGACAGACACTCACAGAGATAGTCAAACAAATAGATATACGGACAGATAGATAGATAGACGGTAAGATAGACAGATAAATAGACAACAAGATAGATAGGCAGACAGATAGATAGATGGATAGAAAGATGGTCCAATACATAGATGAATAGACAGACAAAGAGATCAATAGACAGACAGATAGATCGATAGGCCGACAGATTGGCAGAGAGGCAGACAGACAGATAGATAGATAATTTGATAGATAGACATATAAATAAACAGACATACAAACAGTTGGATAGATAGATAGATAGATAGACAGACAGACAGATGGCCAGACATCAAGACAGATAGATAGACAGACAAACAGAGATAGATAAATAGATAGATAGACAGATAGGTGCACAGACGGATGAACAGACGGATAGATAGACAGGTAGACAGACAGCTAGACAGACCAACAACAGTCAGGCAGATGGACAGATAGGTATACAGACAGATACATAGATAGACCCATAGACAGACAGGTAGATAGACAGATAGACAGGCAGGCAAGCATATATACAGACGGATACATAGATAGATAGACAGAGAGATGGACAGACATGCAGATTGATAGCTGACAGACAGATACCCAAACAGACAGTCGAATTAGCAGATAGACAGATGGATGGAGAGATGGTCAGAAAGATAGAGAGACACATAGATAGATAGACAGGTAGACAGACAAATAGATAGACAGACAGAAAAACAGACATACGGACAGTTTGACAGAAAAACTGACAGACAGATAGTTAGACACACAATTGATAGAGGAGCAGGTAGATATATAGATAGTTAAACAGGGAGACAAATAGATAGATTGACAGACAGATAGACAATATATGGGCAGGAAGACAGTTAGATAAACAGATAGATAGACAGAGAGATAGAAAGTTAGAAAGTTAGATAGATAGATAGACTGATAGACAGGCTGATGGACAGATAACTGGACAGATTCACAGACAGATAGATAAACAGACAGGTAGAGAGATAGCTAGATAGATGGATTATTAGATAGACAGATATTTAGTTAGATAGATAGACAGAAAAATATACAGATGGATATACAGATTGATAGACAGTTAGATAGATAGACAGACAGATAGCTAGGTAGATCAACAGATAGATAGAAAGACTGATGGTTGGACAGATAAATGTATAGCTAGCTAGCTAGATACATACATACATACATAGAGTGAGGGGCAGACAGACAAATAGACAGACCAACAGACAGGCAGATGACCAGTCATCTGGATCGATAGATAGTTAGATAGAATGGTAGGCAGATAGATAGACAGATAAACAGATAGATAGATTAACAGTTAGACAGGCAGACAGACATATAGATGGACAAATAGACAAGCAGGTGGACAGAAATTTAGACAGATAGGCAGATAAAAAGACATAGATAGTCAGACAGACGGATAGATATTTTGACAGATACATAGATAGGCCTACAGACAGATAGGTAGATAGATGGCTGGACAGGCAGAGAGACAGATAAAAAAAATACAGACAGATGCATAGACAGACAGAAAGATAGACACACATATGGACTGACCGAGAGATAGATAGATAGACAGACAGGTAAACACATAGACAGACAGACTGACAAATAGATAGATTAACAGACTGATAGACAAACATTTGGACAGAGAGATAGATAGATAGAAAGATGGACATATAAATGGCTGGATAGACAGTTAGATTTATTGTTAGACAAACAGATCAGAGTATAGACAGATAGACAGGCATTCATAAAGGCAGATAGACAGAGATACAGACAGATGGATAGATATGTGCTTATGACAATCGGTTGAGTGAACTTGAAGCCTTTTCTCCTTGGAGCGACGGAGGATGAGAGGTGACCTGTTAGAGGTCTATAAGATGATGAGAGGCATTGATCGTGTGGATAGTCAGAGGCTACTTCCCAGGGCTGAAATGGCTAGCACGAGAGGGCACAGTTTTAAGGTGCTTGGAAGTAGGTACAGAGGAGATGTCAGGGGTAAATTTTTTACGCAGAAAATGGTGAGTGGGTGGAATGGGCTGCCGGCAACAGTGGTGGAGGGGATACAATAGGGTCTTTTAAGAGCCTCATGGACAGGTACATGGAGCTCAGAAAAATAGAGGGCTATGGGTAATCCGAGGTAATTTCTCAGGTAAGGACATGTTCGGCACAGCTTTGTGGGCCAAAGGGCCTGTATTGTGCTGTAGGTTTTCTATGTTTCTAAAGAGGTAGATAGGTAGAGAGTCAGATAAACAGACAGATAGATAGACTGATGGATAGTTAGACAGATAGGTAGATAGACAGACAGACAGATGGTCAGATAAATAGATAGACCGTCAGCTAGACTGGCAGGCAAATAGATAGATAGACAGGCAGACCAACCGTCAAAGAGGCAGACAGTTAGAGAGACAGATAGATAGACAGGTAGATTAATAGGTAGATAGATAGATAGACAGATAGACAGATAGATAAGCAGATAGAGAGGCAGCTATACAGACAGATAGACAGGTATGTAGACGAATTAATAAACAGATAGACATATAGACAGGCAGACAGAGAGACACTGATAGGTTGACAGATAGATAGACCTAAAGACAGACAGGTAGATAGACAGATAGTTACTTGTTACATACACCCGTTAGGGTGCATTCTCCAGTTACCTTATACTTTCAGCCAGGAGCAGGTGTCATCAGGTGGTTCCCAACCTTCACAGAGTGTTTCAATTCTTAACCACGACACTCTCCAGTTGGTGGGCCAGCAGTGCTGGCCAAATCACTGCTCATCTGCTCCTGGTTCGAGCTCCCCTCCTCTCACCTACGCCAAATCCAACAAGAGGCTCGTTCTGCCTCTTCCCCCATCCTACGAGCTGCTTGTTTTTACTTTTCGTCCAGGCCCAGATCTGACAACAACCGCCATGCTGATTTAGCTGGAAAACCTCTGCAGCCGATATCCACAGGGAACAACCATGCCTGCCATCTCTTGTCTTTACACTCCTGCACTAACAGCTGGTACTTCAAGGCCTTTCTCTCGTGGGCCTCTTCCCATCCCTCCTCCCACGGCACAGTCAACTCAACCAGAATTATTTTCTTGTCTTCCGTTGACCACAGTACATAGTCCGGGCGTAGGGTTGTGTGCACCACATCCAGGAACTGCAACCTCCTTCCCACATCGACCCTCATCTCCCAGGACCTGACCATTAGCAGCAGATTGGGCTTTGATTGTTTGGTTATGAAAGGCCTGGCTCCCTCTTTGATGAAGATATGCAGACATATGAGTAGATGGACAGAGCAATAGACAGACATATGGCATGACAAAGGGATAGATGGACAGATAGCAGACAGATAAATAGACAGGCACAGACAGATGGATGTAATGACAGACAGGTAGATAGATAGACTGAAAGATATACAGACAAATAGACAGGTAGATATATAGACAGTTAGGCAGACAAACAGGTAGGCAGACAGATATAAAGACAGACAGGTAGGTAGACAGATAAACATACAGACAGATAGATAGACAAACAGATAAATGTATAGATAGAGTTATGTAATTTGATAGCGGAATTGTACAGCAGAGTTCATTGGTTCATGAACTTTTCCGATTTCTGAGGCAGAGGGGAAGAAGCTGTTTCTAAAAGGAGCATGCCTTCAGGCTCCTCACGTCCACCTTCACCCTCACCACCCCTAGCTTCTTACCCTCACCATACCACATGTCTCTGGTACCAACCTTTGCTCCAGAGGAACTCTGCTAGATCAGAGCTACAGTACCTGCTCATCACTACCACTCCCAGGACACTGATAGACAGTCCCGGAAAAGGAACTCCCTGAACCCTGCTTCGACCCATGTGATGAGAGTGGAACACTGCTTTGTTTATGGAGGGAACGGAGGCTGGAGAGGGAATCAAGCCACTTCATAGTGGCAGGTGCATGAGGTTCCCCATGACAGTCCAGCAAATAGTTCCTGGAACTGGGAACAGTGAGGTATAGTGCAGCCCACTCTGTGCTTCCTGTCACTTTATTACAGTGTTGGGTAATGTTAGGTTACCTGAGGCTCCCTCCTTCACTCCCCCACCCCCTTCCATTTCCCTCACTACTTCCTACTCCATCATTCTTACCCCTCCTTCCTACACCCTCCCCTTCACCCCTTCCTTCTCCCTCCACATTCCTTCCTTCCCCCTTTTCCTTCCTTCCTTCCCTTTACTCTCTAGCCCTCTCTCTTTCTCCCCTCTTCTTCCCTCCTACCTTATCTCCCTTCTTTCTCCCTCGCCTTTCCTACTCCCTCCGTCTTCCCTCTTTTCCCTTCTCCGCATCTCCTTCCCCTTCCCTCAGCACCGCCCTCCCTCTCCCTTCCCCGCCCCTGCCCCTCCCTCCCTTTTGCCCATTCCCTCTTACTTTGACAGTGCTCCATTTCTGCGGCAAAGTGTGAGGTGGTGATGTGATGCCAGAAGTTACTGCGGGGAAGGGCAGCAGTGGACGTGCCGGGAGACCGCTCCCGCTCGGGCGTCCTGTTCAGCAGCTGCAAAACACAACGGCAACCTTCTGCCAGGACAGCTAGAAACGGCAGAGTTGTGTACTCAGCTCAACACATCACAGAAACCAGGCTTCCCTCCACGGACTCTGTTCACACTTCTCCTTGCCTTGATAAAGCAGCCAGCATAATCAAAGATCTCATCACTTTGAAAATTCTCTCCTTTCCCCTCTCCCATTGGGCAGAAAATGCAAAAGTCTGAAAGAATGTACCACCAGGCTTAAAGACAGCTTTTATCCTATTGTTATGAGCATATTGAATAGTACAATAGTACTGTACCTTACAAGGTAGTGATCGATAGTGTTTTTCAGATTGAAACTCTGTGACTAGTGGTGTACAATGGAAATTGGTGCTGGGATTTTTGTTGCCTACTACATAGGTAAATGACTTGGATAAGAATGTGAGAGGTATGATTAGTTCATATGTTGATGCGGCTATATGGGTGGAACTGAAGAGTAAGAAGGGATGAAATTGTTGATGGAGTGGTATCATACCTGTTGAGTAGCACTGAAGAACTTGAGTTAGAGGGAAAGATTGATTGGGCTGGGAATCTATTCCAGGAGCACGGAGGAATGAGGGGCATTTGATTGAGGTATACCAAATTATGAGTGATCTAGAGGCAGAGGAATGAAAGGTGGGGGAGTGGCATTGTTTGTTAGGGAAAATATTACAGCAGTGCTCAGGCAGCACAGATTAGAGGGCTTGTCTACTGAGTCCTTGTGGATGGAGCTGAGAAACAGGAAAGGTATGGCCACATTAGTGGGATTGTATTACAGACCAGCCAATAGTCAACGAGACTTGGAAGAGCAAATCTGCAGAGAGATAGCAGGCAACTGCAGGAAACATAAAGTTGTGGTGGTAGGGGATTTTAATTTTCCATACATTGATTGGGACTCCCATACTGTTAGGGGTCTAGGTGGTTTAGAGTTTGTAAAATGTGTTCAGGAAAGTTTTCTAAATCAATATATAGAGGGACCAACTAGAGGGGATGCAATATTGGATCCCCTGTTAGGAAATGAATTAGGGCAAGTGACAGAAGTCTCTGTAGGGGAGCACTTTGGTTCCAGTGATCATAACACCATTAGTTTCAACTTGATCATGGACAAGGATAGATCTGGTCCTAGGGTTGAGGTTCTGAACTGGAAGAAGGCCAAATTTGAAGAGATGAGAAAGGATCTAAAAAGCGTGGATTGGGACAGGTTGTTCTCTGGTAAAGATGTGATCAGTAGGTGGGAAGCCTTCAAAGCAGAAATTTTGAGAGTGCAGAATTTGTATGTTCCTGTCAGGATTAAAGGCAAGGTGAATAGGAATAAGGACCCTTGGTTCTCAAGGGATATTGCAACTCTGATAAAGAAGAAGAGGGAGTTGTATGATGTGTATAGGAAGCAGGGAGTAAATAAGGTGCTTGAGGAGTATAAGAAGTGCAAGAAAATACTTAAGAAAGAAATCAGGAGGGCTAAAAGAAGACATGAGGTTGCCTTGGCAGTCAAAGTGAAGGATAATCCAAAGAGCTTTTACAGATATATTAAGAGCAAAAGGATTGTAAGGGATAAAATTGGTCCTCTTGAAGATCAGAGTGGTCGGCTACGTGCGGAACCAAAGGAAATGGGGGAGATCTTAAATAGGTTTTTTGCATCTGTGTTTACTAAGGAAACTGGCATGAAGTCTCTGGAATTAAGGGAAACAAGTAGTGAGATCATGGAAACTGTACAGATCGAAAAGGAGGAGGTCCTTGCTTTCTTGAGGAAAATTAAAGTGGATAAATCCCGGGGACCTGACAGGGTGTTCCCTCGGACCTTGAAGGAGACTGGTGTTGAAATTGCAGGGGCCCTGGCAGAAATATTTAAAATGTCGCTGTCTACAGGTGAGGTGCCGGAGGATTGGAGAGTGGCTCATGTTGTTCCGTTGTTTAAAAAAGGATCGAAAAGTAATCCGGGAAATTATAGGCCAGTAAGTTTAACGTCAGTAGTAGGTAAGTTATTGGAGGGAGTACTAAGAGACAAAATCTACAAGCATTTGGATAGACTGGGACTTATTAGGGAGAGTCAACATGGCTTTGTGTGTGGTAGTCATGTTTGACCAATCTATTGGAGTTTTTCGAGGAGGTTACCAGGAAAGTGGATGAAGGGAAGTCAGTGGATATTGTCTACATGGACTTCAGTGAGACCTTTGACAAGGTCCCGCATGGGAGGTTAGTTAGGAAAATTCAGTCGCTAGGTATACATGGAGAGGTGGTAAATTGGATTAGACATTGGCTCGATGGAAGAAGCCAGAGAGTGGTGGTAGAGAATTGCTTCTCCGAGTGGAGGCCTGTGATTAATGGTGTGCCACAGGGATCAGTGCTGGGTCTATTGTTATTTGTCATCTATATCAATGATCTGGATGATAATGTGGTAAATTGGATCAGCAAGTTTGCTGATGATACAAAGATTGGAGGTGTAGTAGACAGTGAGGAAGGTTTTCAGAGCCTGCAGAGGGACTTGGACCAGCTGGAAAAATGGGCTGAAAAATGGCAGATGGAGTTTAATACTGACAAGTGTGAGGTATTGCACGTTGGAAGGACAAACCAACGTAGAACATACAGGTTTAATGGTAAGGCACTGAGGAGTGCAGTAGAACAGAGGGATCTGGGGATACAGATACAAAATTCCCTAAAAGTGTCGTCACAGGTAGATAGAGTCGTAAAGAGAGCTTTTGGTACATTGGCCTTTATTAATCAAAGTATTGAGTATAAGAGCTGGAACGTTATGATGAGGTTGTATAAGGCATTGGTGAGGCCGAATCTGGAGTATTGTGTTCAGTTTTGGTCACCAAATTACAGGAAGGATATAAATAAGGTTGAAAGAGCGCAGAGAAGGTTTACAAGGATGTTGCCGGGACTTGAGAAACTCAGTTACAGAAAAAGGTTGAGTAGGTTAGGACTTTATTCCCTGGACCGTAGAAGAATGAGGGGAGATTTGATAGAGGTATATAAAATTATGATGGGTATAGATAGAGTGAATGCAAGCAGGCTTTTTCCACCGAGGCAAGGGGAGAAAAAAACCAGAGGACATGGGTTAAGGGTGAGGGGGGAAAAGTTTAAAGGGGGCTTCTTCACACAGAGAGTGGTGGGAGTATGGAATGAGCTGCCAGACGAGGTGGTAAATGCAGGTTCTTTTTTAACATTTAAGAACAAATTGGACAGATACATGGATGGGAGGTGTATGGAGGGATATGGTCTGTGTGCAGGTCAGTGGGACTAGGCAGAAAATGGTTCGGCACAGCCAAGAAGGACCAAAAGGCCTGTTTCCGTGCTGTAGTTTCTATGGTTTCTATGGTTTCTGGATAGGGTAAATGCAAATAGGCTTTTTCCAATGAAGTTAGGTGTGACTAGAAATAGAAATCATGTGTTAACGATGACTGGTGAAATATTTAAAGGGAATCAGAGGGTGGTGTGAGAGTGGAATCAGCTGCCAGAGGAAGTGGTGGACGTGGGTTTGATTTCAGCATTTAAACGACATTTGGATAAGCAGGGAGGTAGGAGGAGCGTGGAGGTGGAAGTTTAAGGTCCGGGTGCAGATCGATGAGAGCAGGCAGAATAATACCTTGACACGGACTAGGCAGGCTGAAGGGGCTGCTTCTGTGCTATAACGATGTAACAAGTACAGCACGGAAACAGGCCATCTTGGCCCTTCTAGTCTGTGCCGACTGCTTACTCTCTCCTAGTCCAACCGACCTGCACTCAGCCCATAACCCTCCATTCCTTTCCTATCCATATAGCTATCCAATTTTACTTTAAATGACAACATCGAACCTGCCTCAACCACTTCTGCTGGAAGCTCGTTCCACACAGCTACCACTCTGTGAGTAAAGAAGTACCCCCTCATGTTACCCCTAAACTTTTGCCCTTTAACTCTCAACTCATGTCCTCTTGTTTGAATCTCCCCCACTCTCAATGGAAAAAGCCTATCCACGTCAACTCTATCAATCCCCCTCATAGTTTTAAAAACCTCTATCAAGTCCCCCCTCAACCTGCTACGCTCCAAAAAATAAAGACCTAACTTGTTCAACTTTTCTCTGTAACTTAGGTGATGAAACCCAGGTAACATTCTAGTAAATCTCTTCTGTACTCTCTCGATTTTGTTAACAATTTTCCTATAATTTGGTGACCAGAATTGTACACAATAGTCCAAATTTGGCCTCACCAGCGCCTTGCACAATTTTAACGTTACATCCCAACTCCTATACTCAATGCTCTGATTTACAAAGGCCGGCATACCAAAAGCTTTCTTCACCACCCTATCCACATGAGATTCCACCTTCAGGGAACTATACACCATTATTCTTAGATCCCTCTGTTCTACTGCATTCTTCAATGCTCTACCATTTACCATGTATGTCCTATTTTGATTAGTCCTGCCAAAATGTAGCACCTCACACTTATCAGCATTAAACTCCATCTGCCATCTTTCAGCACACTCTTCTAACTGGCCTAAATCTCTCTGCAAGCTTTGAAAACCTACTTCATTATCCACAACACCACCTATCTTAGTATCATCTGCATACTTACTCATCCAATTTACCACCCCATCATCCAGATCATTAATGTATATGACAAACAACATTGGACCCAGTACAGATCCCTGAGGCACACCCCTAGTCACCGGCCTCCAACCTGACACACAGTTATCCACCACTACTCTATGGCATCTCCCACCCAGCCACTGTTGAATCTATTTTACTACTTCAATATTAATACCTAACAATTGAACCTTCCTAACTAACCTCCCGTGTGGAACCTTGTCAAAGGCCTTACTGAAGTCCATATAAACAATACTTACTGCTTTACCCTCGTTAACTTTCCTAGTAACCTCTTCAAAAAATTCAATAAAGTTTGTCAAACATGACTTTCCACGCACAAATCCATGTTGACTGTTCCTAATCAGACCCTGTCTATCCAGATAATTATATATACCATCTCGAAGGATACTTTCCATTAATTTATCCACCACTGACGTTAAACTTACAGGCCGATAATTGCTAGGTTTACTCTTAGAGCCCTTTTTAAACAATGGAATCACATGAGCAATATGCCAATCCTCTGGCACCATCCCTGCTTCTAATGACATTTGAAATATTTCTGTCAGAGCCCCTGCTATTTCTACACTAACACTCCCTCAAGTTCCTGGGGAATATCCTGTCAGGACCCGGAGACTTATCCACTTTTATATTCCTTAAAAGCGCCAGTACTTCCTCTTCTTTAATCATCATAGTTTCCATAATTACCCTACTTGTTTCCCTTACCTTACACAATTCAATATCCTTCTCCTTAGTGAATACCGAAGAAAAGAAATTGTTCAAAGTCTCCCCCATCTTTTTTGGCTCCACACATAGCCGTCCACTCTGATTCTCTAAGGGACCAATTTTAGCCCTCACTATCCTTCTGCTATTGATAGAACTGTAGAAACCTTTTATTTTCACCTTACTTGCCAAAGCAAACTCATATCTTCTTTTATCTTTTCTAATCTCTTTCTTAAGATTCTTCTTACATTCCTTATATTCCTCAAGCACCTCATTTACTCCACACTTCCTATATTTATTGTAGATACCTCTCTTTTTCTGAACCAAGTTACCAATATTCCTTGAAAACCATGGCTCTCTCAAACTCTTAACCTTTCCATTCAACCTAACAGGAACATAAAGATTCTGTACCCTCAAATTTCACCTTTAAATGACCTCCATTTCTCTATTACATCCTTCCCATAAAACAAATTGTCCCAATCCACTCCTCTAAATCCTTTCGCATCTCCTCAAAGCCTTTCTCCAAACAAAAATCGCAACCCTGGGTCCAGACCTATCCTTCTCCATAATTATATTGAAACTAATGGCATTGTGATCACTGGACCCGAAGTGCTTCCCAACACATACCTCTGTCACCTGCCCTACTCATTCCCTAACAGGAGATCCAACACTGCCCCTTCTCTAGTTGGTACCTCTATGTATTGCTGCAAAAAACTATCCTGCACACATTTTACAAACTCCAAACCATCCAGCCCATTTACAGAATCGGCTTCCCAGTCTGTGTGTGGAATATTAAAATCTCCCACAATCACAACCTTGTGCTTACTACAAATATCTGCTATCTCCTTACAAATTTGCTCCTCCAATTCTCACTCACCATGAGGTGGCCTATAATACACCCCTATAAGCGTTACTACACCTTTCCCATTCCTCAATTCCACCCAAATAGCCTCCCTAGACGAGCCCTCTAATCTATCCTGCCAAAGCACCGCTGTAACATTTTCTCTGACAAGCAATGCAACACCTCCCCCTCTTGCCCCTCTGATTCTATCACACCTGAAGCAACGAAATCCAGGAATATTTAGTTGCCAATCACACCCCTCCTGCAACCACGTTTCACTAATGGCTACAACATCATATTTCCAGGTATCAATCCATGCTCTAAGCACATCCACCTTTCTTACAATGCTCCTAGCATTAAAATAGATGCATTTAAGAAACTCTCCACCTCTTACTCTCTGTTTATCCCCAAATTTATTATTTTTTTCTTCCCTCTTCCTTACATCTTCGGTCTGAGCACTCCCCTTCTCTGTCACCTGCCTATCCTCCCTCACACACTGTCTACTAGCTTTCTCTATTTGTGAACTAACCTCCTCTCTCCTAGTCCCTTCAATATGATTCCCACCCCCCAACCATTCTAGTTTAAAATCTCCCCAGCAGCCTTCACAAATCTCCCTGTCAGGATATGGGTCCCCCTAGGATTCAAGTGCAACCTATCTTTTTTGTACAGGTCACACCTGCCCTAAAAGAGGTCCCAATGATCCAGAAACTTGAATCCCTGCCCCCTGATCCAATCCCTCAGCCACGCATTTATCCTCCACCTCATTGCATTCCTACTCTCACTATCACGTGGCACAGGCAGTAATCCCGAGATTACTACCTTTGCGGTCCTTCTTCTCAACTCCCTTCCTAACTCCCTATATTCTCCTTTCAGGACCTCTTCCCGTTTCTTACCTATGTCTGTACCTAGCTGTAGTGCTCTGTAACACTGTGACTTCTGTGACATGAAAGTTGGTAGAGCTGTAGATAGCAAAGAAGGACGCTTAATCTACTCAGGGACATGTCATGTTATTATATTAGGAGCACTGATGTACAGAGAAATCTTGTCTGGGGCATGTCGATAGCTCCTTTGAAATGGTGACATGGATGGATAGGGTAGGCATTTGACATGCAGGTCCAAGCACTGAGTATAAGAGCTGTGGATCATATTGCCTCTGTACGAAACATTGGTCAGGTTGTTTTTGGAGTATTGTGTATAGTTCTGTGGTAGAAGTAGAATGCAGAAGAGATTTACCAGGATATTGTGTGGAATCGAGGGCTGTAGTTTTAACAACTGATTTGATCAGCTATATTTATTCTCACTGGAACAAAAGATGCTGAGCAATGACCTTACAGAGGTTTGTAGAATGATGAGGAGCATAGATAGGACAAATCACCACATCTTTTTCCCATTCCAACCTCACTCCTTCCGAACGATCTGCTCTCCACTCCCTCCGCACCAATCCTAACCTTACTATAAAACCCACCGATAAGGGGGGGTGCTATTGTAGTCTGGTGTACTGACCTCTACCTTGCCGAGGCACAGCGACAACTCGCGGATACCTCCTCTTATTTACCCCTCAATCATGACCCCACTAAAGAGCACCAGGCCATTGTCTCCCACACCATCACCAACCTTATCAGCTCTGGGGATCTCCCATACTGCCACCAACCTTATAGTACCCACACCCCGCACTTCCCGTTTCTACCTCCTACCCAAGATCCACAAACCTGCCTGTCCTGGCAGACCTATTGTCTCAGCTTGCTCCTGCCCCACCGAACTCGTTTCTGCATACCTCGACACGGTTTTATCCCCCCTTGTTCAATCCCTTCCTACCTATGTTCGTGACACTTCTCACGCTCTTAAACTTTTTGATGATTTTAAGTTCCCTGGGCCCCACCGCTTTATTTTCACCATGGATGTCCAGTTCCTATATACTTCCATCCCCCATCAGGAAGGTCTCAAAGCTCTACACTTCTTTTTGGATTCCAGACCAAATCAGTTCCCCTCTACCACCACTCTGCTCCATCTAGCAGAATTAGTCCTTACTCTTAATAATTTCTCCTTTGGCTCCTCTCACTACCTCTAAACTAAAGGTGTAGCCATGGGTACCCATATGGGTCCCAGTTATGCCTGCCTTTCTGTTGGCTTTGTGGAACAGTCCATGTTTCAAGCTTATACTGGTATCTGTCCCCCACTTTTCCTTCGCTACATCAATGACCGCATTGGCGCTGCTTCCTGCACACATGCTGACTGCGTTGACTTCATTAACTTTGCCTCCAACTTTCACCCTGCCCTCAAATATCCCTGGTCCATTTCCGACACCTCCCTCCCTTTTCTTGATCTTTCTGTCTCTATCTCTGGAGACAGCTTATCTACTGATGTCTACTATAAGCCTATTGACTCTCACAGCTACCTGGACTATTTCTCTTCCCACCCTATCTCTTGCAAAAATACCATCCCCTTCTCGCAATTCTTCCGTCTCCGCCGCATCTGCTCTCAGGATGAGGCTTTTCATTCCAGGACGAGGGAGATGTCCTCCTTTTTTAAAGAAAGGGGCTTCCCTTCCTCCACCATCAACTCTGCTCTCAAACGCATCTCTCCCATTTCACACACATCTGCTCTCACCCCATCCTTCCACCACCCCACTAGGGATAGGGTTCCCCTTGTCCTCACCTACCACCCCACCAGCCTCCGGGTCCAACATATAATTCTCCATAACTTCCGCCACCTCCAATGGGATCCCACCACCAAGCACTTCTTTCCCTCCCCCCCCCCCCACTTTCCGCAGGGATCGCTCCCTATGCAACTCCCTTGTCCATTCGTCGACTGTACCTCTTCCTATAGATGCTGCCTGGCCTGCTGCGTTCCCCCAGCATTTTGTGTGTGTTGCTAGGACAAATAGACAGTAGGGCAGTGAGTCTAGAACTAGGCCCAGATTTAAATTCAGAGGGAGGAATTTAAAGGGGAACTTCGGGAAAAGTTTCTCAAGCAGAGTGTAATGGTTATCTGGAATGAGTTGCCAAAGTAGGTGTGAGAGCAGAAGGTACGATAAAAAATAAGACTTGCACAACATTTGGACTGGTACTGGGATACGTAGGGTAGAATGAGAGGTGAAAGGATATGGGTTAAGGATTAAGCCAGGTTAAAGGATATGGGAGCAGTGTAGATCAGTCAGCATGGAAGGCGGGGGGGGGGGGCGGGGGGGAGCCTGTTTTGCGCTACTCTACGACTCATTGACTGTGAAAACAAGGATGTAATGTTGAAACTTTATGACGCACTTGTAAGACCTCACTTGCAGTATTGTGAGCAGTTTTGGGCCTCCTGTCTTAGAAGGGAAGTGCTGAAACTAGAGAGGGTTCTGAGGAGGTTCACAAAAATGATTCTAGGATTGACTGGCTTGACAAATGAAGAGATTTGATGGATCTGGGCCTGTATTCACTAGAATTCAGAAGAATGAGGAGTGACTTCATTGAGACCTGTTGAACGGTGAGAGGCCTTGATGGAGAGGATGTGGAGAGGATGTTTCCTATGATGGGAGAGTCTGCCAGAGGACACTGCCTCAGAATAGAGGAGCACCCTTTTAGAATGGAGATGAGGAAGATTTCTTGAGCCAGAGAGTGGTGAATCTGTGGAATTCTTTGCCACAGGCAGCTGTGGAGGCCAAGTTTTTTTAAGGTATATTTAAGGTTGGTAGATTCTTGATTGGTCAAGGCATGAAGGGTTACAGGGAGAAAGCAGGAGATTGGAGCTAAGAGAAAAATTGGATCGCAGTAACAAAATGCTAGAGCAGACTTTATGGATCAAATGGCCTAATTTTGCTCTCATGTCTTATGGTCTTATAGAAATGAGAGAGGAAATGAAGTTTGGGTCCAATCTATTGACTTTTTGAGGAGAAAATGAGGATTGCTGGAGGATTATAGTTTTGGTGTTACACTGCAGGAGGATGTGGTTGTACTGGGGAGAGTGCAGAGTAGAATAACTAGTGTGTTGCTGGGATTTGAGAACTTTAGTTAAGGGATAGACTTGATAGGCTGGCTTATTTTCCTTGGAGTGAAGGAATCTGAGGAGGTGACATGAGAGGCGTAGACAGGTAGATAGTTTGAATTATTTTTCCCACAGTAGGGGTATCAACAACAAGGGAGTATAGTTTTAAGGTAAGAGGAAAGAGTTTTAAAGTTGTTTTTTTTAATCCATACACAGGGGATCATATCAGGAACACATTGCCAGAGAAGGTTAGATATAATACTATGTTTAAAAGACAACTAAACTGACAAGGTGAAGAATGATGTGGGCCTAATGTGGATAAATGTGATTAGCATGGATGGGTGAGAGGTCTGACATAGATGCAATGGTGTAAAAGCCATTTTCTGTGCTGTACAGCTTGATGTGGCCTTTGTGGTCTTTAACATAGCCTTTGACAAGATCATAACTGACAAAATCAGTAAAAGCCAATTGGATCTAAGTGACTGAATGGATTCTGAACTGAGTTAGAGATAAGGGGTAAAGAGAATTGCTTTACTGAGCACTACTGTAACTGCTGAGGACCAAGGACCAACTGGTGTTTGCCTCACCACTATTTCTGGGTGCTCATTCCAAACACACAACACCCTTTACGTGGAAGTGCTGTTCTTGATATCCCTTCTAAATCTCTCAACTCCGATCAGAAACCCATGTCCTCTTGTTTTTTAGTATCCCGTCCCTGGGAAAAAGACTATGTGCTTTCACCCTGCCTGTGCCCCTCATGATCTTATCAGGTCACCCCTCAATCTCCAACATTCCAGGGGTTAAAGTCCTAGTCCAACCCCTTCTTGTAACTCAGCCCCCCACCAAGTCCAAGCAATATCCTGATAAATATTTTCTGCATCCTCTCTAGTTTAATAACATCTTTCCTGTAACAGGGTGACCAAAGTTGGAGACAATACTACAAGTGCAGCCTCAGCAATAACTTATAGCAATTCTTATAGTCAAAGGCCTGACTAAATGAGCAAATTCTGCACTTGCACTCCTAATTACCTCTGTTCCAAAACAGGGCTCTGTCAATTATCATAAGCCCTGCAGGGCTTTGATCCCTCCAAATGAGGTATTTCACATTTGTTTGGATTGAAATCCGAATTTACTAATCTGTTTTGGAACTACTTCTTTTCACGCTGAATGTGAAAAGAGTTTCAACTACGGCCAGTCAGTGAATGGGATTCATCACCAAGGGTGAATAAAAATAAGGGAGGGGCAGGTGGAGAGGCCATTGTGTGAGTGGGACTGTATTAAAGTGGGAAGGCTTTGCCTGTGGATCACCAGGCTTTGGTGAGATCAGGCTTGGGCGAGGTAAGTTTCTGGTAGGACTCTTCTTCTTTAGTCATCATTCTTAGTCTGTTAGGGCACAGTTAGAGCAGTCGGAATGATTCCTGGGGCAGTGTTGTGCCCTTTGTGTAAGATTTGGGAATTCTGGGAGATCTAGAGGCTCCAGATAACCATATCCACACCGTGTGCACCAAGCTGTAGATTCTCAGAGAACATGTTAGGAACTGGAGTTCACAAACAAGAGAAAATCTACAGAGGCTGGAAATCCAAGCAACCTACACAAAATGCTGGAGGAACTCAGCGGGCTAGGCAGCATCTATGGAAGAGAGCAAACAGTGGACGTTTTGGGCCGGGACCCTTCATCTGAACTGGGAAAAAAAAACGAGAAGTCAGAGTAAGAAGGTGGGGCAGGGGAAGAAGAAATACAAGGTAGGAGGTGATAAGTTAAACTGGGTATGGGGGGGGGGGTTGAAGTAAAGAGCTGGGAAGTTGATTGGTGAAAGAGATAAAGAACTGGAGAAGGGGGAATCTGATAGGAGAGAACAGAAGTCCATGGAAGAACGGGAAGGGGGAGGAGCACCGGAGGGAGGTGACAGGCAGGGAAGGAGATAAGGTGAGAGAGGAAAATGGGAATAATGGGGGAGGGGGGCATTACCAGAAGTTCGAATAATCAATGTTCATACCATCAAGCTGAAGGCTACTCAGACAGAATATAAGGTTGCTCCTCCAACCTGAGTGTGGCCTCATCATGGCAGTAGAGGAGGCCATGGACTGACATGTTGGAATGGGAATGGCAAGTGGAATTAAAATGGGGGCCACTGGGAGATCTCGCTTTTACTGGCAGAGCGTAGGTGCTTGGCGAATTGGCCTCCCAATCTACATCGGGTCTCACCAATATACCGGGAGCACTGGATACAGCAACAGACTCCTAGGTGAAGGGGCCCTGAATGGTAGTGAGGGAGGAGAGGTGTAGGGGCAGGAATAGTACTTGTTCCACTTGCAAGGATAAGTACAGGAAGGACGAATGGACAAGGGAGTCGTGTAGAGAGCAATCTCTACAGAAAGCAGAAAGCGGGTGGGAGGGAAAAATGTGCTTGGTGGTAAGATCCCGTTGGAGGTGAAGAAAGTTATGGAGAAGTTATGTGCTGGATGCGGAGGCAGGTGGGGTAGTAGGTGAAGAGAAGAGGAACTCTATCCCTGGTGGAGTGACAGGAGGATGAGGTGAGGGCAGACGTGCGCAAAATGAAAGCGATTCGGTTGAGGGCAGTGTTGATGGCGGAGGAAAGAAAGCTCACCATCCCTTACTTTGAAGAAGAAGGACATCTCCTTAGTTCTAGAATGAAAAGCCTCATCCTGAGAGCAGATGCAGTGGTGATGGAGGAATCAAGAGAAAGGAGTGGCAGTTTTACAAGGTACAGGGTGGGAAAAGGTATTGTCCAGGTAGCTGTGAGAGCCAATGGGTTTATTAAAGACATCAGTAGATAAGCTGCCTCGAGAGACAGAGATAGTGAGATGGAGAAAGGGGAGAAGGTGCCCGAAATGACCAGGAAAATTTGAGGGCAGGGTGAAGTTGAGGTGAACCTGATGATGTCGACGAGCTCCTCGCGGGTGCTGGAAGCAGCACCAGTGCAGTTTTCAATGTACGTAGGAAAAGTTGGGGAGTGATACCAGTGTAGACCTGGAACATAGATCGTTCCACGTAGCGGACAAAAAGGCGGGCATAGCTGGAATCCATGTAAGTACACATGGCCAGCGTCGACTGTTTTCATAGACACTGTTTGGCCTGCTGAGTTCCTGTGACATTTTGCATGTTTTGCAAGGAACTGGAGCTGCAGCTCGGTCTCAGTTGGCTCATAAGGGAAATTTTGGAGGTGATAGATACGACCTATAGGGAAGCACTCACCCCTAATTTGCAGGAGGTGGGTAACTGAATGACTGTCAGGAAAAGAAAGAGAAATGGGCAGACGGTACAGAGCACCCCGTGTCCATTCCCCTCAACCATATATGTTGAGAGAGATGACTCATCGGGAGAACCACAAGAGTAGGGAGGTGAGGAGGACTACAGTGGTGATAGGAGATTCCATAGTTAGAGGAACAGAGGTGAGATTCTGTGGATGTGATAGAGACACCTGGATGGTACGCTGCGTCTCAGGTGCTGGGGTCATGGATGTCTGAAATGGGGTCCGCGGCATTCAGAGAGGAGAGTCAGCAGCCAGCAGTCTTGCTGTGTATTGGCAACAATGACGTAAGTAGGAAAGGTGAACAGGGTCCTGAAGAAAGATTCTAGGAAGCTAGGCAGAAAGCTGAAAATCAAGAGCATCAGGGTGGCAATCTCTGGGTTGCTGCCTGTGGCATGTGCCAGTGAGGGTAGGAATAGGAGCATTTGGCAGATGAAGGTGTGGCTGAGGAACTGGTGCAGTGGGATCCCTTCTGGGGAAGGTACAACACATACAGAAGGGATAGGTTACACCTGAACCCGACAGGGATCAATAGCCTTGTGGGCACGTTTGCTAGAGCTGTTGGAGAGGGTTTAAACTAATTTGGCAGGGGGCTGAGGATTGGGCAGTTGATTTACAGACAGTAGCAGCGTGTAGTGAGACTGCTAGCAAGGATAGGCTGACGGTTGGGGGAATCACGTTCAATGGGATGAGTTGCAATGAAAAGGGGAATAACTTTGAAAAAGGTGATGAATACTGGACTGAAGATGTTACATTTGAATGCATGCAGTATATGGAATAAGGCAGATTAACTTGTAGCACAGCTAGAGATTGGCAGGTATGATCTGTGGGCATCACTGAGTCGTGGCTGGAAGAAGATTATAGCTGGGAACTTAATGTTCAAGGATACACATTATATCGAAAGGACAGGCAGGTAGGTTGAGGGTGTGGGGTGGCTCTGTTGGTAAAAAAGATATTTAATCTTTAAAGAGGTGACATAGGATCAAAAGATGTAGAATACTTGTGGATAGACCTAAGAAAATGCAATGATAAAAAGACCCTGTTGGGAGTTGTATGCAAGCCTCTGAACAGTAGGAAAAATGTGGGCTATAATTCCACCAGGAGGCAGAAAAGGCATGTCAAAAGGACTATGTTATGATAGTCACGAGGTATTTCAATATGCAGGTAGATTGGGAAAATCAGGTTGGTGCTGGATCCTTGGGGGGGGGGCGGAATTTGTAGAACGCCTAGAAGATGGCTTTTTAGAGCAGCTCATGGTTGAACCCACGAGGCAATCTGCAATTCTGGATTGGGTGTTGTGCCACGAACCAGAATTGATTAGGGAGCTTAAACTAAAGGAACCTTAGGGAGCAGTGATCGTGATATGACAAAATTTATCCTGCAATCTGAGTAGGAGAAGCTAAAGTCAGATGTATCAGTATTACAGTGAAGTAAAGGAAATTACATATTGGGCACGTGGCCAAGTGGTTAAGGCATTCAAGCAACAAACATCAAAGTTGCTGGTGAACGCAGCAGGCCAGGCAGCATCTCTAGGAAGAGGTACAGTCGACATTTCAGGCCGAGACCCTTCGTCAGTACTAACTGAAAGAAGAGCTAGTAAGAGATTTGAAAGTGGGAGGGGGAGTGGGAGATCCGAAATGATAGGAGAAGAGAGGAGAGGGAGGGATGGAGCCAAGAGCTGGACAGGTGATTGGCAAAAGGGATGTGAGAGGATCATGGGACAGGAGGCCCAGGGAGAAGTAAAAGGGGGAGGGGGGGAAAACCCAGAGGATGGGCAAGGGGTATAGTGAGAGGGACAGAGGGAGAAAAAGGAGAGAGAGAAAAAGAATGTGTGTATATAAATAAATAACAGATGGGGTACGAGGGGGAGGTGGGGCATTAGCGGAAGTTAGAGAAGTCAATGTTTATGCCATCAGGTTGGAGGCTACCCAGACGGAATATAAGGTGTTGTTCCTCCAACCTGAGTGTGGCTTCATCTTTACAGTAGAGGAGGCCGTGGATAGACATGTCAGAATGGGAATGGGATGTGGAATTAAAATGTGTGGCCACTGGGAGATCCTGCTTTCTCTGATGGACAGAGCGTAGGTGTTCAGCGAAACGATCTCCCAGTCTGCGCCGGGTCTCACCAATATATAGAAGGCCACATCGGGAGCACGGGACGCAGTATATCACCCCAGCCGACTCACAGGTGAAGTGTCGTCTCACCTGGAAGGACTGTCTGGGGCCCTGAATGGTGGTAAGGGAGGAAGTGTAAGGGCATGTGTAGCACTTGTTCCGCTTACAAGGATAAGTGCCAGGAAGGAGATCAGTGGGAAGGGATGGGGGGGGACGAATGGTCAAGTGAGTCGCGTAGGGAGTGATCCCTGCGGAAAGTGGGGGGGGGGGGGGGAGGAAAAGATAGAACATAGAACATAGAATAGAGCAGCACAGTACAGGCCCTTCGGCCCACAATGTTGTGTCGACCCTCAAAACCTGCCTCCCATATAAGCCCCCACCTTAAATTCCTCCATATACCTGTCTAGTAGTCTCTTAAACTTCACGAGCGTATCTGCCTCCACCACTGACTCAGGCAGTGCATTCCATGCACCAACCACTCTCTGAGTAAAAAACCTTCCTCTAATATCCCCCTTGAACTTCCCACCCCTTACCTTAAAGCCATGTCCTCTTGTATTGAGCAGTGGTGCCCTGGGGAAGAGGCGCTGGCTATCCACTCTATCTATTCCTCTTATTATCTTGTACACCTCTATCAGGTCTCCTCTCATCATCCTTCTCTCCAAAGAGTAAAGTCCTAGCTCCCTTAATCTCTGATCATAATGCATACTTTCTAAACCAGGCAGCATCCTGGTAAACCTCCTCTGTACCCTTTCCAATACTTCCACATCCTTCCTATAGTGAGGCAACCAGAAATGGACACAGTACTCCAAGTGTGGCCTAACCAGAGTTTTATAGAGCTTCATCTTTACATCGCGACTCTTAAACTCAATCCTTCGAATATGAAAGCTAACACCCCATAAGCTTTCTTAACTACCCTATCCACCTGTGAGGCAGCTTTCAGGGATCTGTGGACATGTACCCCCAGATCCCTCTGCTCCTCCACACTACCAAGTATTCTGCCATTTACTTTGTACTCTGCCTTGGAGTTTATCCTTCCAAAGTGTACCACTTCACACTTCTCCGGGTTGAACTCCATCTGCCACTTCTCAGCCCACTTCTGCATCCTATCAATGTCTCTCTGCAATCTTTGACAATCCTCTACACTATCTACAACACCACCAACCTTTGTGTCGTCTGCAAACTTGCCAACCCACCCTTCTACCCCCACATCCAGGTCGTTAATAAAAATCACGAAAAGTAGAGGTCCCAGAACAGATCCTTGTGGGACACCACTAGTCACAATCCTCCAATCTGAATGTACTCCCTCCACCACCACCCTCTGCCTTCTGCAGGCAAGCCAATTCTGAATCCACCTGGCCAAACCTCCCTGTATCCCATGCCTTCTGACTTTCTGAATAAGCCTACCGTGTGGCACCTTGTCAAATGCCTTACTAAAATCCATATAGATCACATCCACTGCATTACCCTCATCTATATGCCTGGTCACCTCCTCAAAGAACTCTATCAGGCTTGTTAGACACGATCTGCCCTTCACAAAGCCATGATTCTCTAAATGCCCAGAGATCCTATCTCTAAGAATCTTTTCCAACAGCTTTCCCACCACAGACGTAAGGCTCACTGGTCTATAATTACCCGGACTATCCCTACTACCTTTTTTGAACAAGGGGACAACATTCGCCTCCCTCCAATCCTCCGGTACCATTCCCGTGGACAACAAGGACATAAAGATCCTAGCCAGAGGCTCAGCAATCTCTTCCCTCACCTCATGGAGCAGCCTGGGGAATATTCCGTCAGGCCCCAGGGACTTATCCGTCCTAATGTATTTTCACAACTCCAACACCTCCTCTCCCTTAATATCAACATGCTCCAGAACTTCAACCTCACTCATATTGTCCTCACCATCAAGTTCCCTCTCACTGGTGAATACCGAAGGGATGTATTCATCGAGGACCTCGCTCACTTCCACAGCCTCCAGGCACATCTTCCCACCTTTATCTCTAATCAGTCCTACCTTCACTCCTTCTTTTCTTCACATAATTGAAGAATGCCTTGGGGTTTTCCTTTACTCTACTCACCAAGGCCTTCTCCTGCCCCCTTCTTGCTCTTCTCAGCCCCTTCTTAAGCTTCTTTCTTGCTTCCCTATATTCCTCAATAGACCCATCTGATCCTTGCTTCCTCAACCTCATGTATGCTGCCTTCTTCCACCTGACTAGATTTTCCACCTCACTTGTCACCCATGGTTCCTTCACCCTACCATTCTTTATCTTCCTCACTGGGACAAATTTATCCCTAACATCCCGCAAGAGATCTCTAACCATCGACCACACGTCCATAGTACATTTCCCTGCAAAGACATCACCCCAATTCAAAAGATGTCCTTAGTGGTGGGATCCCGTTGGAGGTGGCGGAAGTTACAGAGAGTAATATGTTGGACCCGGAGGCTGGTGGGGTGGTAGGTGAGGACCAGGGGAACCCTATTCTTAGTGCAGTGGCGGGAGGATGGAGTGAGAGTGAGAGCAGATGTGACGGAGGAATTGTGAGAAGGGGATGGCATTTTTGCAAGAGACAGAGTGAGAAGAGGAATAGTCCAGATACAGTAGCTGTGAGAGTCAGTAGGCTTCTCCCCCTCATACCCCATCCGTTATTTATTTATATACACACATTCATTTTCTCCCTCTGTCCCTCTGACTATACCCCTTGCCCATCCTCTGGGTTCCCCCCCCCCCGTCTTTCTCCCCGGACCTCCTGTCCCATGATCCTCTCGTATCCCCTTTGCCAAACACCTGTCCAGCTCTTGGCTCCATCCCTCCCTCTCCTGTCTTCTCCTATCATTTTGGATCTCCCCCTCCCCATCCCACTTTCAAATCTCTTACTCACTCTTCCTTCAGTTAGTCCTGACGAAGGGTCTCGGCCCGAACCGTTGACTGTACCTCTTCCTCGAGATGCTGCCTGGTCTGCTGCATTCACAAGCAACTTTTATGTGTGTTGCTTGAAATTCCAGCATCTGCAGATTTCCTAGTGTTTGCGTGGTTAAGGTGTTGCTCTAGTTACCTCAAGGTCGCTAGTTCGAGCCTCAGCTGTGGCAGCGTGTTTGTGTCCTTGAGCAAGGCACTTAACCACACATTGCTCTAGTGTCTGTGTGAGGAGTGGCACCCCACACAGACTTCCAATCTGTGCCTTGTAGGGCATGAAAATGCCCGACGCAGGCCTCTCATAGTCTGAGTCGATGTTCCACCTCCCCAAAGGGAATTACAGAGGCATGAGTGAGGAGCTGGTCAAAGTTGATTGGAAGGGGACACTAACAGGGATGATGGCAGAGCAGCAATGGCTGGAATTTCTGGGAACGATTCAGATGGTGCAAGATGGATACATCCCAAAAGCAGGATGATGCAACCATGGAAGGCAAGGGAAATTAAAGTCAAAGGGAAGGCATATAATAGAGTAAAAATTAGTGGAAAGTTGGGAAACTGTTAAAAACCAACAGAAGGCAACTAAAAAGTCATAAAGGTGGAATATGAAGATAAGCTAGACAACAACATTAATGATGATATCAAAAGTTTCTTCAGATGTATAAAGAGTAAAAGAAAAGAGAGAGTAGATATCAGAGCGCTGGAAAATGATGCTGGAGAGGTAGTGATGGGCACAAGGACATAGTGGACAAACTGACAATGCATCTTGTATCAGTCTTCACTGTGGAAGACACTAGCAGTTAGTATAACCGAAGTTTGAGGATGTCAGAGGGCAAAAGTGAGAGAAGTTGCCATTACTAGGAAAAAGGTGCTTGGGAAACTGGAAGGTCTGAAAGAGACAGCTGAAGAGATTGTGGAGGCATTAGTAATGATTTTCCAAGATTCAATAGATTACAGAGGACTGCAAAATTGTAAATGTCACTCCAATCTTCAAGAAGGGAGAGAGGCAGAAGGAAGGACATTACAGGCCAGTTAGTCTGACCTCAGTGGTTGAGAAGAAGTTGGAATCAATTGTTAAGGATGTAGTTTTGGGGTACTTGCACGCACATTATAAAAAAAAGGACAATGTCAGCATGGTTTCCTTAAGGGAAAATCTTGCCTGACGAATCTGTTGGAATTCTTTCAAGAAATAACCAGCAAGACAAAGGAGAATCAGTGTATGTTCTGTACAGTGCTTGGATTTTAAGAAGGCCTTTGACAGGGTGCCACACATGAGGCTGCTTAACAGGTTATGAGGCCATAGTGCTATGAGAAAGATACTTGCATGGATAGAGCGTTGGCTGATGAGCAGAAAGCAAAGAATGGGAATAAAGGGAGTCTTTTCCAGTTCACTCCCAGTGAGTATTAGTTTTTCACAGGGTCTGCATTGGGATTGCTTATTTTTACATCATATGTTTTAGTATTGATGACGGAGTTGGTGGCTTTGTGGCCAGGGTTGCAGACAATTCGAAGATAGGTGGAGGGGCAGATTGCTTTTGAGGAAGCAAGGAGGCTGGAGGAGGACTTAGATAGATTAGAAGAATGGGCCAAGAAGTGGCAGATGGAATATAGTGTCAGGAAATGTACGGCCATGCACTTTGGTAGAAGATTTAAAAGTTTCAACTATTTTCTAATGGAGAAAAAATTTTCAAAAATCTGAGGTGCAAAGGGACTTGGGAGTCCTACTGTAGGATTCCTTAAAGGTTAATTTGCTGGTTGAGTCAGTGGTGTGGAAGACAAATGCAATGTTTGCATTAATTTCAAGAGCACCAGAATATAAAAGGATGTAATGTTGAGGGTTTATAAGGCACTAGTGAGGCCTCCCTTGGGGTACTTTGAACAGGTTTGGGCCCTTTATCTTAGAAAGGATGTGCTAACATTGGAGAGTGTTCTGAGGAGATTCATGAGCATGATTCCAGGATTGAAAGGCATGTCATATGAAAAGCATTTGATGGCTCTGGACCTATAGTCATTGGAATTGAGAAGAATGAGGGGGAAACCTCGTCAAAGCCTATCAAATGTTGAAAGGCCTTGATAGAATGGATGTGGAGAGGATGTTTCCTATGGAGGGGGAGTCCAAGACCAGAGGACTCAGCTTCAGAATACAGGGACATCCATTTAGAACTAAGAAGAGGAGGAATTTCTGTAGCCAGAGAATCTGTGGAATTCGTTGCCCCAGGTAGCTGTGGAGTCCAAGTCAGTGAGTACATTTAAGGCTGAGGTTGGTTAATCAGGACATGAAGGGCAATGGGGAGAAGGCAGGAGATTAGGGCTAAGAGGGAAATGGATCAGCCGTGATGAAATGGTGGAGAAGACTTGATGGTCCAAATGGCCTAACTCTGCTCCCATATACTATCTAATGGTCTTACCTCAATGCTTTGGATGGTATTGTGGCCAAGTTTGTGCATGATACGAAGATATAATCTACAAGGAGAGCTGCCACAAGAAAGCAGCATCATGGTTCCTTACCATCCAGGCCATGCTCTCTTCTTGCTATTGCCATCGGGAAGGAGGTACAACAGTCTTAGTTCCCACACCACCAGGTTCAGGAACAGTTATTATCCTTCAACCCGTAAGCTGCTGAATCAGTGTGGATAACTTCACTCACCTCAGCACCGAGTTGATTCCACAAGTTAGGTACAACTCACTGTCAAGGGCTTGACAACACAGGGTCTCAGTATTATTTATTTATTTCTGTTTATTATTATTATTGTTGTTGTACTTTTTTGCTTTGCACATTGGTTATTTCAAAGTTCAAAGTAAATTTATTATCAAAGTACATAAATGTCATCATGTACAACCCTGAGAGTCATTTTGTTGTGCGAATACTCAATAAGCCCAACAACCATAATATAATCAGTGAAAGACCACCCCAGCCTTTGTGTGCAGTTCTTTGTGATTTACTGTGAATGCCCACAAGGAAATGAATCTCAGGGTAGTACAATGTGACATGATAAATTTACTTTAAAGATTGAACTAGATTAAAAATTTTGAAGAGGTAACAATGCATTGTTGTTGATATAACCCAGGTGGGCTTCAGTGAGGCTGTTGACAAGGCCTACATGGGAAACTTATCCAAAAAATCAAACTTTGGTGTTCAAATCCTCAGAAACCTAATGCAATGGCAGAGGGAAATGGGGTGAAGAAGAAGACAAACAGATAATTGACTTCATTGATGCATAGAACATGTGGAGCAGGCAGATTGTAGTGGAGTTTTATAAAGGATCAGTTGGGCCACTGCTGGACTCCAGTCACCACACAGCACAATAATGTGCTGTGCCAATCACCAGCTATTGCCTGGGATGGAATATTTTAGCTAAAGGGCCTGATCTCTGCTCCCTGGAACACAGCAGACTGAGGATGGAGAGGATGGGGGAGTTGACAGAGTTGTACCAAGCAATGAGAGGTTCAGAGAGGGTAGATAGTGAGAAACTTCTCCATAACAGAGGTGTCTGAGACTAGAGGGCAAAAATGTACGGCAAAAGGAAGAGGGAAGATGAGAGGATGATTGTGATAGGAACAAGTTCTTAGGTCCCCAAGAATTTGGAAATGGGAAGATCAGGGCTCTCAGTATGAAGGCCAAGAGTCTGTCTCCTTGTTGTATCATTCAATTACTCAAAAAGAGTGGAAAGGCTGAGATAACCTCCAATTTTATTGATCCATCACAGAAAGCGTCATATCTGGATGCATCCTGACTTGGTATGGCAATTGCTCTGACCATAACCTCAACAAACTACGGAGTTGTGAGCACACCTCAGCACATCCCAGAAACCAGCTTCCCCACCATGGGCCTTGTCTGTACTCACAGTGCCTCAGTAAGGCAGACAGTATCATCAAAGAACCTCACGCACCCCTGTGAGAACTCGTACCTGCAGGCTGAAGACAGCTGGTACTCCATCTGTTTTAAGACTATTGAATGGTTCCTTTGCACTACCTCAATGCCAGGGATGGTAATGGGAACAAGCTCCTACTCCCTATTAAACACTCCCAATGGTATGCACCTCAAACGGCCTCTGACAACCAAGTCCTGCTCCAGGCCTTCATGTGTGGCTTATCCACTAAGCTTGGCAGAACTATTTCTACTGACAGTAGAAGGGGCAAAGGCGGGTTACTGGTGTCTTAAAACTAGTCACTTCAGGCAGATGGGGCTCATCAACTGTGGTTGGCAGCTCATCTAGGAGAAGAATGCCTCTGATCTCAAACCTTTGCTGCCTTGCAGCTATACCCACTCATGGGGAAGGCTTCGGGAGTAAAGTCCGGGGGAAAAAACCCAGAACTGGATCCCTAAGGCAGTCCTACATTGAGTTCAACGCTGACTGGCAACAGCTGCAACACGCCTGGTACCAAACCGTACCGGTCTCTGTCGTTCCTTTGGGTTCATCAGATGCGTGGAGAGTCGGAGCTTGCTACACGAGCAACAGCTTGCTCTCCGTATCGTCCTGCCCAGACTCGTGTACCTAGACAGCTGGGACGCAAGATCCATGGTCAACTCTGACTGACGGACGTCCTCACTCCTCACCTCAGTGCACTGACTTGTGGAAATAATCTGTATGGATCGCATGCAAAACAATGTTTTTCACTGTACTTCAAGACATGCCACAATAATGAACTAACTTACCAGTCATCCAGTGACATGGTACTGGGGAAGGGGTAATGGAGGTAAGGTTACAAGGAGTGGAGGTAGAGAGAGAATATGGAGGAGACCAGATCTCCTCAGTGTGTGAGTCAAAGACCAGGGGACACGGATAGGAAGAAACAGAGGAATTAGATGGGGGCTGAGGAGAAGGAATTTCTTGCCGATGGTCTGGGACTCAATGCCTGAGGCAGAGATACCACGCGGAGCTGCGCTTGTGCAGGTGGGACAGCTGGGCTCGGAGAGTCCACCGACTGGTGAAGGAGGGGCTTGGGCCCATATGTGTTTGCCTCAGAATGTGGAAGGTCAGAGATTGGAGTGGGGGAGAAGAAAGATAGAGGTAGCAAGAAAAGAGGGGAGAGAAAGGGGAAGATTGGGGAGAGAGGGATGAGGGAAGTGATTGTGGACTTCAGAAAGGGGAAGTTGAGGGAACACACACAAGCCCTTATCAGCAGTGGAAAGGATGAGCAGTTTCATGTTCCTGGGTGTAAACATCTCTGAAGTTCTATCCTGGGTCCAACATACTGATGTAATTGCAAAGAAGGTACAACAAGGGCTATATTTCATTAGGAGTTGAGGGGGCTTTGTATGTCAAGAGAAAAGACTCTTGCAAATTTCTACATTTGTACCATGGAGAACATTGTTACTGTAATTTATAGTTTTTTATTATTATATATTGCTATATACTGCTGCCACAAAACAACAAACTTCATGGCATGTATCAGTGATATTAAACATGATTCTGATTCTGAGAGGGAGCTGAAAGTCGGTACGGGGGGAGAGGGGGTAGGGGGTCAGGACTTCTCTGCAGTGCTTACACAGCACGGATACTCACTCTGAAGCTGTTCTCCACCTCCATCAAGCTGTGTTTGTGTCGCTCGGCAATGGACAGAGTGGCAGCGTGAACCCGCTGGTAAATCTCCTCCCCCTCTCGGGTCTGGAAAGTGAACACCCCCTCACCGGTGTCACACAGCCTGTTGACACAGTGGCACACGTCAACTTTATTGGCTGGGGAGGGATAGCAATAGTAGGGAGAGGGGTGAGGGTGGGGGAATGGGATAGCAAAAGAGAAGGGGGGAAAGGAGTGGATGGGTAAGGGGCAAGGGGAAGGACGGTGAGGTGGGAGATGGGGAAAAGTGGAGGGAGAGAAGGGAGAGGGAATGTGCTTTTATTTTGGCAATCACGCTCAGAAACAAACAGCTTACCCAAACTCACTCTTTAGTTCCACCCTTGTCTCTACAGCCACATCCCTGTCCTCTCCAGCCTTCGTAACCCAACACCTCCCTCCCCAAACCATCTGCCTCACTCCTGTTGTGCATTTCATTTTTGAGCAATATTGTAAATATATTGTCTGATTAAACATTTTTACTTAGTATTAATTTTGGGTTATATGTAAAAGTAAGTAAATGGCATATGTCATTATACTACCATGTCATAAGTATGTACCTCACTAAATTAAAAACTAAATGTACTCAAATTTATCCCTGGGCTGCTGTGTTTTTCTTTTTGTTAGTTTATGGAGTTACAAAACATAACGTAGAGGGCAAGACACAATTACAAGATTGAATTCAAGAAGATAACTTAATTATGGAGATGCTGATGGATTGTTCCATTTATGCTTGGAAAAGGAAATCTTTGAAAATTTTACAAAAGGGGACACTGCTCTTCACATATTCTCCCTAATGCAAATCGAGGGTCTCCCTACTACAGCGGAGATGATCCAAAGGGAAACCAGAAAAGACCCCACACTGTCTCAAGTCCACATGACAACACAAGATGGCTGCAATGAGCAGCAGGAATTCCAGGTATGGCTCAAAATGAAGGCATTGTCTTGAAGTTTTGTCTGGTAACCTGGGATATGTCAGCAGGTTGAGGGGCTTGTCATACACTATTCAAGATGTCAGTATGTCCAGAAGATGCCAAGAGCAATGACTCTTCATCCATTGGAGTGTCCTGCACTGCACTGGCAGAGGGTTCATGTGGATTTTACTGGACCATTCATGAGAATAAATTTCTTGTTGTAGTGGCTACAGCTACAACAGCCTCCACTACAGCCTCACACACAGTTGACGTTTTGAGAACCCCCTTCTCAAGGACAGGTGTTCCAGTACACTTAGTCAGTAACAATGGACAACGGTTTGTATGGAACAGTTTCAGTCATTCATGAAAATGAATGGAATAAGACATATCACATCTGCACCGTACCACCCTGCTACAAGTGGCTTGGCAGTAGTTTTGCCCAGAGTCTAAAGAATGTACTGCGAGCAATTTCAGCAAAGTAGACTACACTGAATCAGAAGCTAACTAATTTCCTCCTTGCATATCACAATGTAGTACACTCCACCGCCAACAGCTCTCCCGCTGTGCTGCTGCTGGGTTGTAACTTGTGCTCATGCTTGAACCTGCTCAAACTCAGTCTCAGGAGGAGTATGCAGGAGAAATAGCTGACACAAATTGAATGGTCCTCAAAGAAGGATATTCAAAGTTTCACTCCTGGACAAGCAGTCCTGGCGAGAGACTACAGAGGTGATCAAAAGTGTGCACTAGGAAAGATTAAGGACAGAGCTGGACCCCTCTACTACACAGTGAAGATTGCATCTGATGTCATCTGACAACAACACATCAATCAGGAGAGGAGAGCCGAGTCAATTGGGGGGTCAGTATTGTAGCGTGGATGAAATTACCAGAGAGACAGAGTCACTGGTAGATACAAAGCAACTTCTTTATTCGACACAACAAAGTACAGCAGGCATCATACGGACAGAAACGCTTTCGGTAGGAAGGTCTGCTAGCCCAATGTGGGCTCAATATTTACTTTGTATATGCTAAACACAAAGGCAATCGCTACTTAAAAATTTATAGACAATGCTTCCTTTTGAAGCTACATAGAAAACATCACACCTCCTAACTTCATCGTTTTCTTCCGACGCCAACATGTCTGGGTTGATATCCACAGCCTTTAGGAATGCAAGTTAAATCCACAATACATTTATTTGGCATTTTACATGCTAACATAGAAGACAATTAATATTTATAAAGTATAGATAATATTGTCTTCGAAACTACAGCATCTGGTATTCACACCTTTTTAGGAAATGCAGTGAACTCAATCCACAGTACTTTCTCAAATAGAAGTCTGGTGGCCAAAGTCATTTAAGTGTAAATGAATCATCTACCCAAAAACTCACTCTAACAGTCAGAACCATTTTCAGTCCCAGAGTCAACTCTTACGACCATCATGGAGGAGGTCCAGAACCTGAGATTGTTGCACATTAACAAGTATCTTCTGCCAAGCAGAGTTGAAGTTTATAGGTAAGCATTGAGGAGTGTTGTGCATTTAATATCTGAGTGATATTGTAACTATTTAATTTGATTAAGCATTATTTGTTTGTTTAAATAATTCATTATGGGTTACGTGTAGAAATATTTGAATGGCATACATCAATAGGCCACCGCATCATAAGTGCCTCAATAAAAGTAAAAACTAAAAGTACATGAGTTTATCCCCAGCCTCCCATGTTTTCCCTTTGATTAGTTTATTGAGTTATGAAACATAACACTCCCCAGTACACCCACCCTCACACCCAAATGTTTTCCCACCGATATTCCTCCCCAGGGAACTCACCGTCCGGTCTCAAAGGTGAAGCGTGTGGGGTCACGGCCGTATCTACGTAGGGACGTGAGGGGCCAGGACAGCAGCTTGTTGCGGGTGTTGTGGATGTCCCAGAGGTAGATGTTGTCACTGGTGATCTGCATCATGCACTCGCCATATATGTCTAGGCTGGGGCAGGGCAGCAGGTACACGTTGAACCGTTCTGTGGGCACAAGACACAATGAGCGGACATATACTCTAGAGTGTGTGGATACTACAGAGAGAGTGCAGAGGAGACTTACAAGGATGCTGACTGGATTGGGGAGCATGCCTCATGAGAATAGGTTGAGTGAACTTGGCCTTCTCTCCTTAGAGTGTTGGAGGACAAGAGGTGACCTGATAGAGTTGTATAAGATGATGAGAGGCATTGATCGTGTGGATAGCCAGAGGCTTTTTCCCAGGGCTGAAATGGCTAACACGTGGAGGCGTGGTTTTCAGGTGCTTGGAAGTAGGTACTGAGGGGATGTCAGAGGTAAGTTTTTCACACAGAGAGTGGTGGGTGTGTGGAATGCACTGCCAGCTACAGTAATAGAGGCGAATTTAAAAGGGTCTTTGAAGAGACTCTTAGATAGGTACATGGAGCTTAGAAAAATAGAGGGCTATGCGGTAGGGAAAGTCTAGGCAGTTTCTAGAGTAGGTTTCATGGTCAGCACAACATTGCGGGTCGAAGGGCCTGTAATGTGCTGTAGACTTCTATATTTCTATGAGAACAGATGTAGAGTGGGGCACAATTAGTGCTGGGTCACGCACAGGCAGGGAGGATCCCATAAGTTCAAAGTTCAAAGTAAATTAGCTATCAAAGTACATGTATCTCACCATACACAACCCTGAGATTCATTTTGTTGGGGACATTCACAAGAATTCCAGTAACCATAACAGAATTAATGAAAGACTGCACCAACTAGGTGTAGAACCAGTCTGCAGAAGGCAATCGACTGTCCAAATACAAACAGACAGAAATAATAATAAATAAGCAATAAATATTGAGAACAAGAGATGAAAAGTCCTTTAAAGTAAGTCCATATGCTGTGGGAACATTTCAGTCATGTGACAAGTGAAATTAGAAAACCATAGAAACCATAGAAACTACAGCACAGAAACAGGCCTTTTGGTCCTTCTTGGCTGTGCTGAACCATTTTCTGCCTAGTCCCACTGACCTGCACACAGACCATATCCCTCCATACACCTCCCATCCATGTATCTGTCCAATTTATTCTTAAATGTTAAAAAAGAACCTGCATTTACCACCTCGTCTGGCAGCTCATTCCATACTCCCACCACTCTGTGTGTGAAGAAGCCCCCCCTAATGTTCCCTTTAAACTTTTCCCCCCTCACCCTTAACCCATGTCCTCTGGTTTATTTCCCCCCTTGCCCCAGTGGAAAATGCCTGCTTGCATTCACTCTATCTATACCCATCATAATTTTATATACCTCTATCAAATCTCCCCTCATTCTTCTACGCTCCAGGGAATAAAGTCCTAACCTACTCAACCTTTCTCTGTAACTGAGTTTCTCAAGTCCCGGCAACATCCTTGTAAACCTTCTCTGCACTCTTTCAACCTTATTTATATCCTTCCTGTAATTTGGTGACCAAAACTGAACACAATACTCCAGATTCGGCCTCACCAATGCCTTATACAACCTCATCATAACATTCCAGCTCTTAGACTCAATTCTTTGATTAATAAAGGCCAATGTACCAAAAGCTCTCTTTACGACCCTATCTACCTGTGACGCCACTTTTAGGGAATTTTGTATCTGTATTCCTAGATCCTTCTGTTCCACTGCACTCCTCAGTGACTTACCATTTACCCTGTATGTTCTACCTTGGTTTGTCCTTCCACCCACTTCGACTCTGCTTCCCACTCCCATTCAGATATGTCCATACATGGCCTCCTCTACTGCCATGATGAGGCTAAACTCGGGTTGGAGGAGCAACACCTCATATACCGTCTAGGTAGTCTCCAGCCCCTTGGTATGAACATAGAATTCCCCAACTTCTGGTAATTCCCTCACCCTCCCTTCCCCCATCCCTATGTCACTCTGCCCCCTCCCCCAGCTGCCTATCACCTCCCTCATGGTTCCACCTCCTTCTACTACCCATTGTGTTTTCCCCTGTTCCTTCTTCACCTTTCCTGCCTACCCCCTCCCTGCCTCCCCTTTCCCACCCCTTTATCTTTCCCCTTACTGGTTTTTCACCTGGAACCTACCAGCCTTCTCCTTCCCACCCTCCCCCCACCTTCTTTATAGGGCCTCTGCCACTTCCCTCTACAGTCCTGACGAAGGGTTCCAGCCCGAAATGTTGTCTGATTGTTTCCACGGATGCTGCCTGACCTGCTGAGTTCCTCCAGCGTGTTGTGAGTGTTGCTGTCTTCTTACTGACGGCAGCAGCAAGAAGAGAGCCAGAGCTGGGTGGTGGGGTCCCTGATGATGCAACAATGCTCCAGGTAGATGTGCCCAGTGGTGCTGAGGGATTTACGCATGATGGACTGAGCCGTATCCATGACTTTCTGTAGCATTTTCCTTTCAAGGGCATTGGTGTTTCCATACCAGACCGTGATGCAGCCAGTCAATATACTCCCTACTATACTTCTATTGGTTTAGAAGTTTGCAAAGTTTTAGGTGTTGTGCCAAATCTTTGCAAACTCCTAAAGCAGTAGAGGTTCTACTGTGCTTTCTCTGTAACTACATGTAAGTGCTGGGCCCAGGTCAGGTCCTCCAAAGTGATAACACCGATGAATTTAAAGATGCTAACTCTCTCCACTTTTCATCCCCCAATGAGGAATGGCACATGAACCTTTGGTTTCCTCCTCCTGAAGTCAACAATCAACTCTTTGGTCTAGCTGACAATGAGTAAGAGGTTGTTGTTATATGGACAACTCAGCCAGCCAGATTTGTAACCTCCATCCTGTATGCTCATTCATCACCACCCTTGATTTGACCTATGACATTGGTGTCATCAGCAAACTTAAATATGCAACTAGAGCTGTGCTTAGCCACACAGTCATAAGTGTAAAGCAAGAAGAGCAGGGGGCTAAGCACACAGCCTTGTGGTGTACCTTTGCTGATGCATTTATGGAGATGCTATCGCCAATTTGAACTGACTGGGATCTGCAAGTGAGGAAATGGAGGATACAATTGTACAAGGAGGCCAAAGTTTTGAAGCTTATTGATTTATTTTGAGGGCGATAGTATTGAATGCTGAGCTGTAGTTGAGAAGGTCCTTATGTATATTTAAGGTAGAGGTTGATAGATTCTTGACTGGTCAGGCATGAAGGGATATGGGAAAAAGGCAGGAGACTAGGTCGCAGATAAAACTGGATCAGCCATGGTGAAATGGTGGAGCAGACTCGATGGGTCAAATGGCCTAATTCTGCTCCTGTATATTATGGTCTTTGTTGTCCTAATCTCCGGAGTCTTGCTGCTTAGCCTCTACCTATATGTAGATAGCAGGACAGCTGAGTGATCAGAATTCCCGAAAAGTGGTCCGGGCATGGAATGGTAGACGTTCCTTATCTTAGTACAGCAGTGATTTACTGTGTTGGGGACCTCTGGTGTAACAGGTTAAATGCTGATGGTAATTGGGCAGGGATTTCTTCAGTGAAGTCTGACTGAAATTCCTGAAACGTATCAGGATGTATTGTTTCGTGCTTGGTGTCAGCATCCCGCAGTATCTCAAAATACTTGATTATTGTCAGCTGCTGGTGGTATATAACCTGTGGTTAGGATTTTGGAGGAGAACTCTCTAGGTAAATAGAACAGACAGCATTTAGTATTTATGTGTTCAAGGTTGGGGAAAGATGAGTTCACCAAAATCATCAGAGTACCACCGAGAGTTTATCATGAAACACACACCTCCACCTTTTGCCTTTTCCAAATCAACAGTTCGGACTATGCTGTACATTGAGAAGCCTTTGAGTCTGATCATGTATCTGGCATGCTCTGATTAAACCACATTTTGGTTAAAAAAACAGAGCACAACTATCTCTCATATCCCTTTGATACACTAAATCTTGTCCTTAGGTCCTCAGTTTTGTTGCCCAGCGACTGCACATTTGCTAACAAGATGCTAGGTAGTGGTGGTCTCATTCCTTTGTGTTTCAGCCTGGCTTGCAGTCTCCCTCCTGCCTTGCTTCCAGCCGTGGTGATGAACCTTCATTCACTCAGACTGCTTTCTTGAGAGTGAAGTCAACTGAGGCCTTCAGAAGATCATGAAATATGTGGTTCATTAAGTCAATTTTAAAGGTATGTTGCTTGTACAGAAATTACAGCCTGCAGATTGCAGTGTGACAGTAATTCAAATGAGGTATATTTAGAAGTATTCATAGCCCGCAGAGCATTACCATAGTTGACCAGCAGAACCAGAAGAAGAGGCTGAAAATTTCAGCTAAGTCAGGCATTCTGTGTGGAGGGAGAGGTCAACTCAGAGTTTGTCAGAAATTTGGTTTCAGAATTGGAAATGGTCAGAGGGAATTCTGGTGATAGGGTACGGGACAGGGAAAGGTGTGGGACAAAGCAGAGTGTACAGTCCAACAGCCAAGGTACTTGTACAATACCGCAGACATGGTACGATGCACAGTAGTACTGGAGAGAGTACAGTACAGGAGACAGGGTAAAGTGTGCAGTACCACAGGGCAGGACACACTGTACAGTGTGCAGTACTACAGAACCAAAAACAGTACTGTGGGAGAGAGTACAGTGTACCTTTCCACACTTGCGTATGGCTGTGTGCACAGTGGTTCTGCACATCACCGAGGAGACCACAGAGCGAAGTGTGTACAAGGCACTCACTCGGTCAGCAGGCTGTTCCCTCTCCCAATCATTTCCACTGTCCCCATCATTTCCCCCACATCCACTTTGCACCTCTTCCTTCTAACTTCTTCTGTCCAGACTCACTCTCTGTCTACCACTCCCCTTTCCCTTCACCCTCCCCACGCTGTCTCATCCTCCCACCTTCCCACCCACATCATTCTCTCTCCTTCTACCATCTCTCTCACTGCCTTCCCAATCCATCTCCTCCACTTTCACTCTGCCCACCTTCTCCCCAACGATTCCTCACGCTTCCTTCCCCCATCATTCCCACTCTTTTCCACTCGCCATTCCCCTCCATCTCTTTCTCCCTCTGTCCACTACCCTTTACCTCTCCTCCCCTCTCCCAAACCTTCTACTCATCCCACAGCCTCTCTAACCTTTACCCCTGCCCTTACTCCATGTCACACCCCTCCCCAGCATACATCCTTCTCCCCTCCCCCTTCCCCATCACATACACTCACACCAGGTCACCTCTTACCTTTCTGTTCACAGACGACCCCGGCAGCCAGCAGATCTGGTTCTCCGAGACTGATGTCATTTAATCTGGCCCCAAGGCATTCCATCGAGAGAATCTTGAACCATTCCTCTGCATCCAGCTCTGTAAAGGATAGATTATTAAATTGCAAATGTCATTCCACTCTTCACGGGAGGGGAGGGAGGCAGAAGAAAGGAGATTATAGGCTAGTTAAATTGAACTCAATCCGCCCGATAGTGTCGTGTCATCAGCACCAGACTTTGAGGCAAATTGTCCCAAGTTCGAACCCGGCTGGCTCCTTGCATACTTTTCACCTGTGCTGGGCTCAGCGTTGAGCTAGCAACTTGGCCTCGTAAAAAACAGTCAAATACTATTGAAATGGCAAAAATGCCATCCAATGTGCCACAAGGAGCGAGAAGGAACAACAACAACCACCTGACCTCAGTAGTTGAGAAAATGTCGGATTTGATTGTTACGAATGAGGTTTTGGGGAACTTGGAGGCATATGACAAAATAGTCTGTCGTCAGCATGAAAATGTTGCCTGACAAATCTGTTGGAATTCTTTGAAGAAATAATAAGCAGCGTAGACAAAGATGAATCAGTGGGTGCTGTGTACTTGGATTTTCAGAAGGTGCCGCACAAGAGGCTGCTTGGCAAGATATGAGCCCATGGTATAACATGAAAAATACTATCATGGATAGAGCATTGGCTGATAGGTGGGAGGCAAAGAGTGGGAATAAAGAGAGCCATTACCAGTGTCGAGTGGTGTTCCACAGGGGTCAGAGTGGGGACCATTCTTTTTACATTCTATGTCAAGGATTTGGAAGAAGGAATTGATGGCTTTGTAGTTAAGTTTGCAGACAACAGGAAGAGAGCTGGAGGACAGTAAATGTTGAGGAAGCAGGGAGGCTGCAGAAGAACTTAGGCAGATTAAGGGAATGGGCAATGAAATGGCAGATAAATACTATGTCAGGAAGTGTCTGGTGGAAGGAATAAAAAAGTAAACTATTTTCTACATGGGGAGAACCTTCAAAAATCTGAGGTACAAAGTGGCCTGGGAGTCTTTGTGCAGGATTCCCTAAAAGATACCATAACTCGCAGGTTGAATCAGTGGCAAATGTAATGTTAGCATTCATTTCGAGAGGACTAGAAAATAAAAAAATAAGAATACAGTGATACGTCTTTATACTGCACTGTGAGACCTCACTTAGAATATTGCAAGCTGTTTTGGGCTCCTTGTTTAAGAAAGGAGGTGGTGACATTGAGGAGGATTGAAAGGAAGTTCATGAAAATTATTCTAAGAATGAAAGAGTTATCACATGAGAAGTGTTTGATATCACTGGATTTTGGAAGAATGAGGGGTGTTCTCATTGACCCCTATCGAATGTTGAAAGGCCTGTACAGAATGGATGTGGAGAGGATGTTTGCTATAGTTGGTGAGTCAAGAACCTGAGTCAACAACCTCAGAATACAAGGACATCCATTTAGAATGGAGATAAGGATGAATTTCTTTAGCCAGAGACGGGTAAACCTGTGGAATCTGTGGAAAAGATTTCCTTAAAACTGCCCAGTTCCTCCTTTTCTGACTACCTTTAAACTGCCCAGTTCTCCATTTCCCACTCACTTTAAACAACCCAGTTTCCCACCTCCCACTTCCTTTTAACTGCTCAGTTACCAATATCCCACTCCCTTAAAACTACCGTTCTCCATTTCTGACTACCTTTGAAATGCCCAGTTCCCCATTTTCCATTTCCTTTTAACTGTCCAGATCCCCATTTCCTGCTCCCTTTCAACTGCTCAGTTACCAATATCCCACTCCCTTAAAACTACCGTTCCCCATTTCCCACTCCCTTAAAACTACTGTTCCCCAATTCTGACTACCTTTTAACTGTCCAGATCCCCATTCCCCACTCCCTTTCAACAGCTCAGTTACCAATATCCCACTCCCTTAAAACTTCCCAGGACCCCATTCCCACTCCTTTAACATTACCCACTTCCCAATTTCCTATTCCCTTTAAACTTCCCAGGACCCCATTTCTCACTCCCTTAAAACTACCCAGTTCTCCATTTCTGACACCCTTTAAATTACCCAGTTCCCCATTTCCCATTCCTTTAAACTGCACAGTTCCCGAATTCACATTCCATTTAAAGTGCTTTGTTTCATATACCCCGTTCCCATTAATATGCACAGTTTCCTTCAACTGGACCAGTTACCCATTTCCCACACCCTTAAAATTGCACACTTCCCCATTTCCCATACCCTTTCAATTGTCCAGTTCCCCATTTCCCACACCCTTTCAAATGCCCAATTTCCCCCTTTCCTACTCTTTTTAAACTACACCATTCCCCATTTGCCATTTATTTTAAATTGCACAGTTCCCCATTTCCTACCCACTTTAAACTGGTCAGTTCCCTATTTCTCACTCCCTTCAAACTGCCCAATTCCCCATTTCTCACCTCTTTAAACTGTCCAGTTCTCCATATCCCACTCACTTATTTCCCAATTCCATTAAACTGCCCAGTTCCCCATTTTCAATCTCTTTAAACTATCTAGCTCCCAATTTACCGACCATTCCCTTTAAGCTGTCCAATTCCCAGTTTCCTATTCCTTTTCATCTTCTTGGCTTCACATTTCCCATTCCCTTTAAACTGTATAGTTCCCCATTTCACAATCCGTTCGAAGTGCTAATTTTCACATTTCTTTCTCACATTAATATGCCCTGATCCCCATTTCCTGGGCAGCTTCCTTTAACAGGAGCAGTTATCCATTTCCCACGCTCTTCAAATTGCACACATTCACATTTGAAACTGTCCAGTTCCTCATTTCCCACACCTTTAAACTGCCCAGTTCCCCATATCTCACTCCCTTTCAACTGTTTAGTTCCACATTGCCCACTCACCTAAAACTACCCAGGTCCCCATTACTGACTGCATTTAAACGGCCAATTTCCTTTACTCTGCCTGGTTCCCCAGTTTACTATTTCCAACTTCTTTTAAACTGCTCAGTTCACTATTTCCCACTCTCTCTAAAATGCCCAGTGCCTAATTTCCCACTCCATTTAAATTACCCAATTCTCCATTTCTTACCTCCTTTAAACTTCTCAGTTCCCCATTTCCCATTCTCTTTAAACCTCTCAGTTCCCCATAACCCATTCCCTTTAAACCTCTCAGTTTCCCATTTCGTATTCTCTTTAAACTTCTGTTTCCCATTTCCCACTCTCTTTAAACTTCTCAGTTTCCCATTTCCCACTCCCTTTAAACTTCTCAGTTCCCCATTTCCCACTTCCTTTGGACCTCTCAGTTCCCCATTTCCCATTCCCTTTAAACTTTTCAGTTCCACATTTCTCACTCTCTTTAAACTTCTCAATTCCCCATTTCCCACTCCCTTTAAACTTCCCAGTTCCCCATTTCCCACTCCTTTTAAACTGCCCAGTTCCCCATTTCCCACTCACTTTAAACTTCTCAGTTTCCCATTTCCCACTCCCTTTAAACTTCCCAGTTCCCCATTTCTCACTCCCTTTAAACTTCTCAGTTCCCAATTTCCCACTCCCTTTAAACTTCTCAGTTCCCCATACCCCATTCCCTTTAAATCTCTCAGTTTCCCATTTCCCACTCCCTTTAAACTGCCTAATTCCCCATTTCCAAATTCCTTTAAACTACCCAGTTCCCCATTTCCCACTCCCTTTAAACTTCTCAGTTCCCCATTTCCCATTCCCTTTAAACCTCTCAGTTCAGCTGGATCCTGGATTTCCTGTCAGATCACCAGCAGGTTGTAAGAGTGGGCTCCCTCACCTCCAACCGTCTGATTCTCAATACAGGAGCCCCTCAGGGCTGTGTACTGAGTCCCCTCCTTTACTCCCTGTATACCCATGACTGTGTTGCCACCCACAGCTCCAATCTGCTAATTAAATTTGCTGACAACATTACATTGATTAGCCTTATCTCAAACACTAACGAGGTGGCCTACAGGGAAGAAGTCACCTCTCTGACATGGTGTCAAGAAAACAACCCCTCCCTCAATGGCGCAAAAACGAAGGAGCTGGTTGTGGATTACAGGAGGAATGGAGACAGGCTAACCCCTATTGACATCAATGGATCTGGGGTTGAGAGGGTAAACAGCTTCAAGCTCCTCAGCATCCACATCACCGAGGACCTCACGTGGTCTGTACACACCAGCTGTGTGGTGAAAAAGGCACAACAGCACCTCTTTCACCTCAGACGGTTGAGGAAGTTTGGTATGGGCCTCCAGGTCCTAAGAATTTTCTACAGGGGCACAATTGAGAGCATCCTGACTGGCTGCATCACTGCCTGGTATGGGAACTGTACCCCCCTCTATCGCAGGACTCTGCAGAGAGTGGTGCGGACAGCCCAGCGCATCTGTGGTTGTAAACTTCTCATGATTCAGGACATTTACAAAGACAGGTGTGTTAAAGGGCCTGTAGGATCATTGGGGACCCAAGCCATCCCAACCACAATCTATTCCAGCTGCTACCATCCGGGAAACGGTACCGCAGCATAAAAGCCAGGACCAACAGGCTCCAGGACAGCTTCTTCCACCAGGCCATCAGACTGATTAACTCACGCTGATTTGAGTGTACTCTATATTACATTGACTGTTCTATTTATTATAAATTACTATGGTTGCACATTGTACATTTGGATGGAGAAGTAACATAAAGATTTTTACTCCTCATGTATGTGAAGAAATAAAGTCAATTCAATTCAGCTGCCTAGAAGACACATAAAAATTGCGGGTGAATGCAGCAGGCCAGGCAGCATCTCTAGGAAGAGGGACAGTCGACGTTTCGGGCCGAGACCCTTCGTCAGGACTAACTAAAAGAAGAGATAGTGAGAGATTTGGAAGTGGGAGGGGGAGGGGGAGATCCAAAATGATAGGAGAAGACAGGAGGGGGAGGGTTGGAGCCAAGAGCTGGACAGGTGATTGGCAAAAGGGATATGAGAGGATCATGGGACAGGAGGTCCGGGGAGAAAGACGGGGGGGGTGAACCCAGAGGACGGGCAAGGGGTATAGTGAGAGGGACAGAGGGAGAAAAAGGAGAGAGAGAAAAAATATATATATTATAATAAAAGATAAATATTCTTTTTTAAAGGTCAAACTACATCATATGAAAATGTTGAATAAGTGGTTTCCAATTCTCTTCAAATTTAACCGAAGGATCAAAAATGACACTTCTGATTTTTTCTAAATTTAAACATGATATAGTTTGGGAAAACCATTGAAATGTAGTAGGGATATAATATCAAGCCCTATTATATCTAATTTTTTTTTCCAACCCTCAGTTATAGATCAAGCCTTTTTGATATGGAAAATGAAGGGTATAACATATTTCCGTGATTTATTTCTGAATAACTGTTTCATGTCTTTTGAACAGTTATCTAATAAATATAACTTGCCCAGTTCCCATTTTTTTAGATATTACAAATAAAAAACTTTTTAAATACCATGCTGCCTACCTTTCCGATTTCACACTCTACTGATATCATAGACAAAATTTTAGGTTTAAATCCTTATCAGAAGGGATTAATAGCAATTATTTATGATACAATTATGAAAATACAGCCAGGTATATCTAGTTCCCTATTTCTGATTACCTTTAAATTGCCCCTTCCCCATTTCCAACTCCCTTTAAACTGCACAGTTCACGATTTCCCGCTCCCTATAAAGTGCCCATTTCCCCATTTCCAATTCCCTTTGAACTGCCCAATTCCCCACTTCCCTCTCCCTTAAAACTGCCCATTTCCCTATTTCAACTACCTTTAAACTGCACAGTTCCCCACTTTGACTACCTGAAAACTGTCCAGTTCCCCATTCCCTGTTCCTTTTAAACTGCCCAGTTCCCCATTTTCCACTTCCTTAAAACTGTCCAGTTCCCCATTTCTAACTACCTTTAAACTGCCCAGTTCCCCATTTCCCATCCCTTAAAACTGCACAGTTGCCTATTTCCAATTCCCTTTACACTGCACAGTTCCCTAACTCCCATTCACTTTAAACTGCTCAGTTCCCCATTTCCCACTCCCTTTAAAGTACCCAGTTCCCCATTTCCCAATCCCATTAAGCTGCCGAGTTCCCCATTTCCCAATCCCATTAAACTGCCAAGTTCCCCATTTCCCAATCCCATTAAACTGCCAAGTTTCCCATTTTCAATCAGTTTAAACCAATTAGTTCCCAATTTCTGATTACCTTTAAACTGCCCACTTCCCAATTTCCTTATCCCTTTGAACTGCCCACTTCCCAATTTCCTTATCCCTTTAAACTGCCCAGTTCCCCAGTGATTACATTTAAAATGCCCAATTCCCCATTCCCAACCCCTTTAAACAGCCCTGTTCCCAACTTCATAATCCCTTTAAACAGCCCAGTTCCCCATTTCCCACTCACTTTCAACTCCTAGTTCCCCATTTCAAACTCCCTTTAGCTTGCCTAGTTCATGATTTCCCACTCACTATAAACTACACAGTTCCCCATTTCCCAATTCCTTAAAATTACACTGTTCTACAATTCCCACTCACTTTAAACTGCCCAGTTCCCCATTTCTTGCTCCCTTTAAACTGTCTAGTTCCTCTTGTGCAGCTGGATCCTGGACTTTCTGGAAGATCGCCAGCAGGTTGTAGGAGTGGGCTCCCTCACCTCCAACCCTCTGACTCTCAATACAGGAGCCCCTCAGGGCTGCGTACTGAGTCCCCTCCTTTACTCCTTGTATTCCCATGACTGTATCGCCACCCACAGCTCCAATCTGCTAACTAAATTTGCTGACGACACTATATTGATTAGGCTTATCTCAAACAATAACGAGGTGGCCTACAGGGAAGAAGTCATCTCTCTGACACAGCGGTGTCAAGAAAACAACTACTCCCTCAATGTCACTGTCATAAGGCGGACCCAAATGCAAGAAACAGACACTGAAGTAAGAAACTAGAATACAGGGCCTGGGTTAGGACTAGACTCGGAAAGCAGGACCTGGACGAGGAACAAGGAACTTGGAACCTGGACAAGGACTCCGAGCCAGAGACTGGACAGGGACCCGGAAGCTGGGTCTTGACTTGGGCTCGGACTCCGGATCTAGGCGAGGACAAGACGTGGCAAGGCAACAGGACTGGACGTGGCGGCAGGACGCGGGACCAGAACTGGATGAGGACACGAAGCTAAGACTTGGACTTGGGAGACTGGAACACAGAGCCTTGGTAATCTTGGGAGACAGGAACGCAGAACCTTGGTCGTGGGAGAACAGGAACACAGAACCTTGGTCAAGGAAGAACAGGAATATGGAACACAGAGCCGGGATCCCTCCTTAGGAACAGGACTTAGGGCCGGGCCTCTACACAGAGTCAGGACCCCTCCTAGGGAGCAGGACGTAGGGCCGGGAGTTGTACACAGAACACTGAGAAATAGATCTCCACTCAAGGTGGCGGCAAACGGCCGGAATTACCCAGCAGAGGCAAGGACACAAAGAGACGGTTCTCAACACAAGGTGGTGGCAAATGGCCGGACCTACCTAGCGAAGGCATGGACATAGAGACAGCTCCAAACAACAAAAGACAGTTCCTTATCTAGTCACAGCAAGGTCCCGATCTTGTCCTGGCTGTTGAACCTGATGGCATTACAGGCGAGGACACAGGCAAGGATAGCAGGCAAGGCTTCAGGTGAAGGTAGCAGGCGCGTCTTCAGAAGGAAGGGGAAGGGGCGGGAACAGTCCAGCAAATGAAGCTGAACCCAGCAGCTATTTATGTAGCCAGCCCAAAATGAGAATCATATGCCTCAATTAAGGCACACAACAGGACAAGGGAAAACTGGAAAACTTGGAATATGGATCGATGGACCGGATCGTGAACCGGAATGAGGTTCACGGACCGGACCATGACAGTCGCAAAAACAAAGGAGCTGGTTGTGGATTACAGGAGGGCTAACCCCTATTGACATCAATGGATCTGGGGTTGAGAGTGTAAGCAGCTTCAACTTCCTCGGTATCCACATCACCGAGGACCTCGTAGTCTGTACACACCAGCTGTGTGGTGAAAAAGCCAAAACAGCGCCGCTTTCACCTCAGACAGTTGAAGATGTTCAGTATGGGCTCCCAGATCCTAAGAACTTTCTACAGAGGCACAATTGAGAGCATCCTGACTGGCTGCATCACTGCCTGGTATGGGAACTGTACCCCCCTCTATCGCAGGACTCTGCAGAGAGTGGTGTGGACAGCCCAGCACATCTTTAGTTGACAACTTCCCATGATTAAGGACAATTACCAGGACAGGTGTGTAAAAGGGTCCGCAGCATCATTGGGAACCCAAGCCATCTCAACCACAATCTACTCCAGCTGCAATCATCCGGGAAGTGGTGTCACAGCATAAAAGCCAGGACCAACAGGCTCAGAGACAGCTTCCTCTATCAGGCCATCAGACTGATGAACTCATGCTGATTGACTGTACTCTATTACATTGACTGTTCTATTTATTAAATTGCCCAGTTCCCCATTTCCCACTCCCTTAAAACTGCCACTTTCCCACTTTCCACTTCCTTAAAACTTCACAGTTTCCCATTCCCATTACAGTGCACAGTTCCCCAATTCCCATTGACCTTAATCTGCTCAGTTCCCCATTTTCAATCACTTTAAACTATCTAGTTCCTTATTTCTTATTTCCTTTAAACTGCCCCTTCCCTATTTCCTACTCCCTTTAAACTGCTCAGTTTTCCATTTCCAACTCCGTCAAACTTCCCATTCCTTTTGAACTGCCCAGTTCCCCATTTCCCAGTTCCCTGTTTCCCATTCCTTTTGAACTGCCCAGTTCCCCATTTCCCACTCCCTTTAACCTGCCCAGATGCCCATTTCCCACTCCCTTTAACTTGTCAGTTCCCCATTTCCGACGACCTTTAAATTCCAGTTCCCCATTTCCCACTCTCTTTACCTTGCTCAGTTCTCCATTTCCCACTCTCTAAAGACTGCCCAGCTCCCCAGTTCCTACTCCCTTTAAACTGTTCAGTTCCTCATTTCCCATTCCCTTTTAAAATGCCCAGTTGCCATCTTACCCAATCCATAAAACTACCCTGTTCTATATTTCCAAATCCCTTTAAACTGCACAGTTCCCAATTTCACAATCCCTTTAAACTGCCTGTTTTCCTAATGCCCAGTTCCTTAAACCGTCCAGTTCCCCAATTCCCATTCCCATTAAACTGGTCAGTTCCTCTTTCTCACATCGTTTAAACTGGCGAGTTCTTAACTTCCCATTCCATTTAAACTCTCCAATTCACCATTTCCCTCCATCATTAAAGTGGCTAGTTCACTATTTCCCAATCACTTTAAACTGTTCAGTTCCCTATTTTCCACTCTTTATAACCATCCAAGTTACCCATATCCCGATCCTTTTGAATTGCCGAATTCCCCATTTCTCTCTCTCTTTAAACAGTGCAGTACTCTATCTCCCTCTCTCTTTAAACAGTGCAGCTCTCTAACTCTATCTTTCTTTAAACAGTGCGGTACTCTATCTCCCTCTCTCTTTAAACAGTGCAGTACTCTATCGCTTTCTCTCTTTAAAGACTGAAGGTCTCTATCCCCCTCTCTCTTTAAACAATGCAGGTCTCTATCTCCCTCTCTCTTTAAACAGTGCAGGTCTCTATCTCCCTCTCTCTTTAAACAGTGCAGGTCACTATCTCCCTCTCTCTTTAAACAGTGCAGGTCTCTATCTCCATCTCTCTTTAAACAATGCAGTACTCTATCTCCCTCTCTCTTTAAACAGTGCGGTACTCTATCTCTCTCTCTCTTTAAACAGTGCAGGTCTCTATCTCCCTCTATCTTTAAACATTGCTGGTCTCTATCTCCCTCTCTCTTTAAACGGTGCAGGTCTCTATCTCCCTCTCTCTTTAAACGGTGCAGGTCTTTATCTCCCTCTCTCTTTAAATATCGCTGGTCTCTATCTCCCTCTCTCTTTAAACAGTGCAGGTCTCTATCTTCCTCTCTCTTTAATCAGTGCAGTCCTCTATCTCCCTCTCTCTTTAAACATTGCTGGTCTCTATTTCTCCCTTTCTTTAAACAGTGCAGGTCTCTATCTCCCTCTCTCTTTAAACAGTGCAGGTCTCTATCTCCATCTCTCTTTAAACAGTGCAGGTCTCTATCTCCCTCTCTCTTTAAACAGTGCGGTACTCTATCTCTCTCTCTCCTTAAACAGTGCAGGTCTCTATCTCCATCTCTCTTTAAATGGTGCAGGTCTCTATCTCCCTCTCTCTTTAAACAGTGCGGTACTCTATCTCTCTCTCTCTTTAAACAGCGCAGGTCTCTATCTCCCTCTATCTTTAAACATTGCTGGTCTCTATCTCCCTCTGTCTTTAAACGGTGCAGGTCTCTATCTCCCTCTCTCTTTAAACAGTGCAGTCCTCTATCTCCCTCTCTCCTTAAACATTGCTGGTCTCTATTTCTCTCTCTCTTTAAACAGTGCAGGTCTCTATCTCCATCTCTCTTTAAACAGTGCAGGTCTCTATCTCCCTCTCTCTTTAAACAGTGCAGCACTCTATCTCTCTCTCTCTCTTTAAACAGTGCAGGTCTCTATCTCTCTCTCTCTTTAAACAGTGCAGGTCTCTATCTCCCTCTCTCTTTAAACAGTGCAGGTCTCTATCTCCCTCTCTCTTTAAACAGCGCAGGTCTCTATCTCCCTCTCTCTTTAAACAGCGCAGGTCTCTATCTCCCTCTATCTTTAAACATTGCTGGTCTCTATCTCCCTCTCTCTTTAAACAGTGCAGGTCTCTATCTTCCTCTCTCTTTAAACGGTGCAGGTCTTTATCTCCCTCTCTCTTTAAATATCGCTGGTCTCTATCTCCCTCTCTCTTTAAACAGTGCAGGTCTCTATCTTCCTCTCTCTTTAATTAGTGCAGTCCTCTATCTCCCTCTCTCTTTAAACATTGCTGGTCTCTATTTCTCCCTTTCTTTAAACAGTGCAGGTCTCTATCTCCCTCTCTCTTTAAACAGTGCAGGTCTCTATCTCCCTCTCTCTTTAAACAGTGCAGGTCTCTATCTCCCTCTCTCTTTAAACATTGATGGTCTCTATTTCTCTCTCTCTTTAAACAGTGCAGGTCTCTATCTCCATCTCTCTTTAAACAGTGCAGGTCTCTATCTCACTCTCTTTAAACAGTGCAGGTCTCTATCTCCCTCTATCTTTAAACATTGCTGGTCTCTATCTCCCTCTGTCTTTAAACGGTGCAGGTCTCTATCTCCCTCTATCTTTAAACATTGCTGGTCTCTATCTCCCTCTCTCTTTAAACGGTGCAGGTCTCTATCTCCCTCTCTCTTTAAACAGTGCAGTTCTCTATCTTCCTCTCTCTTTAAACAGTGCAGTCCTCTACCTCCCTCTCTCTTTAAACATTGCTGGTCTCTATTTCTCTCTCTCTTTAAACAGTGCAGGTCTCTATCTCCTTCTCTCTTTAAACAGTGCAGGTCTCTATCTCCCTCTCTCTTTCAGCTAGCCAGTTCCCCATTTCCCACTCTCGGTAAACTTCACAGTTCTCCATTTCCCAGAACGTGCAAGGAAGAAGGACATATACAAAGTACGTGTGGGGCTGACCCTCATGCGTAAAGCGATGGTTCAGAGAAGGCCAGAAGCTAACAAATCAATTTGCTTTTTCAAAAAGAATGTTAATCTGCATGCAGCTGGTGAAAAGTGTGATGATGGTGAGAGTGAAACAGGAATGTGTATCCTTCAGAATTACAATGTGAAAACTGGCAATAGACAAGCAACCCACACAAAATGCTGTAGGAACTCAGCAGGCCAGGCAGCATCGATGGAAAAGAGTTCAGTCAACATTTCAGGCTTACACCAGAAGTGAATACCAAATCAATTAAACTGAAATTAGACTCTGGTTCAACTGTTTCACTCATTCCACAAAATGACTTTGAATGGCATTTCAAAGATACTGAACTAAAGCCTGCAGATATCCAACTAAGAATTTACAGTGGAGAAAAGATAACTCCTGTTGGAATGTCATTTATGACAGTGAAGTACAGCAACCAGCAAACAACATTGAGCATGCATTTGGTAAAAATAGAAAGGACCAGGCTGCTCAGAGAATTGGTGAAAGTGACGAAGGCAGTGGTCTTCCTACAACAGTTTTTGTGGGCAATATATCTGAAAAAGCTTCTGTAATGTTAATCTTGTAGTTTCTTGCAACATGTGGCTTGGTTTTAAGCTGGAAGAGAGTTCAAAAAGCTTCAGCAACGTTGTAAGTAAGCGATTTTTACGAGTATAAAGAATCAGAATCTACCCTGCGTGCATTAAGGTCACTGTATAAACTTCAAGTGGGAGACAAGAAGCTACTGGTAAATGTAGACGCAAAGAACAAAGCCCAGTTGGATGAATGGATGACTGAAAAAGAAAGCAGTCAATGGAGATATGAAAACAGACTATTTGTCAATTGGTGCTGTAACCGAGAAAACCGAGAGGAGAGATCAGGTCATAAACGGGGCAACAGAAAGATTAATCAGAGAATACTCCAGTGAACTAAATGCACCTTCCCAACATCAAGATGCATAAACTAGAAGACGAAAAAAGAAGAAGAAAACAAGCTACCATTGTCGGAACCACCTCCTGCAATCTCAGAGTCAACTCTTACCACCACCACAGAGGAGGCCCCAGAACCTGAGGTTGTTTTCACATCCGCAGTCTCACCTGCCAAGCAGAGTGATTCCCCTTATCAGGAAAGACATTATCCCACAAAAGTAAGAAAGCCTCCACAGTGAATAAATCTTTAGGTCTGAACGGGACAATTTAAAATTTTCTATGCAGTGGATATCTACAGTATGTAGTAATTGTATTATATAATATACTGTATATAGTTGAGATGCATTATCTATTGAGCTGAAGCTTATAGCTAAGCAGGGAGCAGTGTTGTATGTTTAATATTTAGGCAATACTTGAGTAATCATGTATACTGTGTATAATGGTTGATTAACCATTCTTGTTTGTTTAAATAATTCATTACGGATTATATGTATAAATACATGAATTGCATAAATACATGAAAGGCACTTAAAGCAGACCCACATTTCAGACTCCCAAGTCTTCTTTTGAATTAGTTTAATGTTTTGAGGTTACAAATCATAACACACTTCCTATAAACTGCATAGATCCTCATTTACTGCTCCCTCTAAACTGTCCGCTCCTCATTTCCTACTGTCTTTTAACTGCCCAGTTCATTTCCCATTCCCTTTAAACTGACTATTTTCCCATTTTCCACTAATTTTCAACTGTCCAGTTCCACATTTCCCACCCTCCTTAAAGTTCCCTGCTCCCCATTTCCCTCTCTCTTTAAACTGCCCAGTTCCAAATTTCCCAGTCTCCTTAAACTGCTCAGTTCCCCCCATCCCTTAAAACTGCACAGTTGCCTATTTCCAATTCCCTTTACACTGCACAGTTCCCTAACTCCCATTCACTTTAAACTGCTCAGTTCCCCATTTCCCACTCCCGTTAAAGTACCCAGTTCCCCATTTCCCAATTTACATAAACTTTACAGTTCACCATTTTCAACTGTCATTAAACTGACCGTAGAACATGGAAAATCTACAGCATGTTACAGGCCCTTCAGTCCACAATGTTCTGCCAATCATGAAACCTATTCTAAAAGCTGCCTACCACATAGCCCAGTCCACAATTTCCCACTCTCTCTTAACTGCCTGGTTCCCCATTTCTAATTACTTTCAACTGCTCAGTTCCACATTCCCCACTCCCTCAAAAATGCCCAGTTCCCTATTTCCCACTCACTTTAAAATGTCCAGTCCCCCATTCCCCACTCCCTTAAAACTGCCCAGTTCCCTGTTTCCCACTCACTTTAAAATGCCCAGTCCCCCATTCCCCACTCCCTTCAAACTGTCAAGTTCCCTATTTCCCACTCACTTTAAAATGCCCAGTCCCCCATTCCCCACTCCCTTCAAACTGTCTAGTTCCCTATTTCCCACTCACTTAAAAATGTTCAGTCCCCCATTCCCCCACTCCCTTAAAACTGTCTATTTCCCTATTTCCCGCTCACTTTAAAATGCCCAGTTCCACTCTACACTCCTTTTAAAATGCCCTGCTCCCCATTTCCCACTCCCTTTAAACATCCCAATTCTCCATTCCTCATTCCCTTTAAACTGCCCACTTTCCCATTTCCTACTCCCCTTAAACAGTCTAACTCCCCATTTCCCAATCCCTTTAAAAATGTCTGTTTCCTAATTCCCACTGCCTATAATCAGCCCAGTTCCCCATTTCCTGCTCCTTTTAAATTGCCCGCTCCCCATTTTCCAATTCCTTTAAACTGCCCCGTTCTACATTTCCTTTACATTGGCCCACTCCCCATTTCCTACACTCTTTAAACTGCTCAGTTCCCATTTCTCACTGCGTTTAATCAGCACATTTCACAGTCCCTTTATACTGCTGAGTGCCCCATTTATAACTCACTAAAGACTGCTCAGTTCCCCATTTCCCGCTCCCTTTAAACTGTCCAGATCCACATTTCCAACCCCCTTTAAAATGTCCAGTTCCCCATTTCCCATTCCCTTTAACTTGCCCATTTCCCACTTCCTTTACACCACCCAGATCCCTATTTCCCACTCCAGTTAAAAGGCCCTGCTCCCTATTTTCCACTCTCTTTAAACTACCCAGTCCCATTTCGCACTCACTTTAAACCATTCAGTTCATATTTTCCACTTGCTTTGAACTGCCCAGTTCCAAATTTCACTCTCCTTTTAACCTGCTGTTCAGTATTTCCCACTAACTTTAAACTTCCCAATTCCCATAATCCACTCTCCTTAAGCAGTGCCATTCCACATTACACACTTCTTTTAAACTGCCGAGTTCCCCATTTCCCACTCACTATAAACTGCCCTGATCTCCATTTCCCACTCCTTTAAAATAACTATCTCTACATTTTCCGCTCCTTCTAAATTGCCCAGTTTTCCATTTCTCACTTCCTTTAAACCGCCCCGCTCCCCATTTCCAACTCTCTTTAAACTGCAGAAAAGGTGCAGAGGAGATTTACAAGGATGTTGCCTAGATTGGCAAGCATACCTTATAGGAATAGATTGAGTAAACTCGGCCTTTTCTCCTTGGAGCAATGGTGGATGAGAGGTGACCTGGTAAAGGTGCATAAGATGATGAGAGGTAATGATCATGTAGATAGTCAGAGGCTTTTCCCCAGGACTCAAATGGCTAGCATAAGAGGGCACAGTTTTAAGGTGCTTGGAAGTAGGTACAGTGGAGATGTCAGGGGTAAGATTTTTACACAGAGAGTGGTGAGTATGTGGAATGGGCTGCCGGTGACGGTGGTGGAGGTGGATACAATAAAGTTTTTTTAAGTGGTTCCTGGATAGGTACATGGAGCTAGAAAAATATAGGGCTATGGATAACCTGAGGTAATTTCTAAAGTAAGTACATGTTAGGCACTGCATTGTGGTCAGAAGGGCCTGTATTGTGCTGTAGGTTTTCTATGTTTCCACTCCATTTGAACTGACTAGCCCCCATTTCCCGGTTACTTTAAGTTAATTGCAAGACCATGTGTTGATATACAGAGGGATCTTGGAGTCCAAGTCCCTAGCTCCCTGAAAGTAGTTACACTGACAGATAGGGTTATAAGAAAGGCCTATGCCATGCTTTTAGATCAGCTTTGAAAATGAATTCAGGAGTCAGCAAGTTATATTGCAGCTTCATTAAACTCTAGTTAGGCCACATCTGGGTGAAGAAATAGCAAGCATAAAAAAAATTATGGGAATCATGTACAGGCCTCCAAATAGCAGCCAGGATTTGGGGATGAGATTGCAAAGGGAGCTGGAAAAGGCAATGCAATAAGGGTAGTAACACAGTTGTAATGGGGGACTTCAATATGCAAGGGGATTGGGAAAATCAGGTTGGTCTTGGATCGCAAGAGAGGGAATTTGTTGAATGCCTACGAGATGGTCTTTTAGATCAGCTTGTACTTGACCCTACTCAGCTACTCAGGGAAAGGCTATCTTAAATTAGGTGTTGTGTAATAACGCAGAACTTACTAAGGAGCTTCATGTAAGGAACCCTTAGGAGGCAGTGATCAAAATATGATTGAATTCATACTGCAATTTGAGAGGGAGAAGCAGAACTCACACGTATCTGTACCACAATGGAGTAAACCGAACTACAGGGGCACGAGAGAGGAGCTTGCTCAGGTGGATTGGAGGGAGATACTGGCGGGGATGACAGCACAGCAGAGATGGCTGAAGTTTCTGGGAATAGTTCACAAGGTGCAGGATAGATATGTCCCATAGAGGACGAAGTTCTCAAATGGCAAGGCTAGGCGACTGTGGCTGACAAAGGAAGTTAAGGACTGCATAAAGGACAAGGAAAGGGCATATAAGGTAGCAAAAGTGAGTGGAAAATTGGATGAATTGAAAGCTTTTAAAATCCAACAGAAGGCAACTAAAAAAGTTATAAGAAGGGAAAAGATAAAATATTAGGGCAGACTAGCCAATAGTATAAAGCAGGATACCAAAAGTTTTCTTCAGTTTTATAAAGAGTAAGAGGGAGGCAAGGGTTGATATTCGATCACTGGGGAATGATACTGGTGAGGGAGTAATGGGCGCAAAGAAACGGCAGATGAACTTAAAGGGTACTTTGCATCAGTCTTCACTGTGGAAGGCACTAGCAGTGTGCCAGTGGTCTGTGAGTGTCAGGGAGAAGAAGCGAGTGCCATTGCTATTACAAAGGGAAAAGCACTAGACAAACTCAAAGGTCTTAAGGTGGGTAAGTCGCCTGGGCCAGATGGACGACATCCCAGCGGTTGCTGAAGAGACAGCAGATGCATTGGTCATCATCTTTCAAGATTCACTTGATTCTGGCATGATCCAGGAGGACTGGAAGATTGCAAATATCACTCCTCTCTTTAAGAAGAAAGGAAGTTATAAGTCAGTTAGCCTAACCTCAGTGGTCAAGAAAGTGTTGGAGTCTGTTATTAAGGATGAGGTGTCGGGGTACTTGGAGACTAATGATAAAATAGTCAAAGTCGGCATGGTTTCTGTGAAGGGAAATCTTGCCTGACAAATCTGTTCAAGTTCTTTGAGGAAGTAACAAGCAGGGTGGACTAAGGAGAGGCAATGGATGTCATTAACTTGAATTTTCAGAAGGCATTTGATAAGGTGCCACACATGAGGCTGCTTAACAAAATAAAATCCTATGGAGTTACAGGAAAGATACTGGCATGGGTAGCGGAATAATTGACAGGCAGGAGGCAGCGAGTGAGAATAAAGGGGGCTGTTTCTGGTTGGCTGCCAGTGACTAGTGGTGTTCCTCAGGGGTCAGTATTGGGGCCGCTACTTTTCACATTGTTTGTCAGTGACGGAGATAATAGAATTAATGGCTTTGTAGCAAAGTTTGCAGATGATACTAAGATAAGTGGAGGGGCAGGTGGTGCTGAGGAAGCAACGCAATTGTAGCAGGAATTACACAAATTGGAAGAATGGGCAAAGGAGTGACAGATGAAATACAGTGTTAAGAAATGTATGGTAATGTATAGATGGGAGAAGGTTCAAACATCACAAGTGCAGAGGGACATCGGAGTCCTCATGCAAGACTCCCAGAAAGTTAATTTACAGGTTGAGTCTGTGGTAAAGAAGGCAAACGCAATGTTGGCATTTATGTCAAGAGGAATACAATATAAAAACAAATAGATAACGTTGAGAATTTATGAGACACTAGTCAGACCGCACTTAATGTATTGTCAACAGTTTTGGACCCATATCTCAGAAAGGATGCATTGTCATTGGAGAGAGTCCAGAGGAGGTTCATGAGGATGATTCCAGGAATGAAGGGCTTAACATATGAGGAGCATTTGGTTGCTTTGGGCCTGTACTCATTGGAATTTAGAATAACACAGGGGGGTGGCTGTTGGGGGATCTCATTGAAACCTACCAAACGTTGAATGGACTGGATAGGGGAGGATGTTTCCTGTGGTGGTGGTACTGTATCCAGAACCAGAGGACGCAGCTTTAAAACTGAGGGCTGACCCTTTTGAACAAAGGTAAGAGGGAAATTATTTTTCACCAGAGAGTAGTAAATCTGTGGAATGCTCTGCCACAGGCTGCGGTGGAGGCCAAGTTGATGTATATATTTAAAGTAGAATTTAATAGTTTCCTGATCAGTCAGGGCATCGAAGGATATGGTGAGAAGGCAGGTGTATGGGGAAGAGTGAGATCCAGGATCAGCCATGATGGGATGGCAGAGCAGACTTGATGGGCTGAATGGCCTAATCCTGTTTCTGTGTCTTATGGTCTTATTGTCTTATGACGTGTGGTACTTTATTAATTTCTGGGAATATTATAGGAAGAATGCCAAGGATTGGGAGAGGATACAAACAAGGTTTACCAGGATGCTGCCTAGATTAGAGGGCATGAGCTATAAGGAGAGGTTGGACAAAGTTAGGTTACTTTCTTTGGGGCAGTAGAGGCTGAGGGAGATATGATCGAGGTATTTAAAATCATAAGAGGAGTAGATAGACACACTATCTTTTGCCCAGAGTTGGTCCAGAGGGTATGCATTTAAACATAGAAACATAGAAAATAGGTGCAGGAGTAGGCCATTCGGCCCTTCGAGCCTGCACCGCCATTCAGTATGATCATGGCTGATCATCCAACTTAGAACCCTGTACCAGCCTTCCCTCCATACCCCCGATCCCTTTAGCCACAAGGGCCATACCTAACTCCCTCTTAAATATAGCCAATGAACTGGCCTCAACTGTTTCCTGTGGCAGAGAATTCCACAGATTCACCACTCTCTGTGTGAAGAAGTTTTTCCTAATCTCGGTCCTAAAAAGCTTCCCCTTTATCCTCAAACTGTGACCCCTCGTACTGGACTTCCCCAACATCGGGAACAATCTTCCTGCATCTAGCATGTCCAATCCCTTTAGGATTTTATATGTTTCAATCAGATCCCCCCTCAATCTTCTAAATTCCAACGAGTATAAGCCCAGTTCATCCAGTCTTTCATCATATGAAAGTCCTGCCATCCCAGGAATCAATCTGGTGAACCTTCTTTGTACTCTCTCTATGGCAAGGATGTCTTTCCTCAGATTAGGGGACCAAAACTGCACACAATACTCCAGGTGTGGTCTCACCAAGGCCTTGTACAACTGCAGTCGTACCTCCCTGTTCCTGTACTCGAATCCTCTTGCTATAAATGCCAACATACCATTCGCCTTTTTCACCGCCTGCTGTACCTGCATGCCCACTTTCAATGACCGGTGTATAATGACACCCAGGTCTCGTTGCACCTCCCCTTTTCCTAATCGGCCACCATTCAGATAATAATCTGTTTTCCTGTTTTTGCCATCAAAGTGGATAACTTCACATTTATCCACATTAAATTGCATCTGCCATGAATTTGCCCACTCACCTAACCTATCCAAGTCACCCTGCATCCTCTTAGCATCCTCCTCACAGCTAACACTGCCGCCCAGCTTCGTGTCATCCGCAAACTTGGAGATGCTGCATTTAATTCCCTCATCCAAGTCATTAATATATATTGTAAACAACTGGGGTCCCAGCACTGAGCCTTGCGGTACCCCACTAGTCACTACCTGCCATTCTGAAAAGGTCCCGTTTATTCCCACTCTTTGCTTCCTGTCTGCCAACCAATTCTCTATCCACATCAATACCTTACCCCCAATACCGTGTGCTTTAAGTTTGCACACTAATCTCCTGTGTGGGACCTTGTCAAAATCCTTTTGAAAATCCAAATATACCACATCCACTGGTTCTCCCCTATCCACCCTACCAGTTACATCCTCAAAAAATTCTATGAGATTCGTCAGACATGATTTTCCTTTCACGAATCCATGCTGACTTTGTCCGATGATTTCATCACTTTCCAAATGTGCTGTTATCATATCTTTGATAACTGACTCTAGCAGTTTCCCCACCACCGATGTTAGGCTAACCGGTCTATAATTCCCTGGTTTCTCTCTCCCTCCTTCTTTAAAAAGTGGGGTTACATTAGCCACCCGCCAATCCTCAGGAACTAGTCCAGAATCTAAAGAGTTTTGAAAAATTATCACCAATGCATCCACTATTTCTTGGGCTACTTCCTTAAGCACTCTGGGATACAGACCATCTGGCCGTGGGGATTTATCTGCCTTTAATCCTTTTAGTTTACCTAACACCACTTCCCTACTAACATGTATTTCCCTCAGTTCCTCCATCTCACTGGACCCTCTGTTCCCCACTATTTCCGGAAGATTATTTATGTCCTCCTTAGTGAAGACAGAACCAAAGTAATTATTCAATAGGTCTGCCATGTCCTTGCTCCCCATAATCAATTCACCTGTTTCTGTCTGTAGGGGACCTACATTTGTTTTAACCATTCTTTTTTCTTTTCACATATCTATAAAAGCTATTACAGTCAGTTTTTATGTTCCCTGCCAGTTTTCTCTCATAATCTTTTTTCCCTTTCCTAATTAAGCCCTTTGTCCTCCTCTGCTGAACTCTGAATTTCTCCCAGTCCTCAGGTGAGCCACTATTTCTTGCTAATTTGTATGCTTCTTCTTTGGAATTGATCCTATCCCTAATTTCCCTTGTCAGCCACGAGTGCACTACCTTCCTTGATTTATTCTTTTGCCAAACTGGGATGAACAATTGTTGTAGTTCATCCATGCAATCTTTAAATGCTTGCCATTGCATATCCACCGTCAACCCTTTAAGTATCATTTGCCAGTCTATCTTAGCTAATTCACGTCTCATACCTTCAAAGTTACCCTTCTTTAAGTTCAGAACCTTTGTTTCTGAATTAATTATGTCACTCTCCATCTTCATGAAGAATTCCACCATATTATGGTCACTCTTACAACTCTCTTAGCCCTTATACAATTATGTTGAAAAGTGGCCCTTTTTGATGCTTGCCCTGGATTTGTCAGCCTGCCACTTTTACTTTTCGCCTTACTACTTTTTGCTTCTACCCTCACTTTACACCCCTCTGTCTCTCTGCACTGGTTCCCATCCCCCTGTTGTGAACTAACCTCCTCTTGCCTAGTCTCTTTAATTTGATTCCCACCCCCCAACCATTCTAGTTTAAAGTCACCTCAGTAGCCCCCGCTAGTTGAAGGAGGTAAATTCAAATGTTTTATTTTACCCATAGAGTGGTGGGTGCCTGGAATTCTTGGAATGTGCTTGAAATAGGATCCTACTCCATGCCATCAAATAATTCTTTCTGACACCATCACTAACCTCCCACCCATGCCACAGAACTCATAGCTCCTGGCTTGTTTTGACCTCCTACTGAACATTCACAAACCTGATTGTCCAGGTATATCCATTCTTTCTGCCTGCTCCTGCCTCACTGTATGTGTCTGCATACCTCAACTTTATTCTATCCCTCTTGGTTCAATCCCTTCCCATATGTATAAGAGGCCCTTCACATGCTTTTGGTCTCCTCAACAGCTTTTAATTCTCTAGCCCTGTGCCTCATTTTCACCATGGATACCAGTTCACATAGACTTCTATTCCCCATTAAGAAGCCTTAAAGATCTCCGCTTCTTCCTCAATAAAGAACCAGTTTCCCTCCACCACCACTCTCCTCCATTTGGCAGAACTGGTCCTCACCCTCATTGTGGCTAACCAATCCACAAAGGATTAGTTCAGTTGGATGTTCTGTAACTCCTTTTTGACTGATTGTGGTAACTTATTTTTTATTCTTTCAACTTCTCTTCTAATATCTATATCTGTGGACTTGTAATGCTACTGTGGCACTGTAACTTCCTTTGGGATCAATAAAGTATCTAATCTATCTATTTGATTACTAATTTAATTAGCTTGTTAAAACATTATGGGTCCAGGGGCCTGTTCCTTTGCTAAACTCTTCCATGGTCTATGACTCTCTTGTTTGAGCTTTCACATCTCTGATTCTTTAAGAATGTTTACTTCTGGTTTATGTTTACAATTGCATACTTATTATTCTTGGTTTATAGTTATTATCATACTTGTCCATACTAGTTACCTTTGATTTCTCTTCCTGTGCATCTCATTCCCCACCCAGAGTACTCCAGGTATGTCTGTTACCCCTGTCTGCCTCCAGGGCCGGCACAGTGGCACAGCGGTTAGTGTAACGCTATTACAGAGCTGCCAACCTGTGTTCAATTTGGCCGCTATCGGTAAGAAGTTTGTATGTTCTTTCCAGGAATGCGTGAGTTCTCCCCAGGTGCCGAGGTCTCCTCACACATTCCAAAGATGTACAGGTAATAGGTTAATTCACCACATGGGTGGGCAGGCTCAGTAGGGTCTGTTACTGTGCTGCATCTCTAAATAAAATAATAATAAAAATAAATAAGTAATGTGCCCCAGTTGGAGCCATATCACCTCTTGTTCTGCTTTGCTGACTTTTGGTTCCAATCTACCTGGGCCAGATCCACTACCTTCCTAGAGCTAACCTGTACAGCTAATGTGACAGCCATTATCTCCCAAGTGCTCCCTCCCTTCTCTCTAATCCAGTCCAGCAATGGCTCCTTCTTCATGGGACCAGAAACAGAATGCACAGGAAAAGTACCCTGAACACACTTCAGAACTCTTCATGTCTTTGCTGATGAGACAGTTGAACAGAGCATACAAGCTGATACTCACTGGGACACAGTTCCATGGTCTTCTATCCTTGATGGGATCTGCTCGATTGGCAACAACTCTCACTCATCCACCTCCTCTGCAACCTAGTGGGGTCCATTCTCTCAGACACTGGTACTCACAGCGTCCACTGCCAATGACGACCTCTGTGAATATTTCTAATCCCTGCCCCATTCTCGATAAAAGTGGTGGGCACCTCTCTCCCTTCCCCTCCCCTTGGACTGTACCTGAGTCGCAAGTGAACGTGCGGGAGCTGTTGTCTGTGAAGGTGAGAGTCACAGCCTGTTTCTTGGTGTCCTTTGGCAAATGCACTACTGTCTTCACACTGCTCATCTCTGTCACCTGGACGAAGAGCACAACAGGCAGAAACAGGCAGAGAAATGGAATGAGACAAAGGTTTAAGACTGCAAGGGAAAGGACAGAGAGAGAGGGGGGGTGAAGTGTGAGTGACGGAGGAAGTGAAAGGGGGATAGAGCACGACAAGTATGGGAGGATGGGAGCAGGAAGAAGGGGGTAATGGGGACAGAGAGATTGAGAGAGTTAGGAAGACCGGACACAGGAAGAGGGATGTGCAGAGGCAGAAGCCGGCAGGGTGGAACAAGATGATAGGTGAAAGAGACAGGTTGAGAGAATGAATGAGAGAGAGAGGGACAGAGCGTTACAAAGAGCAGATACAGGGGCAGAGGGTTGGAAGGAGTGACAGAAAGTGAAGCGCAGTGAGAACAGAAGTGGGGGAGTAACAGTGGAGAGACGGATAGACTGAGAAAGTGAGGGAGTGTAGACAGGGAGAAGTGACAGTGGAAAGGAGAGAGGGAGGGATGGTGTGAGATGGCAAAGGGCAGAAAGAGTGATCCAAAGAAGGAAGAGAGTGACAGAGAATGTCATGGCTTTGGAGTTCAGTGTTAGTGAATTTTTCCAATACAGGATGGTCATGAAGGCGTTTGACATCATTGTCTTCATCAGTCAGGGTATTCAGTTAGGATGTCATTTTACAGTCTTTACAGGAGTTGTTGAGATGAGTCTTGGAGAACTGTGTATAGTTCAGGTCACCACTCTATAGGAAGGATATAATTGAGCTGGAGAAGATGCCAAAAAGATTCACAAGGCTTTTACCAGGACTGGAGGGCTTGAGTTATAAGGAGAGTTATTTGAGTTGGGATGGAAGATGTGAAAGGCATGGGACAAAAAAGGAGTGAGGGAGGGAGGGGTGGATAGTTGCGAGCGGGCGGATAGATGGTGAGGAAGGAAGCACGCAGAGGGGCATTACTTGTGGATCCAGAACTGGCTTGCATGGAGGCCAGTGACCAGTGACCAGTGGTGTGCCTCAGAGATCTGTTCTGGGACCCCTACTCTTCATGATTTTTATAAATGATCTGGATGAGGAAGTGGAGGGGTGGGTTAGTAAATTAGCCGATGACACAAAGGTTGGGGGTGTTGTGGATAATGTGGAGGGTTGTCAGATGTTACAGTGGGACAGTGGGCTGAGCAGTGGCAGATGGAGTTCAGCCCAGATAAGTGTGAGGTGGTTCATTTTGGTAGGTCAAATATGATGGCAGAATATAGTATTAATGGTAAGACTCTTGGCTGTGTATGGCACGTGGCCAAGTGGTTAGGGCGTTAGACTAGCGATCTGAAGGTCGTGGGTTCCAGCCTCAGCCCAGGCAGCGTGTGTGTCCTTGAGCAAGGCACTTAACCACACAATGCTCCAGTCTACCCAGCTGAGAATGGGTACCGTCAAAAATGCTGGGGGTTAACCTCACGATAGACTGGTGTCCTATCCAGGGTGGGGGAGTCTTGTACTCTCAGTCGCTTCACGCCACGGAAACCGGCATAAGTACCAGACTGATGGGCCACAAGGCTCGTGAGAGACTTTAATCTTTAATCTTGGCAGTGTGAAGGATCAGAGGAATCTTGGGGTCCGAGTCCATAGTGCAGGTTGACTCTGTGGTTAAGAAGGCATACAGTGCATTGGCCTTCATCAATCATGGAACTGAATTTTGGGGAGCTTGCTGTGTGAGAATAGGTTGAGTGAACTCGGCCTTTTTTCCCTGGAGCGAATGAGGGTGAGAGGTGACCTGATAGAGGTGTATAAGATGATGAGAAGCATTGATCATGTGGATAGTCAGAGGCTTTTTCCCAGGGCTGAAATGGCTAACACGAGAGAGCACAGTTTTAAGGTGCTTGGAAGTAGGTACAGAGGAGATGTCAGGGGTAAGTTTTTTACGCAGACAGTGGTGAGTGCTTGGATGGGCTGCCAGCAACGGTGGTGGAAGCGGATACGATAGGGTCTTTTAAGGGATTCCTGGACAGGTATATGGAGCTCAGAAAAATAGAGGGCTATGGGTAACACTCGGTAATTTCTAAGGTAAGGACATGTTCAGCACAGCTTTGTGGGCTGAAGGGCCTGTATTGTGCTGCAGGTTTCCTATATTCCTATAGGGTGTCAGAGAGGGAGGGAGGGAGGGGCAGTTAAGTGGGAAGGGGAGGTAGGTGAATGGGTGAAGGACCAGGTAGAGGGGTGCCAAGGAGTGTGGGGAGAGGGAAGAACAGGCAGGTGGATGTGAAGGGGATGGAGACAGTTAGGTAAGGGAAGGAACTGGAAGAGATGTCAGAGGGTGTGAGGGGAGGGGGGAGAAAGGGACTGAAAGTTAGGTGTGAGGATGTGAGGGAGTGACAAGGATAGAATGGGCTGAAGACATGCCCATTAATTACATGGATTAAAATACCCTCCAATGTGTGGGAAAATCTGGAGGAAGTTGATGGGACTGAGGGGAGAATGAAATGGGATTAGTGTTGGGCCAATGTAAGTGTGCCTTGTGAGAGATTGGAAAGGCTGGGACTGTGTTTCCTGGAGTGAAGAAGGCTGAGTGGTAACCTTATAAAATTATGAGACACAGTAAATGGCCATAGTCTATTTCCTAGGGTTGAGCATTCTTAAAACTAGAGGCACAGGTTTAAGGTGAACGGAGAAGGGTTTAAAAGGGACATGAGAGACAATTTTTTCAATACAGACGCTTTCAACAACTAGCTGCCAGAGGAAGTGGTTGAGGCAGGTATATTAACAATGTTTCCTACTGTCTACACCTCTCAGAATTCTGTCTACTTCTATCAAGCAAACCCTCTCCTCAGCCTGCTCTGCTTTAAGATAAATAAACCAACCTCCCAATCTTTACTCGTAAATAAAATCTTCCACTCCAGGTAAAATCCTGCTGAGCCTCCTGTACGCTCTATCGAGAGCAATCACGCCGTTCAACATAGAACAGTACAGCACAGGAACAAGCCTATTTGCCCACCACCTGACACCGATTTAAACTACACCTACCTGCACGTGGTCCTTTCCCTGCCTGTTCATGCATGTGTCTAAATGCCTCTTAAATACTGCTGTTGCATTTTATTCTACCTCATTTCTGACACTATGTTTCAACTTGCCTTGTAAATCTCTGAATTTTTCTCCTCTCACCTTAAATCAATGCTCGTTGTATCCAACATTTCCATGGTGAGAAAAAAATTATTCCATTTTTGCCTTTCATAATAAGTGCTTCTATTAGATCAGACCTCAGTATCTGTGCTCAAGGTGTCATGGTCCGGTCCGCGAACTCCGTATTCCGGTTCATGGTCCAGTCCATCGACCCTTGCTCCAGGTTTTCCTATCTACCCTGTTTCTGTTCTTGTTGAGCTAATTGAGGCAGCTGATGCTCGTTGGGGCTGGCTGCATAAATACCTTCAGAGACCCAGGCGTGGCCGCTGGATTGATCTTGTCCTTACTCCTTCTATCCCTTCCTCTGCCTTCTGTTGTCTCGCCTGAAGCCCTGCCTTGTCTTGCCGGTAATTCTCACCTCGCCTGAAGTTCTCGTCTCACCTTGTTCTGCCAGAAGCCTTGCCTTGTCTTGCCGGTAACTCTTGCCTTGTCTCGCCTGCAGTCTTGTCCTGGAGCCAGCCTGTACCTAGCTCCCTTCCTGTCCCTTGCCTCCGCCCAGGTAAGCCAGGCCGTCTTGCCATTACCTGTGGTTGGTTCAGTCCCTTGCCTCTGTCGTGTGGTGATCCACGCCCTGCCCAGGAGGAGCCCAGCCTCCAGCCTCACCCCGCCTCGTCTCCTGCCTCCAGCCTCGCCTTCCCTCAAGTCTCCTGCCTCGCCTGGCCTCCAGCCTCCAGCATCGCCTCGCTTCAAGTCTCCTGCCTCGCCTAGCCTCCAGCCTCCAGCCTCAAGCCTCCAGCTTCGCCTGGCCTCAAGTCTCAAGTCTCCAGCCTCCTGTCAAGCCTCGCCTCGTCTTCAGCCTAGCCTCGAGCCTGAAGACTCCAGCCTCGTCCTGCCTGCCTGCCAAGCCTCGTCCTTGCCTAGTTCTGGGATCTGAGCCAGAGACATGACCCAGGTACTGGGTCCTTGTCCAGTCTCTGGCTCGGAGTCCATCCTGCCTCCTGCCAAGCCTCGCCTCTAGCCTCGAGCCTGAAGATTCCAGCCTCGTCCTGCCTGCCTGCCAAGCCTCGTCCTTGCCTAGTTCTGGGATCTGAGCCAGAGGCAAGACCCAGGTACTGGGTCCTTGTCCAGTCTCTGGCTTGGAGTCCAAGCCCAGACTCCTAGCCCTCTTGTCCAGTCCTGTTCCAGGTTCCTGATTTTCCTGTCCATGTCCTTGCCATCAGCCTGAATCCTAGTCCTGTCCCTAGTACTTCAGTGTCTGTGTCTTGCACTTGGGTCCGTTCCCAGCCACCTCCTTATGACACAAGGAGAAACGATCCAAGCTTGCCCTGCTTATAGCTCATGATCTCTAATCCAGGTTGCATCCTGGTAAACTTCTACTGCGCCCTCTCCAAGGCCTCCACATTCATCCTATAATGGGGTGACCAGAAATGCACACAATATTTCAAACGTGGCTGAAACGAAGTTCTATCTTCCTGCAGTATGACGTTCCATGTTTACATTCAGCACTCTAACCAATAAAGGCAATAATGCTGTAAAACTTCCTTACCACCCTTTCAGGGGTCTATGGACTGACCCCAAGATCCATCTGGATATTAACGCCCTTAAGGGTCATGCCATTGACTGTATCCTTTCCGTTACACTGCACCTCCCAAAATACAACATCTTACACTTGTCTGGATTAAACTCCATTTACCATTTCCACAGCCCAAACTTCCAGCTGGTCATCACATCCTGCCAAATCCTTTGGCAGCCTCTATGGAGTGGTCAACTTGGGTCAAGATTCTCCTGCCTTCTTCTCATAACCTTATGAACATATGGAGATATATTAGTAAGGTTACAGGAAGAAGGCAGAAGAATTAGGTAGAGAAAGATAATAAATTGGCCATGATGGAATAGTAGAGCAGACTTAATGGATCAAATGACCTAATTAGGCCCTTCAAGTCTTAGGATCCATCTGCCAGCTCATGGTGACGAGTATTCGTAGGTCTTCACCATTGTGTCTACCAATACTACCAATAGTAGCTTCGTTCCTCTGAATTTCACTATCCTTGAGGGCCCGACTATATATTGTGTAGGTCTATTGCCCAGCAATCCTCCCACAGCGCATCACCTCACACTTATCAACATTAAATTCTATTTGCCATTGCTCTGTCCATCTTGTCAACTGATCAGTATTGTCCTGGAGCCCAATGTACCCTCCTCACTTTCAATAATACCTTCAACTTTTTTTACCATCTGAAAAAATTGCTAATCATACTTCCTATATTAATCTCCATATCAGCCCAGCTCTACAGTTCACTGTAAGTGGCTACACACTCGGGTAGAGTGGTAAAGAAGGCAGATGGCATGTCTCCTTCATTGGGAGGGGTGTTCAGGGTAAGAGTAAGGACGTCATGCTGTAGCCTTGCACCACCCTTAGATTTCTGGTTGCTCCATTATAGGAAGGATGTAGAAAGGGTGCAGAAGAGGTTTACGAGGATGCTACCTGAATTAGTCAGCATGAGCTGAAAGGGGAGTTTAGGCAAACTTCAGTTGTTCTCCCTAATGAGTTCTGATAGGGGCTTTATAAAGCTGCGAAAGTCATAGATAAGGTAGACATTCTGTGATGTGAGGAGCAAGTATTCCTACACAGAGTGGAAGCTGTCTTGAATGGGTTACCAAAGTTATAGCGGAAGCAAATAGTCTGAGAGTGAAGAGGATCTCCGTGAGATATAGGAATATGAAGGGAATTACACTAAATTGGCATCGATATGACTGCCTGTTGCTGTACTGCTCTACACTCTATGTTAATGCAGATAACAAGCAGTAAAGGTGCCAGGTGCACGTCCCTCCACCATTACCCTCTGATCCACAGGACTATGGTCCCATTCTGCCAACATGTGTTAATCTCATGAGCTGGATGTTTTGGGCCCATTTCCATGTGGACTTTGGCAAAGGCCCGTGTAAATGTCACAAACCACACTGCCTTCATTGATATGTACCATTCCCTTCTCAAGTTGACCAAGCAGATTCTCCCTCCAACAAGACAATGAAAATGATCCTTGTTTAGTCCCTCTGGGTTATAGTTTTCCAATAACTTACCCACCACCAAAGTTAGACTCACTGGCTCTTCCATGCAGCCCATGAACACTTACTGATGTCCACTATCTGTTCCCTTACCTGTGGGCAGTACAATCTGTCAGGACCCCATGCAGTCTCCTCCCTTGCCTCCCATCACAGCCGGAGACACACCTTATCCAGGCCCAAGGAATAGTTCACCAGCTGAATACAGACCAACATGCAGATATTTGCCAGTTTACTGATGCTGTCCAATAATGTTGGCAACGGCCTTCCCCATTCACAACTATCCATATCCCTCTCCAGAACTACCCTAAGATTTGAGTTAGGCTCACTTTCTTGGAAATACTTTCCGACTGACCTGCTAATCTCCATTCCATAAATGCCTCTTCCACAGGAAGACAAAGATTTACAAAAATGAGACACTCACAACAGGCTGGAGGAACTCAGCAGGTCGGGCAGCATCCATGGAAATGATCAGTCAACATTTCGGGCCGGAAGCCTTCATCAGGACTGAAGAGGGAGGGGGCAGAGTCCCTATAAAGAAGGTGGGGGGAGGGTGGGAAGGAGAAGGCTGGTAGGTTCCAGGTGAAGAACCAGTAAGGGGAAAGATCAAGGGGTGGGGAGGGGAAGCAGGGAGGTGATAGGCAGGAAAGGTGAAGAAGGAATAGGGGAAAACACAATGGGCAGTAGAAGGAGGCAGAACCATGAGGGAGGTGATAAGCAGCTGGGGGAGGGGGCAGAGTGAGATAGGGATAGAGGAAGGGAGGGGGAGGGAATTACCAGAAGTTGGAGAATTCTATCTTCACTGTACCTACCAGCCTTCTCCTTCCCACCCTCCCCCACCTTCCTTATAGGGCCTCTGCCCCTTCCCCCTACAGTCCTGACGAAGGGTTCCGGCCCGAAACGTCGACTCATCGTTTCCACGGATGCTGCCCGACCTGCTGAGTTCCTCCAGCGTGTTGTGAGTGTTGTTTTGATCCTAGCATCTGCAGAGTATTTTGTGTTTACAAAAATGGAAACTGGAGGCTGTCCTGCAGAATCTGTGCTGTCTATAAGATTGATTTGTGAGTGATCCCAGTTACCCCTAGGGAAACTGAAAAACCCTGTCACTATTATTTCTCTGTGAATTGAGAGGGTGCATCGGGGGAGTGAGTGACATAGAGGGAGGATGAGTGCTGGTGGACACTGAGGCAGGGAGAGAGGGCGAGGGCCAACAGAAACACAGTGAGCAAGTGAGAGACGGCAAGTGAGAAAACGGGGGGGGGGGGAGAGAGCAAGAGAGCAAAACCAATCAAAGCAACGGAGAAAGAACGTGACAGGGAGAGAGTAACAGAGGCAAGGAGAGAAGGGGAGAGGAGCGGCTTGGAGAGGGAGAAAGAGAAAGAAGGAGGGGAGAAAGGGAAGAGAATTGAGAGAGACACATAGGTGAGTGAGAAGAACAAAGGGAGATGAAGAGAGGGAGAGAGGTGAAGGATGAAAGAAAGAGAAGGGAGAGAGAAGGACAGCAAGAGGGAGGGAGTGAGAAACAAAGAAGGAGAGCAACAGGACCACGGAGAGATAAATTATAAATTATGATGGAGTGAAACAAAAGGAGAGACGGGGAGAGAGAGAGAGAGCGATAATGGAAACAATGGGGAGTGTCGGTGGTTCAATTACAAACCACGGATGGGATGAAGGTGTTGTGTCAGATGTTGTTGTCATGGCAACGGCTCACCTTAGGGCTCACTTTCAAGTTGGCAGATTTCTCATCCGAGTACTTCTCCAGCCTGCGGGGTCCCTTACTGGAAGACTTTTTGAAGACAAGCCAACACCTTCGGTAGATCTGAAAGAAGACGATTGGGACAGTGAGGTGCTGCTGCAGGGGTGGAGAATGAAGAGGAATAGATTATACGAATAAAGGCATCGTGCTGAGGCTTTATAAGGCATTGGTTGGTCAGACCAAATTTAGACGATTGTGACCAGTTTTGGGCCCCAAATCCAAGAAAGGATGTGCTGGTATTGGAGGAGGTTCATGAGAATGAAACCAGGAGTGAAAGGGTTAATGTATGAGGACTCTGGGCCTGTACTCATTAAAGTTTAGAAAATGGAGGGGGTGATATAATTGAAACCTATCAAATATTAAAAGGCCTCAACAGAGTGGATGTGGAGATGATGTTTCCTATAATGCGAAAATCTAGAACCAGAGGGCACAACCTCAAAATACAAAATCATCACTTTAGAACAGAGATAATAAGGAATCGCTTTATCCACAGGTGCTGAATCTGTGAGGGCATCAAAGGTTACAGGGAAGAGGCAGAGACAACTCAATGGCCCGATGGCCTAATTCTGCTCCTACAGTATGTCTTATGGTCTTAGAGTCATATGGTCTTTTACTCTCCAAGTTTCCTCTGCTCGGCGGGGTGACTGTGGTTTTGGATGGACTGTCGGAGAATGGCTGTGTCAGTGTTGGAGACTAACAACAGACACACTTACCCCCAGCTTCCTGCTCCTCATCCGCACGTATCCCTGTTTCACTATGTCGTTGAAACTTGAGGCCATCCTGGGCGTGAGTACTGTAGCACACTCACCCTGCGACTCCCCTCCTTATTCCCTGTCAGGTCCTCCCACAGCCTCGTGTTCAGTTCGACCACCTGTGGTCCAGCTCAGGTCACATCGTTGCCTGCAGCCAGCTCCTCAACAAAGAAGATCATTAATTCTCAAAATGTTAGATCTTCACTGTGGAAGACACCAGTAATGAGTCAGATGTTGGTGAAGGAAGAGAAGCGAGTGGAGTTACTATGACATGGGAGAAGGTGCTCAGAAAGCTGAAAGGCCAAAGGGTGCGTAAGTCACCCAGACCAGATGAACTGCATCTGGGTTCTGAAAGAGGTAGCTGTACCGATTGCAGAGGCATTAGTAATGATCTTTCAAAAATCTTTGACAAGGTTCCACACGGTAGGCGTATTCAGAAAGTCAGAAGGCATGGAATCCAGAGAAGTTTGGCCAGGTGGATTCAGAATTGGCTTGCCTGCAGAAGGCAGAGGGTGGTGGTGGAGGGAGTACATTCAGATTGGAGGATTGTGACTAGTGGTGTCCCACAAGGATCTGTTCTGGGACCTGTACTTTTCGTGATTTTTATTAACAACCTGAATGTGGGGGTAGAAGGGTGAGTTGGCAAGTTTGCAGATGACACAAAGGTTGGTGGTGTTGTAGATAGTGCAGAGGATTGTCGAAGATTGCAGAGAGACATTGATAGGTTGCAGAATTGGGCTGAGAAGTGGCAGATGGAGTTCAACCTGGAGAAGTGTGAGGTGGTACACTTTGGAGGGACAGACTCCAAGGCAGAGTACAAAGTAAGTGGCTGGATACTTGGTAGTGTGGAGGAGCAGAGGGATCTGGGGGTACATGTCCACAGATCTCTGGAAGTTGCCTCACAGGTAAAACATAGAAAATAGGTGCAGGAGTAGGCCATTCGGCCCTTCGAGCCTGCACCGCCATTTATTATGATCATGGCTGATCATCCAACCCAGAACCCCGCCCCAGCCTTCCCTCCATACCCCCTGATCTCTTTAGCCACAAGGGCCATATCTAACTCCCTCTTAAATATAGCCAATGAACTGGCCTCAACTGTTTCCTGTGGCAGAGAATTCCACAGATTCACCGCTCTCTGTGTGAAGAAGTTTTTCCTAATCTCGGTCCTAAAAGGCTTCCCCTTTATCCTCAAACTGTGACCCCTTGTTCTGGACTTCCCCAACATCGGGAACAATCTTCCTGCATCTAGCCTGTCCAATCCCTTTAGGATTTTATACGTTTCAATCAGATCCCCCCTCAATCTTCTAAATTCCAACGAGTACAAGCCCAGTTCATCCAGTCTTTCTTCATATGAAAGTCCTGCCATCCCAGAAATCAATCTGGTGAACCTTCTTTGTACTCCCTCTATGGCAAGGATGTCTTTCCTCAGATTAGGGGACCAAAACTGCACACAATACTCCAGGTGTGGTCTCACCAAGGCCTTGTACAACTGCAGTAGTACCTCCCTGCTCCTGTACTCAAATCCTCTTGCTATAAATGCCAGCATACCATTCGCCTTTTTCACCGCCTGCTGTACCTGCATGCCCACTTTCAATGACTGGTGTATAATGACACCCAGGTCTCGTTGCACCTCCCCTTTTCCTAATCGGCCACCATTCAGATAATAATCTGTTTTTGCCACCAAAGTGGATAACTTCACATTTATCCACATTAAATTGCATCTGCCATGAATTTGCCCACTCACCCAACCTATCCAAATCACTCTGCATCCTCTTAGCATCCTCCTCACAGCTAACACTGCCACCCAGCTTCGTGTCATCCGCAAACTTGGAGATGCTGCATTTAATTCCCTCATCCAAGCCATTAATATATATTGTAAACAACTGGGGTCCCAGCACTGAGCCTTGCGGTACCCCACTAGCCACCGCCTGCCATTCTGAAAAGGTCCCGTTTATTCCCACTCTTTGCTTCCTGTCTGCTAACCAATTCTCTATCCACATCAATACCTTACCCCCAATACCGTGTGCTTTAAGTTTGCACACTAATCTCCTGTGTGGGACCTTGTCAAAAGCCTTCTGAAAATCCAAATATACCACATCCACAGGTTCTCCCCTATCCACTCTACTAGTTACATCCTCAAAAAATTCTATGAGATTCGTCAGACATGATTTTCCTTTCACAAATCCATGCTGACTTTGTCTGATGATTTCACCGCTTTCCAAATGTGCTGTTATCACATCTTTGATAATTGACTCCAGCAGTTTGCCCACCACTGAAGTTAGGCTAACCGGTTTATAATTCCCCGGTTTCTCTCTCCCTCCTTTTTTAAAAAGTGGGGTTACATTAGCCACCCTCCAATCCTCAGGAACTAGTCCAGAATCTAACGAGTTTTGAAAAATTATCACTAATGCATCCACTATTTCTTGGGCTACTTCCTTAAGCACTCTAGGATGCAGACCATCTGGCCCTGGGGATTTATCTGCCTTCAATCCCTTCAATTTACCTAACACCACTTCCCTACTAACATGTATTTCGCTCAGTTCCTCCATCTCACTGGACCCTCTGTCCCCTACTATTTCTGGAAGATTATTTATGTCCTCCTTAGTGAAGACAGAACCAAAGTAATTATTCAATTGGTCTGCCATGTCCTTGCTCCCCATAATCAATTCACCTGTCTCTGTCTGTAGGGGACCTACATTTGTCTTTACCAGTCTTTTCCTTTTTACATATCTATAAAAGCTTTTACAGTCAGTACATAGGTAGGTGGGGTAGTTAAGAAAGCTTATTGGGTGTTAGCTTTCATAAGTTGAGGGATAGAGTTTAAGAGTCGCGGGGTAATAATGCAGCTCTCTAAAACTCTGGTTAGGCCACACTTGGAGTACTGTGTCCAGTTCTGGTCACCTCACTATAGGAAGGATGTGGAAGCATTGGAAAGGGTACAGAGGAGATTTACCAGGATGCTGCCTGGTTTAGAGAGTAGGCATTATGATCAGAGATTAAGGGAGCTAGGGCTTTACTCTTTGGAGAGAAGGAGGATGAGAGGAGACATGATAGAGGTGTACAAGATAATAAGAGGAATAGATAGTGGATAGCCAGAGACTCTTCCCCAGGGCACCACTGCTCAGTACAAGAGGACATGGCTTTAAGGTAAGGGTTGGGAAGTTCAAGGGGGATATTAGAGGAAGGTTTTTTACTCAAAGAGTGGTTGGTGTGTGGAATGCACTGCCTGAGTCAGTGGTGGAGGCAGATACACTAGTGAAATTTAAGAGACTACTAGACAGGTATGGTGGGGGTTATATGGGAGGCAGGGTTTGAGGGTCGGCACAACAGTGTGGGCCAAAGGGCCTGTAATGTGCTGTACTATGCTATGTTCTATATTAAAAAAATCATTGGACACTAGCATGGTGCCAGAGGACTTGAAAATTACAAGTGTCACTCCACTCTTTACGAAAGGAGGAAGGCAGCAGAAGGGAAATTATAGACCGGTTAACCTGATCTCAGTGGTTGGGAAGATGTTGGAGTCAATTGTTAAGGATGATGTTATGGAGTACTTGGTGACAAGGGACAAGATAGGACAAAGTCACCTTAAGGGAAAATCTTGCCTGACAAACCTGTTGGAATTCTTTGAGGAGATTACACGTAGGACAGATGAAAGGGATACAATAGGGTCTTTCAAGAGACTGTTAGATAGGTACATGGAGCTTCGAAAAATAGAGAGCTATGTGACAGGGTAATTCTGGGCAGTTTCTAGAGTAGGTTACATGGTCGGCACAACATTGTGGGCTGAAAAGCCTGTAATGTGCTGTAGATTTCTATGTTCTATGTTCTATGGGAGGCAGTGGATGTTGTATATTTTGACTTTGAGAAGGCCTTTGACAAGGTGCCACACAAAGAGCCAATGGCATTACAGGAAAGTTACTGGCATGGTTTGAGCAGTGGCTGATTGGTAGGAGACAGCAAGTGGCAATAAAAGGATCCTTTTCTGGTTGGCTGCCAGTGATTAGTGGTGTTCCACAGGGGGTGGTGTTGGGACCATTTCTTTTTATGCTGTATATCAATAATTTAGATGATGGAATAGATCAGGGGTCCCCAACCTTTCTTGCACTGCGGACCGGTTTAATATTGACAATAGTCTTGTGGACCGGCCAACTCGGGTGGTGGGGGGGGGGGGGGTAGGGTTGCCAACGGACAAGAGTAGCAGTCAAATATGTTGTGTTTACCCCGAGAAAGACTACAATGACCATGAAGCCTTGCGCAGGCACCAGTGCGCATACGTCTACGTGCCGATTTCTCTCTACAAATCGTTTTTGGCGATTCTGTTCGGGGGGCTGACATGGATGACGCACGGGTAATGACCTCGCGTGTGTTCAAGCTCAACAGTGAGCATGACGGAATGAGGAAAGGTGCGGCTGACTCCTATCGTTTCATCGCGGCCCAGTAGTTGGGGACCGCTGGAATAGATGGCTTTGTTGCCAAGTTTGCAGACGATGTGAAGATTGGTGAAGGGGCAGGTAGTGTTGAGGAAACAGGTAGGCTGCACAAGGACTTAGACAGATTTGGAGAATGGGCAACAGACTGGCAAATGAAATACAATGTTGGAAAATGCATGGAAATGTACTTTGGTAGTAGAAATAAATGTGCAGACTATTTTCTAAACAGGGAGAAAATCTAAAAATCTGAGATGCAAAGAGACTTGGAGATCCTTGTGCAGAACACCCTTAAAGTTAACTTGCAGGTAGACTCACTGAGGAAGACAAATGCAATGTTAGCATTCATTTCAAGAGATCTAGAATACAAGAGTAGGGCTGTGAGGCTGAGGTTTTATAAGGCACTGGTGAAGCCTCAGCTTTTGTATTGTGAACAATTTTGTGCTCCACATCAGGAAAAAATATGCTGGCATTGGAGAGGGTTCAGAAGAGATCACAAGAATGATTCTGGGAATGAACGGTTTATCATACAAGGAGCATTTGATAGCTCTGGGTCTGTACTCACTAGAACTCAGAAGATCGGGGGGATCTCATTGAAACCTTTAGAACGTTGAAAGGCCTAGACAGAGTTGATGTGGAAAAGATGTTACCCATGGTGGGGGAGTCTAGGACAAGAGGGCACACACTTGGGATAGAGGGTCATCTATTTAAAACAGAGATATGGAGAAAATTCTTTAGCCAGAGGATGGTGAACTTGTGGTGAACTTCTGGAGGCCAGGTCATTGGGTATATTTAAGGCAGAGATTGATAGGTTCTTGATTGGACATGGCATCAAAGGTTACGGGGAGAAGGCTGCGGAGGGGAGAAAAGGATCAGCCATGATTGATTGACGCATCAGACTTGATGAGCCAAATGGCCTATTTCTGCTCCTATATTTTATGGTCTTATGGTCTTTTCTCCAACAGTGCACCACTCTCATTCCACCCTCCCAGCATCCAGGCAGTTTATTTTATTTTATTTTTTATATTTGTTTCAATTTAGCAATACAGCTTGGTGTAGGTCCCAGTGACCCCCCCCCCCCAATCCAATTAACCCTAATTTAATCATGGGATAATGTACAGTACAATGACCAACTAATCTACCCGGTAGAATACCAGGTACATCTTTGGACTGAAAGAAACCAAATCACTCGGGGAATATAGTCGCATTCGATGGGGAGGAGGTACATTGTGCCAGAACTAAGCTCTGAACTCCAGAATGGCTGTAATGCTAACAGTTGCATTATCGTGACACCTTCTACTCAGTGCTGTAGGTGGTGCAACGTGAAACTCATGCACCAGCAACAATCACAGCCTTCTTCAGTTTCCCTCAAAACCATCAGTGTCACAAAAACCACTCCCTCACAGAACACTGACTGTCATGCACCCATTTCCCCAGAACTTCGTGTTTGAAAGGGCTATGCCTAATGAGTGAGGAACAGTTAGGGTCCATGTCTTCCTGCGTGCTTTTCAGTGGAACATAGACAGGCAGTCAGCGGTTCACCTAGTACAGAGAAGTCACTCATCAATCAGTGCCAGATGAAGGATCTGATTTGGCAATCTGTGAGGCTGATTCACCACACTTCAGTGAGTCCACCTCAAATCCCACTTCGTACTTCCTCCCGACATCCCTGCACCGCTCTGAATCCAAGAACAATTCCACAGATTTGCTTCAATTTATTTAATGATTTAGTTCCAGCTGCTTTCTGAGATTGAGAAATGCACAAGATGAAGATACTTCTCATTATCTCAGTCGTAAACGGCCATCATAGCCTGTGGATCCCCAGACATCGGACACACCCTTCCTGCATCTCCTCGTAATGCAGGGTTTTGACCAAAACCATCACCAGTTCAATTCCTCCACAGATGCTGCTGGGCTCCTCTGGAGTTAGTGTGCTGCTCCAGATTTCACTATCTGCAGTCTCCGAGGTCTTCCTGCAGAATTTTGTCAGTTCCTCTGAGATCCCATCATCCTTCTAACTGACGGGCATTGTCTTCTTGCATCAACACAATCAGTCCCAGTAATTCATAGCAGTGAACCTTCAGTAGACTGTCTCCATAATAGAGCATCCTTCCTCAGATAAGCATAGCAAAACTGCACACACCACTTGAGGTACAGTGTCACCAAGCACATCTTCAAAAGTCATCCTTATCTTGGTATTTCAAACTCTCTGGCTATAAAGACCAGTGTAGCTCTACTCTGTCCTCCATGAGATCAGCATACCCTTTACCTTCTGACCAACCTGCTGTACCTTCACACTTAGACCATAAGACCTAGGAGCAGAATTAGGCCATTCAGCCCATTGAGTCTGCTCTGCCGTTCCATCATGGCTGATCCTGGATCCCACTCAACCCCATACATTTGCCTTCTCGCCATATCCTTTAATACCCCGACCAATCAGGAAATGATCAATTCCGCCTTAAATATACCCATGAACTTGGCCTCTTCTACAATCTGTAGCAGACCATTCTGAAGATTCGCTACTCTCTGACTAAAAGAATTCCTCCTTAGCTCTGTTCTAAACGGTCGCCCCTCAATATAGAGGCTGTGCCCTCTAGTTCAGGATACCCCCACCATAGGAAACATCCTCTCCACATCCACCCTATCTAGTCCTCTCAACACTCAGTAGGTTTCAAAATTGAGGTTTTGGCCATCAGACTAATTGCTGTGTTTGGCATAAGCAAATCAAAAACACACCATCTTCACAGAATCAAAAACACAGCATTCCTACCATGAAGCATGGTGGTGGCTGCATTATGCTGTGGGGATGCTTCACTGCAGCAGGCCTTGGAAGGCTTGTGAAGGTAGAGGGTAAAATGAATGCAGAAAACAACAGGGAAATTCTGGAGGAAAGTCTGATGAAGTCTTCAAGAGAATTGTGACTTGTGAGAAGATTTGTTTTCCAGCAAGATAACAACTCCAAACATACAGCCAAAGCTACACAGGAATGGCTTAAAAACAACAAAGTTAATGTCCAGGAGTGGCCAAGTCAGAGTCCAGACCTCAATCCCATTGAGAATTTGAGGCTGAACTTGAAAAGGGCTGTTCACTCATGATTCCCTTGCAATCTGATAGATCTTGAGCAGTTTTGTAAAGAAGAATGGGGGAAAGTTGCAGTGTCCAGATGTGCAAAGCTGATAGACACCTATGATCGAATATAGAACATAGACGTCTACAGCACATTACAGGCCCTTCGGCCCACAATGTTGTGCTGACTGTGTATCTTACTCTAGAAACTGCCTAGAATTTTCCTACTGCATAGACCTCTATTTTTCTAAGCTCCATGTACCTATTTAAGAGTCTTTTAAAAGACCCCATTGTATCTGCCTCCACCACTGTTGCTTTCAGTGCATTCCAAGCGCCCACCACTCTCTGTGTGAAAAACTTACCCCGGCATCCTCTCCGTACCTACTTCCAAGCACCTTAAAACTATGCCCCCTTGTGTTATCCACACAGACTCAGGGCTGTAATTGCTGCCAAAGGTGCATCTACTAAATACTGACTTGAAGGGAGTGAGTAATTATGCAATCAATTATTTTGTGTTTATTAATTGTAATATATTTAGACCAATTTGTGGAAATTTGTTTTCACTTTGACATGAGTCTTTTCTGTTGATTAGTGTCAAAGAGGTCAAATTAAATCCACTGTGATTCAATGTTGTAAAACAATAAAATTTGAAAACTTCCGGGGGTGGGGGAAGGGTTGAATACTTTTTATAAGCACGGTAGACAGAATATGAGGTGTTGCTCCTCCACCCTGAGAGTGGCCTCATTGTAGCACAAGAGGAGACTGTGGACCAATATGTCAAAGCAAGAATGGGAATAGGAATTAAAATAGTCGACTATTGGGAAATTTTACTTTTAGGGGATGGAGAAGAGGTGCTCGACGAAGCAATCCTCCAATTTACAACGGGTCTCACCAATGTAGGGGCATTGGACGTAATGGATGACCCCAGCAGATTTGCAGGTGCATTGTTGCCTCATCTGGGAGGATTGTTTGGGACCCTGAATGGAGGTGAGTGGGCAGGTCGCTTGCAGGGATATAAACCAGGAGGGAGATTAGTGGGGAGGGATGAATGAACAAAGAAATCATTCGCAACTGGTGGCCATTAACCAACATTCTGTAGACCCTGGAATAGATCTTACAAATTATTGGGAAGCTCATGTAGCCCATGTGAAAAAACCAGAGAGAATACAAAGAGTTAAGATGACATCATTGAAATTAGGGATTTCGAAGAAATTTAAGGTATCTTGAATGTTACAATGAAAATGAAGATTTGGAGGATGCAATCGTCTGAAGCATTGTATGAGGGCTGTTCATTATCTACACGAGGTGTGTGCACTGATTTTGTTTTACGGTCAATCATAAGAATGCAGCAGATGACTTCCTCTACTAAAAGCTATCAGGAACTAATACACTCCTGTATTGTACTGCAGGGATATTGTTAGTGAGATCATTTGTTCTGTATTTCATTTAAAAACTTAACTTGTTTAACTATTAAATGGCAGTTTATATAGCTTTTAACTATTTCCCAGAAACTTCGGTTAATTGGGGCAGTCATTTAATTTTGCAGTCCCCATGCTCAGGCCGAGGAACAGCGTAATGGAAATGCCCTCTCCCAGGCACCACTGTGTGGCTGAGTGAGCATTTCTGTTCACCACAGCCGGAAGCAGGGTTCAGACCAGTTCTCTCCAGACCTCCGCTGGTGTTTGCAATGGAAAAAACCATCAGAACCGCAGTCACTCAGGAGGGCAGCAAACGCTGGCAGTGTTCTGGTTCAGAATACTCTGCCTGTTCCTCAGAAGGACTGTTTCAGCACAGGGCACTGTGTCCACCAAAAGACATTGTTGACAACTAGTAGTTTAGTTTCACAAACATGAGGAAATCTGCAGATGCCGGAAATTCCAGCAACACACACAAAATGCTGCTGGAACGCAGCAGGTCAGGCAGCATCTATAGGAAGAGGTACAGTCAACATTTCGGGCCAAGACCCTTCGTCAGGACTAACTGAAGGAAGAGTTAGTAAAAGATTTGAAAGTGGGAGGGGGAGGGGGAGATCCAAAATGATAGGAGAAGACAGGAGGGGGAGGGATGGAGCCAAGAGCTGGACAGGTGATAGGCAAAAGGGGATACGAGAGGATCATGGGACAGGAGGCCCAGGGAGAAAGACAAGGGGTTGGGGAGCATCAGAGGAAGATGGAGAGCAGGGAAGTTATTGTGAGAGGGACATAGAGAGAAAAAAGGGGGAAAATAATAAATAAATAAATAAATAGGTAGATAGATAAATAAATAATGGATGGGGTACAAGGGGGAGGTGGGGCATAAATGGAAGTTAGAGAAGTCAATGTTCGTGCCATCAGGTTGGAGGCTACCCAGACGGAATATAAGGTGTTGTTCCTCCAACCTGAGTGTGGCTTCATCTTGACAGTAGAGGAGGCCGTGGATAGACATACCAGAATGGGAATGGGATGTGGAATTAAAATGTGTGGCCACTGGGAGATCCTGCTTTCTCTGGTGGACAGAGCGTAGGTGTTCAGCAAAACGATCTCCCAGTCTGCGTCGGGTCTCGCCAATATATAGAAGGCCACATCAGGAGCACTGGACGCAGTATATCACCCCAGCCGACCCACAGCTGAAGTGTCGCCTCACCTGGAAGGACTGTCTGGGACCCTGAATGGTGGTAAGGGAGGAAGTGTAAGGGCATGTGTAGCACTTGTTCCGCTTACAAGGATAAGTGCCGGGAGGGAGACTGGTGGGAAGGGATGGGGGGGGGACGAATGGACAAGGGAGTTGCATAGGGAGTGATCCCTGCGGAAAGTAGAGAGAGGAGGGGAGCGAAAGATGTGCTTGGTGGTGGGATCCTGTTGGAGGTGGCGGAAGTTACGGAGAATTATATGTTGGACCCGGAGGCTGGTGGGGTGGTAGGTGAGGACCAGGGGAACCCTATCCCTAGTGGGGTGGCGGGAGGATGGAGTGAGAGCAGATGTACGTGAAATGGGGGAGATGCGTTTGAGAGCAGAGCTGATGGTGGAGGAAGGGAAACCCCTTTCTTTAAAAAAGGAAGACACCTCCTTTGTCCTGGAATGAAAAGCCTCATCCTGAGAGCAGATGCGGCGGAGACAGAGGAATTGCGAGAAGGGGATGGCATTTTTGCAAGAGATAGGGTGGGAAGAAGAATAGTCCAGGTAGCTATGAGAGTCCGTAGGCTTATAGTAGACATCAGTAGATAAGCTGTGTCCAGAGACAGAGACAGAAAGATCTGGAAAGGGGACGGAGGTGTCGGAAATGGACCAGGTAAATTTGAGGGCAGGGTGAAAGTTGGAGGTGAAGTTAATAAAGTCAACAAGCTCAGCATGCGTGCAGGAAGCAGCGCCAATGCAGTCATCGATGTAGCGAAGGAAAAGTGGGGGACAGATACCAGAATAGGCACGGAACATAGATTGTTCCACAAAGCCAAGAAAAGGGCAGGCATAGCTAGGACCCACATGGGTGCCCATGGCTACACCTTTAGTTTGGAGGAAGTGGAAGGAGCCAAAGGAGAAATTATTAAGAGTAAGGACTAATTCCGCTAGACGGAGCAGAGTGGTGGTAGAGGGGAACTGATTAGGTCTGGAATCCAAAAAGAAGCGGAGAGCTTTGAGACCTTCCTGATGGGGATGGAGGTATATAGGGACTGGACATCCACGGTGAAAATAAAGCGGTGGGGCCCAGGGAACTTAAAATCATTGAAAAACTTAAGAGCGTGAGAAGTGTCACGATCATAGGTAGGAAGGGATTGAACAAGGGAGGATAAAACCGTGTCGGGGTATGCAGAAACGAGTTCGGTGGGGCAGGAGCAAGCTGAGACAATAGGTCTGCCAGGACAGGCAGGTTTGTGGATCTTGGGTAGGAGGTAGAAACGGGAAGTGCGGGGTGTGGGTACTATAAGGTTGGTGACAGTGGATGGGAGATCCCCTGAGCTGATAAGGTTGGTGACGGTGTAGGAGACTTTCCCAGCCTGGTATCCCTTTTGCCAATTGACTTTCCAGCTCTTAGCTCCATCCCTCCCCCTTCTGTCTTCTCGTATCATTTCGGATCTCCCTCTCCCCCTCCCACTTTCAAACCTCTTACTAGCTCTTCCTTCAGTTAGTCCCGAAGTGTCTCGGCTCGAAACGTCGACTGTACCTCTTCCTATAGATGCTGCCTGGCCTGCTGCGTTCACCAGCATTTTGAGTGTGTTGCCAGTAATTTAGTTTCAATGTTTGTTTTTTTTTAACCCTGTAGTTTACATTTGTTGTGTAAAGTTGGTTCATCAGTAATCTACTGGTTCGCCCAGATCATGAGATAACCAGCTCAATAACTAGTCACTGACAGCTGTCAACTGATTTGGAATTGAAGGTTGCTGGGAGTGTAAACCTGTGGGATCTGCAAATGTACTACACTGTGTGTAGTGGCCCCATTTATGCTGGGGGTTCTGTCTAGGCAAAAGCAGTTCTGCAGATTTACTGTATATACAGTATGAGGAAATACACAAGCTGATCGTCAGAGAGTAAGTGATTTGTGGCAAGATGCAGCACAGAAACAGGCCCTTTGTTCCATCAAGTCCATGTTGACAATTTACACCAATTCTATGTTAATCCCACCCTTTATTCCCCCCTCAGTCCCAGCAACACCCACCACAACTCAGGTCTACCGCTCACCCCTCATTGTCACCTAGGGACGATTTACAGTGGCCAATTAACATACCAACCCGCACGCCTTTGAGATTTGCGAGGAAGCCAGAGGAAACACGTAGTCACAGCAAGAACATGGCAACGCAACACAGACAGCACCCGAGCTGAGGATACAAGCTGGGTCCCTGGGGCAGTGAGGCAGCAGCTCTACCTGCTGCAGCACTGTGCTGGTGGTGTTTCTGGTTTCTGCTGAGAGCCACGTGTCGCCTGTGCTTGGGAGCTCAAGCAGGTTGACATTACACAAACTGAGTGTTGAATGGATGTCATTTTACAGTGGGAGGTCACCCTGCATCTCAGAGACTGCGGGGAGGGACCAGAAATGCCTCAACTCTGCAGGAAAAGTGCAGAAATAGCAAGAGAGCAACAGTTAATGGCAGATGCCAGTCACAAACACAATTCCAGTGAGGTACATCGCCGTCGCTGCTGCAGGGGTCTCCAATGTCGTAGAGAAAATGATATCCTGAATTGACTTCCTTATCCTTAAGGAAAGGCAGCAGCACCTCTCCCACAGTTACATTCAAGACTAGTGCCCCACAAGCCCCCTACTCTACTCTCTGTACACTCCTGACTGTGTGGCCAGATTCTGCTCCAACTTCATCTACAATTTTTCAGATGATACCACTTTAGCATGGTGCTGAGGGTGGCAGACACCAACAGAATCAACAAACTCATTCGTAAGGCCAGTGATGTTGTAGGGATGGAACTGGACTCTCTGACGGTGGTGTCTGAAAAGAGGATGCTGTCCAAGTTGCATGCCATCTTGGACAATGTCTCCCATCCACTACATAATGTACTGGGTGGGCACAGGAGTACATTCAGCCAGAGACTCATTCCTCCGAGATGCAACACAGAGCGTCATAGGAAGTCATTCCTGCCTGTGGCCATCAAACTTTACAACTCTTCCCTTGGAGGGTCAGACACCCTGAGCCGATAGGCTGGTCCTGGACTTATTTACTGGCATAATTTAGATATTACTATTTAATTATGTATGGTTTTATTACTATTTAATTATTTATGGTGCAACTGTAATGAAAACCAATTTCCCCCGGGATCAATAAAGTATGACTATGACTATGACTAGTGCATCACATCTGAGGTAACAATCATTCAGGGTAAAGGGGGTAGAGGGCCTAGTGACATGGTGTTATGACTGCAACCTTTCCCTTCACGTCAGCAAAACAGAAGAGCTGGTCATTGACCAGGAAAAAGGATGGTTCACATCATCCTGCGTGTTTATCCATGGTGGTGAGGTCAAGAGAGTTGAGAGCTTCAGGTTTCAATGTGTTACCATTACGAATAGCCTCTCTGGTCCAACTATGTAGATAGTGTGGCCAGAAAAGCACACCAGAGCCTCTATTTCCTCAGGAGGCTACTGTTGCTGTTGCTTAGAAACAGCATCCCCATTTCCGTGTGGGGGTGCTGTTGCTAAGCAACGCATGGACTCATAAAAATCTGATCACACTTCTACCCCATTTACTGACCAGGACTGAAATATTTCATCAAAATGCAAAATGTTGGCCTTCATTGGAGGGGGTAAGTGGGGTGTAGAACCAACTGAAGGTTGTTGAGCCTCATATATGAACTGCTGTCAGGTCCTTGGCTTTTGTACAGACTGAGCCAAGCCAAACAGTGATCAATGGCAGCAGCTCCATAACCCAAGTGAATAGCAGGAGATAAGATTCAGCAAGCAGGGACAGAATTAGACAATAGGCAATCACTCGTGCATGAAGGCAGAACCCTGACAGGAAAAGGGAGCAGAAACCACAAGTGTTGGACAACAAACTTGATAGAAGTTTATCAAAGCCAGGGATAGGGCAAACAGTCAGCCTCTCTTCCAGGCAGGAAATTACAAGTACTAGAGGGCAGAGCAGAGCTTTGATAGGAGAGGGGGATGTTTAAAGGGGACGTGAGACACAGGTTGTCCTACACTGTGTCGGGAACATGCTGCTAGTGCAGGTGGTGGAAGCAATATTTACAACAGTTAGAAAGATACATGAACAGGCAAGGAGTGGAGGAATATGGACAGAGGGGTTAGTGTAAGTTATCATAGTGCTTGACAGGGATGTGGGCTGAAGGGTCCAACCCTATGATGTTCTGTAAGGGTCGAATGGGTGAGGAGTCTGGAGGAGGAGACGGTCACATTCTGAAACCTTTTTATCTTTTTGGGCCAACATCAGGACGTGGAGCTGAGTGCTAACTCCACAGGCCAGATGTAGACCCATGCTGACAAGGACTGAGACAAGTGTCAGCTGATGTAACATTCTCAGCTGGTACTAGCACACAAGCAAGTTGTAACAAGACTAGACCACTCAATTTCTTAAACCTCAAACTCCCATTCAGTATGATCATGACTGACATAGTCTGGTTTCTTCTCCATACCAGTTCTCTACATCCCTGGATAACCTGATCTTTCAAAGCTTTACCAGCCTCCACTTTAAGCTTCCCCCCCCCCCCCACCCCAGCACACTAGCCAAACACCCTCTGGGGCATGGGATTCCTGTGATCCACCTCTCTCTGGGAGTGGAAGTTCTCTTTAAATGACATCCCTTAATCTTGAAACCAACTCCCTTCATTGAACGTTCTCTCTCTGGAGGAAACATCTCAAAATCCCTTGAATCATACAAGCTTCAAAAACGATCACCCCTCTTTTTCAACTACAAAGACAATAGATCTCATTTGTGCAGCCTCTCTGAAAAGGCAACCCTCTTATCTCTGGAATTAGCTCAGTGAATCTTTTTTGGATTGCCCCGCCCCCACCCATCCCCCTCCTCTGCCCTATCAGTATATCCTTTCTTAAACCAAGGGACCAAATCTGTGCATGGTTCTTTGGATGTACTGACGAGCAGTTGGACCGGCAGTGGTGAGAGCACACCTGGAACACTGTGTGCAATTCCAGCCACTGTCTAGTGGGCGTTATTCAGGCAGAGACACCGAGAGGTTCACAAGAATGCCAGCAGGAATAGAGGGTTTGAAATGTAAGGAGAGACTGGACAAGCTGGGGCTGTTTTCTTGGACAGGGGAGGCTGAGCATTGACCTTATGGAGATTTACAAAACCATCAGGGGCATATGGTCAGAGTCTTTTTCCCTGGGTAGGGGAGTCTAAAACCAGAGGGCACAGGGCTAAGGTGAGAAGGGACAGATTTAAAGTCAAACTAAGGGGCAAGTTTCTCACACAGAGGGTGCCAGGTAGATGACAAAGCTGCCAGAGGAAGTGTTTGTCATTTTTTATAATTACAAAATTTACAAGACATTTGGATATGTACCTGGACAGGAGGTGTTTAGAGGGATATGGGCCAAACACAAGCAGACGTGACTAGCCTGGTCACATATCTTTGATTAGCCTGTATGAGCTGGGACATGTTCGGGGCTTAGGATGTGTTCCCTTGTGCAGCATAGAGTCAGACAGAAATGAAACAAGCTCTTTGACACAACCTGCTGTGCCAAACTAATTAAACTAATGATATCTAACCCCTTCTGCCTGTACAAGATCCATATCCCTCTATTCCCTACACATGCCCTTATACACGACTATCATATTTGCCTCCACCCCTACTCTTTGTAAAAAAATAGCCCTAAGCATCTCTTTTGAACTTCCCTTGCTCTAGTGTTAGACATTTTGACCCTGGGAAAAAGATTGCAGCTGTGTATCTATGTCTAACAGTTTTATAAAAATAGGAACATGGAAAAACTGCAGCACAATACAGCACATAAACTTTTATCAGGTCTCCCCTCAACCTCTGCCACTCCAGAGGAAACAACCCAAGTTTGTCCAGCCTCTCCTGAGCCCTCCCATTTCTGAATGTTTACTCTCTATCCCTCCGAACATTACCTGTTTGTGTGCATTTGAAGTGTTGTTGATATATCTGACTCACCCACTTCCTCTGTCAGTTCATTCCATATTCTGATCACCCTCCAGCTGACTTACTTGCTCCCTAGTTTACTATTAGATTCTTTCAAGAAAAGTAGAAAACCTACAGCAGAACACAGGCCCTTCGGCCCACAATGCTGTGCTGAACATGTACTTACTTTCGAAATTACCTAACCCTCTATTTTTCTAAGCTCCATGTACCTATCCAAAAGTCTCTTAAAAGACCCTATTGTATCCACCTCCACCACCATTGCCGGCAGCCCATTCCACGCATTCACCACACTCTGCATAAAACAACTTACCCCTGACATCTCCTCTGTACCTTAAACCTGTGCCCTCTCATGCTAGCCATTTCAGCCCTGGGAAAAATCCTCTGACTATCCACACGATCAATGCCTCTCATCATCTTATACACCTCTATCAGGTCACCTCTCATCCTCCGTCACTCCAAGGAGAAAAGGCCGAGTTTACTGAACCTGTTTTCATAAGTCCTGCTCCCCAATCCAGGCAACATCCTTGTAAATCTCCTCTGCACCCTTTCTATGGTTTCCACGTCCTTCCTGTAGAGAGCTGACTTTTCCTTTCCCTTTTTAAAGTTTATTTTATTTTTTGAGATACAGCACAGAATATGCCCTTCAAGCCCAGCTGCCAGCCATCCCCTGGTTTAATCGGAGCCTAACCACAGGGCAATTTACAATGAGCAATTAACCTACTAAACGGTCCGTCTTTAAACTGTGTGAGGAACCCCACGTGGTCATGTCAAGAACATACGAGCTCCTTACAGTCAGCACTGGGAAATGAAGCTGGTTTGCTGGTTCTGTAAAGCAATGTACTGACGACCATGTTACCGTGTAAACCCAATCTATGCCCTTTAGCTTTTCATTTCCAACCCTGTGAAAAATACTGTGCACAATTTACCCTATCTATCCCTCTCATTTTACACCTCCAGAATGTCACCCCTTAGCCTCCTATCCATCAACAGAAAAAGTACCAACCCCACCAACCTCTCCCCATGATTCTGTCCCTCCAATCCCAGTAACATCCTTCTAAATCTCCTTCTGGATTCTTTCCAACTTAATGACATCTTTTCTATATTTGGATGGGCAAACCCGAACACAATATTCCTAGCTTTGGAAGGTGAGGTTAGGCTCATGACAAAAGGTGTGGTACACCAAACTGGGACAGACATCATGTGTAACCACACCATCCATGACTGCCCTGTCCGTGAATAGTCTGTGTCCGCTTTGTTCATGACCAGTCCATGAACTGCTTGTGACTGCATCCTCCATGGCCACTCCATCTGTGACATGACCAAACCCATTCATGACCACACCATCGTGATCACATCACTCGTGATGAGTCCGTAAATTCGCCGTCCGCGACTGCAACAGCAAAGCCCCCTATCCGTAACCAGTGTGACTGCACTGTGATCGCATTGACCGTGAGGAGCCCGTGGCCGTACCGTTCATAACCACACCATCATTGCACAATCTGTGAGTACATAGTCTGTAAACATGAACGCGCCAAGTACCCGTGTCGTGACCAGCCTGTGACCTCAGTGAACCTGACAGTGTTTGGGCAGACTGTGACTGCCTCAAATGGCTATGATTAGAAACAGAAAACTCTCAGGTGTGAGCTGCTGTCAGCTCTGAATACACTGCACAAACACTCACCTCTTCCCCCACCACTTCCAGCTTCCTGCGCGCCCGGCGTCACAGATCAGTCACTCCCAGGACTGGGCACTGCTGGTAAACTGGCAGCATGCAGCGGCTGCCCTGACCGTGACCAGCACACACACAGACACAGAGAGCTGCAGGCTCCGCCGACAGCTGACCCGCTCCTCCCGGCTGAGAGAGGAGGGCAGCTCATTACCATAATCCGGGAGAGCAGAGGAGACGGAGCCGCTGACCGTCCCAGCCCCTGCAGTCAGCAGTCAGCTGATCAGAAACAGAGAGAGACACGGGAGGAGCAGTTTGTGACCGCGGCCCCAGCCTCTGCTCGGTGAACGGGGCCGAGATCCTGAGCAGCCCTGCCTCTCACAGCACTCCCCAGGGACCTCACTCTCAGCACTGCAGGCAACCCTGCCCATGAAAACTCACACACACACACTCCCTCACAACACTGCCCAGGGACCTCACTCTCAGCACTGCAGGCAACCTTGCCCATGAAAACTCACACACACACACACACACACACATACTCCCTCACAACACTCCCCAGGGACCTCACTCTCAGCACTGCAGGCAACCCTGCCCATGAAAACTCACACACACACACTCCCTCACAACACTGCCCAGGGACCTCACTCTCAGCACTGCAGGCAACCTTGCCCATGAAAACTCACACACACACACACACACACATACTCCCTCACAACACTCCCCAGGGACCTCACTCTCAGCACTGCAGGCAACCCTGCCCATGAAAACTCACACACACACACTCCCTCACAACACTGCCCAGGGACCTCACTCTCAGCACTGCAGGCAACCTTGCCCATGAAAACTCACACACACACACACACACACATACTCCCTCACAACACTCCCCAGGGACCTCACTCTCAGCACTGCAGGCAACCCTGCCCATGAAAACTCACACACACAGAAACTCTCTCACACACACACACACACACACACACACACACAGAAACATACACACACATAGAAACACACACACACACGCACACACACACACACATGCACACACACACACACAGAAACACATGCACACACACACACACACACACACACTCACAGGGCTGTACTGTGTGCCCAGTAGTAACAATCCTGTCACACACAGCAAACCACACTGGAGAGGGGAGGCAGAGGGCAGATGGGAACTCTGATTTCACACACTGAGGTACAGTGTGGCATTGAACCCAAGACCAGGCTCACACCGGCTCACTCATTCTTGCTGTCTCTCACTTTCTTTCTCTGTAGCTCTGTTATACTTTTTAAAAAAGGAGGGAGTGAGAAACCGGGGAATTATAGACCGGTTAGCCTAACGTCGGTGGTGGGGAAACTGCTGGAGTCAGTTATCAAGGATGTGATAACAGCACATTTGGAAAGCGGTGAAATGATCGGACAAAGTCAGCATGGATTTGTGAAAGGAAAATCATGTCTGACGAATCTCATAGAATTTTTTGAGGATGTAACTAGTAGAGTGGATAGGGGAGAACCAGTGGATGTGGTATATTTGGATTTTCAGAAGGCTTTTGACAAGGTCCCACACAGGAGATTAGTGTGCAAACGTAAAGCACACGGTATTGGGGGTAAGGTATTGATGTGGATAGAGAATTGGTTGGCAGACAGGAAGCAAAGAGTGGGAATAACGGGACCTTTTCAGAATGGCAGGCGGTGACTAGTGGGGTACCGCAAGGCTCAGTGCTGGGACCCCAGTTGTTTACAATATATATTAATGACTTGGATGGGGGAATTAAATGCAGCATCTCCAAGTTTGCGGATGACACGAAGCTGGGTGGCAGTGTTAGCTGTGAGGAGGATGCTAAGAGAATGCAGGGTGACTTGGATAGGTTGGGTGAGTGGGCAAATTCATGGCAGATGCAATTTAATGTGGATAAATGTGAAGTTATCCACTTTGGTGGCAAAAATAGGAAAACAGATTATTATCTGAATGGTGGCCGATTAGGAAAAGGGGAGGTGCAACGAGACCTGGGTGTCATTATACACCAGTCATTGAAAGTGGGCATGCAGGTACAGCAGGCGGTGAAAAAGGCGAATGGTATGCTGGCATTTATAGCGAGAGGATTCGAGTACAGGAGCAGGGAGGTACTACTGCAGTTGTACAAGGCCTTGGTGAGACCACACCTGGAGTATTGTGTGCAGTTTTGGTCCCCTAATCTGAGGAAAGACATCCTTGCCATAGACGGAGTACAGAGAAGGTTCACCAGATTGATTCCTGGGATGGCAGGACTTTCATATGAAGAAAGACTGGATGAACTGGGCTTGTACTCATTGGAATTTAGAAGATTGAGGGGGGATCTGATTGAAACGTATAAGATCCTAAAGGGATTGGACAGGCTAGATGTAGGAAGATTGTTCCCGATGTCGGGGAAGTCCAGAACGAGGGGCCACAGTTTGAGGATAGAGGGGAAGCCTTTTAGGACCGAGATTAGGAAAAACTTCTTCACACAGAGAGTGGTGAATCTGTGGAATTCTCTGCCACAGGAAACAGTTGAGGCCAGTTCATTGGCTATATTTAAGAGGGAGTTAGATATGGCCCTTGTGGCTACGGGGGTCAGGGGGTATGGAGGGAAGGCTGGGGCGGTGTTCTGAGTTGGATGATCAGCCATGATCATAATAAATGGCGGTGCAGGCTCGTAGGGCCGAATGGCCTACTCCTGCACCTATTTTCTATGTTTCTATGTTTCTATACTCACTGCCTCTCTCTCTCTCTCTTTCTCGTTCTCTCTCTCTCATGCACTCCGCCACTCTCACCTTCTCTCCTTAGAATGAGTCATAGAACACTACAGCACAGAAACAGGCCCTTCGGCCCAACTAGTCTATGCCAGCCCCGCTCTCACCCCCAGCACATGGGAAGAGAAGAGCGATGTTCCGACACAGGCAGTGCAGGGCTGGCCCACTGCAAGCTCAGTCACCTGGCCAGTCTCATTGCCCAACACCAGGTCCAGTACAGCCCCTCCTCTTGTTGGACTGTCTACATATTGATTTTAAGACCCTCCGGGATGAACCTGACCAATTCTGCTCCACTTGAACCATTTGCGCTAAGAAGATTCAAATTGATATGAGGGGAGTTGAAGTTCTCACATTACAAGAACCCTGTTGTTTTTACACCTTTTCTTAATCTGCCAGCATATTTGTTCCTCGGTGTGCTAGTGGCTGGGGTGGGGGTGGGGGGAGAGCTCCTTTCCTATTTCTGAGTCCTAGCCATACAGACTCACTTCCACCCTGTCCCCTCTGAGAGCTGCCGTGATATTGTCCCTTCGCTGCAGTGCGATTTCCCCCACCAACTTCACCTCCTCCTTCATCTCTATTGTTTCTAAAAATAACAAAATCCTAGTACACTAAGCACCCATTCCTGTCCCTTTCTCAACTGTCTTTGTAATAGCCTCATCATCATCCCATGTACAGATCCATACTCTGTTCATCATCTTTACCCATAATACTCAGAGCATTAAACTACACACATCATTCTGTCATATCACATCTATTCCTGCCTGTTTTTACTGGCACCAGCAGTGAACCTCCTGTCCTGCCCATCCCTCCACTTTCTCAGCTGGTGTTCTGGTTCACATGCCTCGCCAAACTCCCAAGTTATACTAGGAAACCTCACGTCTAGGATATCGGTTCACTTCTGGTTTAGATGTAATCTATCTGTCTCGTACAGGTCACCTCCACCCTAGAAAAAAGTTCCAATGATCCATGAACCCAAGACCCTGCCCCTGCACCAGTTCCTCAGACATTCACTGTCCCGTACTATCATCCTATTGTTGCCCTGACTAGTACTTGGTATCGAGTGTAGTCCAGAGGTTACTACCTCTTAGGTCCTGCTCTTCAGCCTCTTTCCTAACTCCCCTTATTTTCTGTGCACAACCTCTTTTTCCGTTCTACCAGTGTCATTGGAGCCAATGTGCCCCAAACGCCGGCTGCTCATCCTCCACTTTGAGAATGTTCTGCGCCCCTTCGAGACACCCTGGTGCCTCGCAGCTGGGAGACGACACTCCATTCTGGCATCTCTTTCAAGCCACAGAATCTCTTGTTCAGCCCCCTAACTATCAAGTCTCCTATCACCATTGCTTTGCCTTTCTTATCCCTCCCAGCTGAGGCTCACTTACTTTATTTCATTATCAGTGAGAACAGTTATTTCGACAAGAAAGCAGAAAGATAGATTGATTGGGGTCTGGTAGGTCGGATAGAATACAAAGGGGCATAGTTCTAGGGTAATTGGGGATAGTTATAGGGGGGATGTCAGAGGCAAATTCTTTGCACAGAGAGTAGTGGGTGAGTGGAAGAGGCAGTGACATTCAGAAAGTTTCAAAGATTCAAGAGTCAAAAAAACTTTATTGTCATTCTAACCCTACATCAGCTCTGCAGGGCAGAATGAGACAGCGTTTCTCAGGAGCAGTGCAATCATAACATAACAAACACAAGACTAAATAATAAACATAACAATAAATAGTAAAACACAACAGCCACATGTCAGTTAAAATCAAGTTATATGTGTCCAAAGCAGAGTCAGGTGGAGCAGCTATTTAGCAGTCTGACTGCCTGTGGGAGGGAGCTATTTAGTAGCCTTGTGGTTTTAGTTTTGATGCTCCTGTAACGTTTACCTGATGGCAGAAGAACAAACAGTTCATGGAGAGGGTGTGAGGGGTCTTTAATGATGTACCGTGTGTTCTGGAAGCATCGACTCTGAAAGAGGTCTTGGACAGAAGGTAGGGAGACCCCAATAACCTTCTCTGCTCCCCTAACCACCCTCTGCAAGGCTTTTTTTGTCGACAGCACTGCAGCTGGACTACCATTAGAAGCATTTAAGAAACTCTGAGACAGCCACATGGATGATAAGAAAAATGGAGGGATATGTCAGAGGGAAGGGCTAAATCAATCAGAATAGGATAAGAGGTTGGCACAATATCACAGACTGAAGGGCCTGCACTATGCTGTATATGGATGAGAGGGTTATGTCCATGTATGGGTCGATGGGACCATGCAGAATAACATATTAGCATACACTGTATTGGTCAAAGGGTCCGTTAGTCTGCTGCAGTGCTCTATGACCCAATGATTCTATAACTGTTGTGAGCAGGGCAGTGGGCATTGTCTACGTGGACCAGCAAGGCTTTGGACAAAGTCCTGCTCAGGAGGTTGCAAGAAGACTAGATCACATGGGATCTACAGTGGCAAGACTGGCCTTGTAGACAGTGAAGCGGCTAGATTGTAACTCATACTGCTAACCCATGATAAGTAATCTGTCAACACACATCAAAGTTGCTGGTGAACGCAGCAGGCCAGGCAGCATCTCTAGGAAGATGTACAGTCGACGTTTCGGGCCGAGACCCTTCGTCAGGAAGCATAATTAGACCATTTGACCTATCAGGTCCGCTGCACCATTTCATCATGCTGACCCGATCTTCCTCACAGCCTCAATCTCCTGCCTTCTCCCCATATTCCTTCAATCAGTCAATAAGCTATCAACCTCTTCCTTAAATATAAAGACTTGGCTCCCACAGCTGCCTGTGGCAAAGAATTCCACAGATTCACTATTCTCTGGCTAAAGAACCCATTTCTGGTTTAAGAAACTCTTAGACGTGCATATGAATGATGGAAAACGGTAGGCTATGTAAGACAGAAAGATTGGATTGATCTTATAGCAGATTAAAAGGCTGGCACAACATTGTGTGAAGTGGTATTCTTTTCAATGTTCTTTGTAAACCAGAGGAGGACTGAAGCAGTAAATGGCATGGCTCTGGGAAGTGCTGTAGAACAGAGAGATTATGGTGGACAGGTACATAGTTCCCTGAATGTGGTAACACAGGTAGACAGGATGGTGAAGAAGGTAATTAGCACAGTGGACATTGAGTACGGCCATTGGGACATCATGATGTCATGTTACAACTGTACAAGATCCTGGTGGAATAACATGTGAGGAAGGATATGATTAAGCTAGTGAGTGTGCACAAAAGATTCAAAGGGATGTTTCTAGGCCAGAGGACTAGATAGGCTGGGACTGTTTTCACTGGAATTAGTGAATTTGAGGTTTGAACTTATCATGGGGGGCAAAGATAAAAGATGGATGGTCATAATTTTTCTTCCACAGAGTAGAAGCTGAAATAAAGAGGAATAGATTTAAGATGAGGGGAGAAAGATTAGAAAGAGACCTGCGGGACAACTTCTCCACACATAAACAATGAGCTGTCAGAGGAAGTGGTGGAGACAGGTACAATTATAATGTTTAAAAGACATTTGAACAGGTATATGGGCGGAAAAGATTCCCAGCGGGGGTCCCCAACCTTTTCTTATCCCATGGAACCTTATCATAAATCAAGGGGTCCGTGAACCCCTAGTTTAGAGGGACATGACCCAAATACAGATAAATGGGTCTCGCTCAGGTAGGCACCTTAGTTAGCATGAATATAAGAGCAATACCAGAAGATAGGACAGATTCTAGTCCTTTCAATATTCGACAGACTTTTCAATGAGATACTCCCTCCATTTTTCTAATCTCAGCAAGTGCAATCCCAGAGCTATCAAACACTCATTATATGTTAATCCTTTCATTCCTAAAATCCTTCTCATGAACCTCCTCTGGGCCCTCTCACAACTAGCACATCTTCTCTTAGATAAGGGCCCCAAAACTGCTCACAGTACGCCATGCTGTCTGAGCAATGTCTTATAAAACCTCAGCATTACATCCTTGCTTTGATATTCTAATCTTCTCAGAATGACATTACGTTTCCCTTCCTTAACACCAACTCAATCTTTAGGAAACCCTGTACAGGTACTCCAGACCACAACACAAGAAGTTTGCCACACAATCAGTGATAAAATTTCCTCCCACATCACAATTGAGTTTCCAAAATCTTGACTAATCAGTTGATTGTTAAGTATATAAAGGACAAGCATTCGGAGAACACGCCACAATTAACAGTGCACGGTTGATGTCTCCTCAGTAATGAAATGTTTGCAAGTAAATTGCCATGATCAGAGTACAACTCAATCCAACCATCAACTACCCAAGCTACACATTTTCTGAATTACTACCAATAGTCTATGCCTTTAATCCTGTTACCACAGTGCATGACCATACATTTTCCTTCACTATATTCCATCTGCCACTTCTTTGTCCTCAGGATTACTGCCTGTGCCACGTGATAGTGAGAGTAGGACTGCAATGAGGTGGAGGATAAATGCGTGGCTGAGGGATTGGAGCAGGAGGCAGGGATTCAAGTTTTTGGATCATTGGGACCTATTTTGGCGCAGGTGTGACCCGTACAAAAAGGACAGGTTACACTTGAATCCTAGGGGGACCAATATCCTGGCAGGGAGATTAGCGAGGGCTACTAAGGTGACTTTAAACTAGAATGGTTGGGGGGTGGGAATCAAATTAAAGAGGCTAGGAGAGAGGAGGTTAGTTCACAACAGGGAGATGGGAACCAGTACAGAGAGACAGAGGGGTGTAAAATGAGGGTAGAAGCAAAAAGTAGTAAGGTGAAAAGTAAAAGTCGCAGGCCGGCAAATCCAGGGCAAGCATCAAAAAGGGCCACTTTTCAACATAATTGTATAAGGACTAAGAGTGTTGTAAAAGCAAGCCTGAAGGCTTTGTGTGTCAATGCAAGGAGCATTCGTAACCAGGTGGATGAATTAAAAGTGCAGATTGTTATTAATGAATATGATATAGTTGGGATCACAGAGACATGGCTCCAGGGTGACCAAGGATGGGAGCTCAACATTCAGGGATATTCAATATTCAGGAGGGATAGACATGAAAGAAAAGGAGGTGGGGTAGCATTGCTGGTTAGAGAGGAGATTAACGCAATAGAAAGGAAGGACATTAGCCGGAAGGATGTAGAATCGATATGGGTAGAGCTGCGTAACACTAAGGGGCAGAAAACGCTGGTGGGAGTTGTGTACAGGCCACCTAACAGTAATAGTGAGGTTGGGGATGGCATTAAACAGGAAATTAGAAATGTGTGCAGTAAAGGAACAGCAGTTATAATGGGTGACCTCAATCTACATGTAGATTGGGTGAACCAAATTGGTAAGAGTGCTGAGGAAGAGGATTTCTTGGAATGTATGCGGGATGGTTTTTTGGACCAACATGTCGAGGAACCAACTAGAGAGCAGGCTATTCTGGACTGGATATTGAGCAATGAGGAAGGGTTAATTAGCAACCTTGTCGTGAGAGGCCCCTTGGGTAAGAGTGACCATAATATGGTGGAATTCTTCATTAAGATGGAGAGTGACATAGTTAATTCAGAAACAAAGGTTCTGAACTTAAAGAAGGGTAACTTTGAAGGTATGAGACGTGAATTAGCTAAGATAGACTGGCAAATGACACTTAATGGGTTGACGGTGGATATGCAATGGCAAGCATTTAAAGATCGCATGGATGAACTACAACAATTGTTCATCCCAGTTTGGCAAAAGAATAAATCAGGGGAGGTAGTGCACCCATGGCTGACAAGGAAAATTAGGGATAGTATCAATTCCAAAGAAGAAGCATACAAATTAGCCAGAAAAAGTGGCTCACCTGAGGACTGGGAGAAATTCAGAGTCCAGCAGAGGAGGACAAAGGGCTTAATTAGGAAAGGGGAAAAAGATTATGAGAGAAAACTGGCAGGGAACATAAAAACTGACTGTAAAAGCTTTTATATATATGTGAAAAGAAAAAGATTGGTTAAGACAAATGTAGGTCCCCTACAGACAGAAACAGGTGAGTTGATTATGGGGAGCAAGGACATGGCAGATCAATTGAATAACTACTTTGGTTCTGTCTTCACTAAGGAGGACATAAATAATCTTCCGGAAATAGTAGGGGACAGAGGGTCCAGTGAGATGGAGGAACTGAGGGAAATACATGTTAGTAGGGAAGTGGTGTTAGGTAAATTGAAGGGATTAAAGGCAGATAAATCCCCAGGGCCAGATGGTCTGCATTCCAGAGTGCTTAAGGAAGTAGCCCAAGAAATAGTGGCTGCATTAGTGATAATTTTTCAAAATTCTTTAGATTCTGGAGTAGTTCCTGAGGATTGGAGGGTGGCTAATGTAACCCCACTTTTTAAAAAAGGAAGGAGAGAGAAACCATGGAATTATAGACTGGTTAGCCTAACGTCGGTGGTGGGGAAAATGCTAGAGTCAGTTATCAAAGATGTGATAACAGCACATTTGGAAAGCGGTGAAATCATCGGACAAAGTCAGCATGGATTTGTGAAAGGAAAATCATGTCTGACGAATCTCATAGAATTTTTTGAGGATGTAACTAGTAGAGTGGATAGGGGAGAACCAGTGGATTTGGTATATTTGGATTTTCAAAAGTCTTTTGACAAGGTCCCACACAGGAGATTAGTGTGCAAACTTAAAGCACAGGGTATTGTAGGTAAGGTATTGATGTGGATAGAGAATTGGTTGGCAGACAGGAAGCAAAGAGTGGGAATAAACGGGAACTTTTCAGAATGGCAGGCAGTGACTAGTGGGGTACCGCAAGGCTCAGTGCTGGGACCCCAGTTGTTTACAATATATATTAATGACTTAGATGAGGGAATTAAATGCAGCATCTCCAAGTTTGCGGATGACATGAAGCTGGGTAGCAGTGTTAGCTGTGAGGAGGATGCTAAGAGGATGCAGGGTGACTTGGATAGGTTAGGTGAGTGGGCAAATTCATGGCAGATGCAATTTAATGTGGATAAATGTGAGGTTATCCCTTTGGTGTCAAAAACAAGAAAACAGATTATTATTTGAATAGTGGCCGATTAGGAAAAGGGAAGGTGCAACGAGACCTGGGTGTCATTATACACCAGTCATTGAAAGTGGGCATGCAGGTACAGCAGACGGTGAAAACGGAGAATGGTATGCTGGCATTCATAGCAAGAGGAATCAAGTACAGGAGCAGCGAGGTACTACTGCAGTTGTACAAGGCCTTGGTGAGACCACACCTGGAGTATTGTGTGCAGTTTTGGTCCCCTAATCTGAGGAAAGACATCCTTGCCATAGACGGAGTACAAAGAAGGTTCACCAGATTGATTCCTGGGATGGCAGGACTTTCATATGATGAAAAACTGGATCGACTAGGCTTATATTCATTGGAATTTAGAAGATTGAGGGGGGATCCTATTGAAACGTATAAAATCCTAAAAGGATTGGACATGCTAGATGCAGGAAGATTGTTCCCGATGTTGGGGAATTTCAGAACGAGGGGTCACAGTTTGAGGATAAAGGGGAAGCCTTTTAGGACCGAGATTAGGAAAAACTTCTTCACACAGAGAGTGGTGAATCTGTGGAATTCTCTGCCACAGGAAACAGTTGAGGCCAGTTCATTGGCTATATTTAAGAGGGAGTTAGATATGGTCCTTGTGGCTAAAGGGGTCAGGGGGTATGGAGAGAAGGCTGGTACAGGGTTCTGAGTTGGATGATCAGCCATGATCATACTGAATGGCGGTGCAGGCTTGAAGGGCCAAATGGCCTACTCCTGCACCTATTTTCTATGTTTCTATGTTTCTATGTTTCCTTATCTGTCTCAATCCTCCTGCAGATTCCCTGCTTCCTCAATACCAGCAGCTCCTCCACCTATCTTTATATCAACTGCAGACTTGGCCACAAAGCCATCAATTTCTTCATCCAAAATAACATGAAAGGAGGCAGTTTGAAAACCAACCCCTATGGAACACCACATTACCAGCAGCCAACCAAAAAAAGCTCCCTTTATTCCCATTCTTTGCTTTCTCAGTCAGCCATGCTAGTGTGTTTTCTGCAATACCATGAGCTCTTGTCATATTTAACAGCCCCACGTGCATCATTTTGCCAAAGGCCTTTTGATAATCCAAGTACACATCATCCACTGACTCTCCTTTGTCTATCCTGCTGTTATTTTCTCAAAGAATTAGAAACCATAGAAACCATAGAAACTACAGCACAGTAACAGGCCCTTTGGCCCTTCTTGGCTGTGCCGAACCATTTTCTGTCAAGTCCCACTGACCTGCACACGGACCATATCCCTCCATACACCTCCCATCCATGTATCTGTCCAATTTATTCTTAAATGTTAAAAAAGAACCCGCATTTACCACCTTGTCTGGCAGCTCATTCCATACTCCCACCACTTTCTGTGTGAAGCCCCCCCCTAATGTTCCCTTTAAACTTTTCCCCCCTCACCCTTAACCCATGTCCTCTGGTTTTTTTCTCCCCTTGCCTCAGTGGAAAAAGCCTGCTTGCATTCACTCTATCTATACCCATCATAATTTTATATACCTCTATCAAATCTCCCCTCATTCTTCTACGCTCCAGGGAATAAAGTCCTAACCTACTCAACCTTTCTCTGTAACTGAGTTTCTCAAGTCCCGGCAACATCCTTGTAAACCTTCTCTGCACTCTTTCAACCTTATTTATATCCTTCCTGTAATTTGATGACCAAAACTGAACACAATACTCCAGATTCGGCCTCACCAATGCCTTATACAACCTCATCATAACATTCCAGCTCTTATACTCAATACTTCGATTAATAAAGGCCAATGTACCAAAAGGTTTGTCAGGCAAGACTTTTCCTGAAGGAAACCAGGCTGACTTTGGCCTTTTATATCATGTGCACTATGCTATCTACGTGAATGTTGTAACAGTTCGATCCACTGAAACTTTGTTGTATGCTGACAGACTTTTGCACCCATCAATATACTGTCATGTAATTACACATGAAACCAGTGCGAACAGGAAGTTAATGGACTCTTATTGTGCATTTCCAGAATCACACACTGTTGCACAAATTAGGAAAAGTCATAATGGCTGAACTTTGAAATTGAAGGTGGCCCCCAACACCCCCCCCAGCCACAATGGGCACTACAGGAGCCTTGGGTGCTATGGAAGGGATCACTCCATTTGGTTGGTATTTATTCAGCCCAAACAAGATGTATCCGTGGCAGTGTTAGCTGTGAGGAGGATGCTAAGAGGATGCAGGGTGACTTGGATAGGTTGGGTGAGTGGGCAAATTCATGGCAGATGCAATTTAATGTGGATAAATGTGAAGTTATCCACTTTGGTGGCAAAAATAGGAAAACAGATTATTATCTGAATGGTGGCCGATTAGGAAAGGGGGAGTTGCAATGAGACCTGGGTGTCATTATACACCAGTCATTGAAAGTGGGCATACAGGTACAGGAGGCGGTGAAAAAGGCGAATGGTATGCTGGCATTTATAGCAAGAGGATTCGAGTACAGGAGCAGGGAGGTACTACTGCAGTTGTACAAGGCCTTGGTGAGACCACACCTGGAGTATTGTGTGCAGTTTTGGTCCCCTAATCTGAGGAAAGACATCCTTGCCATAGACGGAGTACAAAGAAGGTTCACCAGATTGATTCCTGGGATGGCAGGACTTTCATATGAAGAAAGACTGGATGAACTGGGCTTGTACTCGTTGGAATTTAGAAGATTGAGGGGGGATCTGATTGAAACGTATAAGATCCTAAAGGGATTGGACAGGCTAGATGCAGGAAGACTGTTCCCGATGTTGGGGAAGTCCAGAACGAGGGGCCACAGTTTGAGGATAGAGGGGAAGCCTTTTAGGACCGAGATTAGGAAAAACTTCTTCACACAGAGAGTGGTGAATCTGTGGAATTCTCTGCCACAGGAAACAGTTGAGGCCAGTTCATTGGCTATATTTAAGAGGGAGTTAGATATGGCCCTTGTGGCTACGGGGGTCAGGGGGTATGGAGGGAAGGCTGGGGCGGGGTTCTGAGTTGGATGATCAGCCATGATCATAATAAATGGCGGTGCAGGCTCGTAGGGCCGAATGGCCTACTCCTGCACCTATTTTCTATGTATGTTTCTATGTACATTTTGGTGTCAGAGAAGGGGATGGGCTCTCGGTTGTACCAGACCCAGAGAAAGAGATAAGGAGTCTGTATTACCAGACCCCTGGAGATAGCTCTCCGTTGTACCAGACCCAGGGGAGGGGTGAAGAGTCTGCAAAACCAGACACAATGGAGGAGGGCTCTGTAGTACTGGACATCCCCACTCGGAAGGAAACCACGAAGTCAATGCAGGAATTATATTATGTATTAAATCTTGAACATATCTTAAGCTTCATGTTGACAAATGTGATACTGTAAATAACTTAAATTTCCCTAGAAATATTACCTTGCCAGTAATATACTTCAAAATAAATGTAGAGTTAGCATGCCTATTAATGAGAAAATAACTAATTTGTCGTACTGCAAAGCCTAGGTGTTCATATGCCTTTTCTCAGTAATAAATCAGAAACCACAAGGGAATAACCTTACAAGGTTTGGTTTGTCATTGAACACTAACAAACTCCTAGGGATTTACTGTTAACATAGCACATAGAACATAGAAGGGTTCGGCCCACGATGTTGTACCGAATCAAAACCACCCTAACGATTCCAGCCCGATATAATTTTTGCTCAAGAAATGCATAGCAGAACGGGCGATCAAAGTAGATTTTTTAAAACGTGGAAGGGCCTTCAATATCATGCCACTTGTCAAAATAAAGCAAAAGGAGCATAAATCTAATATTTTATTTATCTAAGAAGACATTGTGTCAGATACTAATGGTAGATTTTTGATTACCAAAGGAACAATTTGTAATAGAAAAATTGTCCTGTTTAATCTACATGGACCTAATGTAGATGATCCTTCTTTTTTTAAAAACTTATTTGGTTTATTGCCAGATTTAAATGAATATATGTTGTTAATGGGTGGTGATTTTAACTGTTGTTTAAATCCTTTGATTGACAAGAGTTCAACCAATCAGCGGCTTCCGAGTTGTTCAGCATCACTTATTAACTCTTTTTTAATTGATTATTGTTATGATTCTTGAGAAATCTACATCCTAATGATAGAGATTATTCCTTTTATTCACATGTTCATAAAAATATTTGAGAATTGATTATTTTATAGCTGATTTCCAATTTTTGTCCCAAGTCCAGAAATGTGAATATGACGCTATCGTTGTTTCGGATCATGCGCCTTTAAGCTTAACTTTTGAATTGAATGATGTCGGTATTGCAAACTTACCTTGGCATTTTCCAGAAAATTTATTACACAATTTGGACTTCGTCAAATTTATTGAGACTCAGATAAAAGATTTTCTTCTTTTTGAGAATTACGGGAGCTGTGTCGAAATTGATTATATGGGATACATTTCAAGCATATTTGTGAGTTCAGATAATCTTCTATTTGGCTAAGCTTAGGAAACAGACAAAAATAGAGTTAGATAAGATTTCAAAACAAATTAAAGGCTTGTATAATACTTATGCAGTCTCTCCTAACATTGATTTATAAAAACAAAGGGTTGAACTTCAATCACAATATAACTTACTATTAACTTATCCTATTGAAAGAAATTTGCTTAAATTGAAAAGTCAATCTTATGTGTTTGGAGATAAAAAAATAATAAGCTATTAGCATCCCAATTAAAGGCAGCGAGAGCTAAAAGATAAATTTTAAAAATTCGTAAGGGAGGTGGTAGTTTAGCCTGTAATTATGAAGACATTAATAAATTTTTTCAAGACTCTTACAGTGAACTTTATAAATCTCAGTTTCCACCTGATCCTTCTGAAATGAATGCCTTTTTACAAAAATTGATTTTCCTAGAATATCTGTTGGAGATCAACAAACTCTTGATACTCCTATTACTGATAAAGAAATTCAGAAAGCTATTCTTTCAATGCAATTTGGTAAAGCTCCTGGATTGGGTGGTTTTTCTGTAGGATTTTATAAAAAATTTGAAAAATTGCTTTCTCCATATATGTTGGAAACGCTTAAAGGTTCTTTTTTGTTAGGAGAGTTACCTTCCACATTTTATGAAGCTTCTATTTCTTTAATTCTTAAGAAAGATAAAGACCCTACTGATTGCGCTTCATAAAGACCTATTTCATTATTAAATGTGGATGCTAAAATTCTTTCAAAAATAATGGCTAGTCGACTGGAGAATATTCTAGCTAAAATTATTTCTCAGGACCAAACAGGTTTTATAAAAGGCCGTTATTCCTTTTCTAATACTCAGAGACTGTTAAATATTATATACACATCCCTGTCTAAGACTCCCCAATGTGTTGTTTCTCTTGATGCTGAAAAGGCATTTGATAGAGTTGAATGGAAATATTTATTTAACGTTTCAGAGAAATTCAATTTTGGTACTAATTTTAATAAGTGGATTAGAATGATTTATAAAAGCCCTATTGCTACTGTTATTACTAATAATTGCAGATCTCCTTTTTTTCGACTTTCGCGGGGTACGAGACAAGGATGTCCGTTAAGTCCCCTGTTATTTAATTTGGTGTTGGAACCTTTGGCCATTGCACTTCGTGAAGCTAAAGATATTCAAGGAATTTCCATAAATGGGACTATTCATAAGATCTCCCTTTATGCTGATGATCTCTTAGTTTATGTTTCGAATCCTGAAGAATCCATTCCTAGTTTATTGAAATTATTAAATGAATTTGGAAAGTTTTTGGGATATAAGCTAAACCTTTATAAAATACATAATTCCCTGTGTGTCACAGGTAGACGTCACAGACGGCGTCACAGGTAGACAGAGTTGTAAAGAAGGCTTTTGGCATCCTGGCATTCATAAATCAAAGTATTGAGTATAGGAGTTGGGATGTTATGGTGAGGATGTATAAGACATTGGTGAAGCCAAATTTGGAGTATTGTGTACAGAT